>NC_048223.1:112115804-112335048 GCF_002007445.2 Ailuropoda melanoleuca | reverse complement strand
CCTGCTTCTTCCTCTCCCACTCCTCTGCTTGGGTTCCCTTTCTTGCTGACTGTCTCTCTCTCTCTCAAATAAATAAATAAACTCTTTAAGGAAGAAGCCCACATCCCTAAGATCTCTATAAAACAAGGGCGCACGGCCTGGGTCCCAGTCAACACTTGGGCTCTGGACAACCCTGCAATCTCTCTTCATCAGAATGACGAGAAGGAGAAGTCCCCCCCAGCAAAGAAAAGATAATGAGTCTGTGGCCTCTGCCACAGAATTGGCCTCGGCCACAGAATTAATACATACGGATGTATCCCAATTATCAGAAATGGAATTCAGAGCAACAATGGTCAAGATGATGAGTAAACTTGAAAAAAGCATCAGAGAAAGCGTTGCTGAGAATATAGAATCCCTAAGGGCAGAAATGAGAGCGAATCTGACAGAAATTAAAAATTCTATGAGCCAAATGCAGTCAAAACTAGAGGCTCTGACAGCCAGGGTCACTGAGGCAGAAGATCAGTATAGCGAATTGGAGGATGGGTTAGTAGAAGAAAAAACGAAAATAGAAGCTGGTCTTAAAAAAATCCACGCCCACGAATGTAGATTACGGGAGATTACTGACTCTATGAAACGATCCAATGTCAGAATCANCAGTCAAAACTAGAGGCTCTGACGGCCAGGGTCACCGAGGCAGAGGAACGCGTTAGCGAATTGGAGGATGGGTTAGTAGAAGAAAAAACGAAAATAGAAGCTGGTCTTAAAAAAATCCACGCCCACGAATGTAGATTACGGGAGATTACTGACTCTATGAAACGATCCAATGTCAGAATCATCGGCATCCCTGAAGGGGTGGAGAAAAACAGAGGTCTAGAAGAGATATTTGAACAAATTGTAGCTGAAAACTTCCCTAATCTAGCAAAGGAAACAAACATAAGTGTCCAAGAGGCAGAGAGGACCCCATCCAAGCTCAACCAGGACAAACCTACGCCACGGCATGTCATAGTGCAATTCGCAAATATTAGATCCAAGGATACAGTATTGAAAGTGGCCAGGGCAAAGAAATTTCTCATGTACCAAGGCAAAGGTATCGGAATTATGTCAGAGNTATGAAACGATCCAATGTCAGAATCATCGGCATCCCTGAAGGGGTGGAGAAAAACAGAGGTCTAGAAGAGATATTTGAACAAATTGTAGCTGAAAACTTCCCTAATCTAGCAAGGGAAACAAGCATTCGTGTCCAAGAGGCAGAGAGGACCCCATCCAAGCTCAACCAGGACAAACCTACGCCACGGCATGTCATAGTGCAATTCGCAAATATTAGATCCAAGGATACAGTATTGAAAGCGGCCAGGGCAAAGAAATTTCTCACGTACCAAGGCAAAGGTATCAGGATTACGTCAGACCTGTCTACAGAGACCTGGAATGAGAGAAAGGCTTGGGGGGGCATTTTTAAAGCTCTTTCAGAGAAAAACATGCAGCCAAGGATCCTTTATCCAGCAAGGTTGTCATTCAGAAATGATGGAGAAATAAAGATATTCCAGAATTGCCAGTCATTAACCAATTTTGTAACCACGAAANCAAGCATTATTCTCAATGGGGAAAAGCTGGAAGCCTTTCCCTTAAGATCAGGAACACGACAAGGATGCCCACTCTCGCCACTATTATTCAACATAGTACTAGAAGTCCTTGCAACAGCAATCAGAAGACAAAAAGGGATCAAAGGTATCCAAATCGGCAAAGAAGAAGTCAAACTGTCTCTCTTTGCAGATGACATGATACTCTATATGGAAAACCCAAAGGAATCCACTCCCAAACTATTAGAAGTTATAGAACAATTCAGTAAGGTGGCAGGATACAAAATCAATGCCCAGAAATCAGTTGCATTTCTATACACGAATAACGAGACTGAAGAAAGAGAAATTAGGGAATCCATCCCATTTACAATAACACCAAAAACCATGCGTTACCTTGGAATTAACTTAACCAGAGACGTAAAGGACCTATATGCTAGAAACTATAGATCACTTTTGAAAGATATTGAGGAAGACATAAAAAGATGGAAAAATATTCCATGCTCATGGATTGGAAGAATTAACATAGTTAAAATGTCCATACTACCCAGAGCAATCTACACTTTCAATGCTATCCCGATCAAAATACCGAGGACATTTTTCAAAGAACTGGAACAAATAGTCCTTAAATTTGTATGGAACCAGAAAAGGCCCCGAATCTCCAAGGAACTGTTGAAAAGGAAAAACAAAGCTGGGGGCATCACAATGCCGGATTTCGAGCTGTACTACAAAGCTGTGATCACAAAGACAGCATGGTACTGGCACAAAAACAGACACATCGACCAATGGAACAGAATAGAGAACCCAGAAATGGACCCTCGGCTCTTTGGGCAACTAATCTTTGATAAAGCAGGAAAAAACATCCGGTGGAAAAAAGACAGTCTCTTCAATAAATGGTGCTGGGAAAATTGGACAGCTACATGCAAAAGAATGAAACTTGACCACTCTCTCACACCATACACAAAAATAAACTCCAAATGGATGAAAGACCTCAATGTGAGACAGGAATCCATCAAAATTCTAGAGGAGAACATAGGCAACAACTTCTATGACATCGGCCAGAGCAACCTTTTTCACGACACATCTCCAAAGGCAAGAGAAATAAAAGATAAAATGAACTTATGGGACTTTATCAGGATAAAGAGCTTCTGCACAGCCAAGGAAACAGTCAAAAAAACTAAGAGACAGCCCACGGAATGGGAGAATATATTTGCAAAGGACACCACAGATAAAGGACTGGTATCCAAGATCTACAAAGAACTTCTCAAACTCAATACACGAGAAACAAATAAACAAATCATAAAATGGGCAGAAGATATGAACAGACACTTTTCCAATGAAGACATACAAATGGCTAACAGACACATGAAAAAATGTTCAAAATCATTAGCCATCAGGGAAATTCAAATCAAAACCACACTGAGATACCACCTTACGCCAGTTAGAATGGCAAAGATAGACAAGGCAAGAAACAACAATTGTTGGAGAGGATGTGGAGAAAGGGGATCCCTCCTACATTGTTGGTGGGAATGCAAGTTGGTACAGCCACTCTGGAAAACAGTGTGGAGGTCCCTTAAAAAGTTAAAAATTGAACTACCCTATGACCCAGCCATTGCACTACTGGGTGTTTACCCCAAAGATACAGACGTAGTAAAGAGAAGGGCCATATGCACCCCAATGTTCATAGCTGCATTGTCCACAATAGCCAAATCATGGAAGGAGCCGAGATGCCCTTCAACAGATGACTGGATTAAGAAGCTGTGGTCCATATATACAATGGAATATTACTCAGCTATCAGAAAGAACGAATTCTCAACATTTGCTGCAACATGGACGGCACTGGAGGAGATAATGCTAAGTGAAATAAGTCAAGCAGAGAAAGACAATTATCATATGATTTCTCTCATCTATGGAACATAAGAACTAGGAAGATCGGTAGGGGAAGAAAGGGATAAAGAAAGGGGGGGTAATCAGAAGGGGGAATGAAGCATGAGAGACTATGGACTCTGAGAAACAAACTGAGGGCTTCAGAGGGGAGGGGGGTGGGGGAATGGGATAGGCTGGTGATGGGTGGTAAGGAGGGCACGTATTGCATGGTGCACTGGGTGTTATATGCAACTAATGAGTCATCGAACTTTACATCAAAAACCAGGGATGTACTGTATGGTGACTAACATAATAAAAAAACATTTAAAAAATTGGTATCTAGATATGTATGTATCCAGTAAAATGTCTAGACATACATTCAGGAAAAGGTTTTCAAAAGTGTATTAGAAGGGATCTTTATTTTCTTCATAGTTTCCTATAATTTTCTAATATTTTAAATACATTCCTCTATATAATATAAAAATTTAGAACAGAACATTTTAAACACCGAGTTCAGCTTAAGCAAAATACAACTAGGAAGGTAAAGCAGTTCTCTAAAAACAGAACCAACTAGGTAATTCTCAAAGTATGACTCTTTCGCATTATTCAACTGTTTTGGATCAGCCATGCCGCGAGACTTCTCCATTCCTACGGACAATCAAGAGTTGCCTACAGCTGGTTACGTTGACTGACACATCAGGTACTAGAGGAACTGATTGGGATTAAGTAGCTGGTGACTGACAGCACACACGCACGCGGAGTCCAAGAATTTCTGGCACAGAGGAGGTAAAATCCCTAACCTTAGCTAAGAATTCCTGAGGGTGCCATATCCCTGGAGGGTGAGCACGCACCCACCCCCAGCACGCTGGGCATCAGTCTATCGGGAAGCTCTAAAGATAGACTCCCAGCAACGCTGGGGACACTGTTATTGGCAGACACAGCTGCAGCGTTTACCAATCTTTCCTTCTTTCTTTCCCTTTTTCTGTCCCTCAAACCCTACACAGCCTTTTTTTTTTTTTTTTTAAGATTTTACTGATTTATTTGAGAGAGAGAGAGACAGAGAGTGAATGGAAGGGAGAGGGAGAGAGAATCCAAAGCGAACTCCATGCTGAGTGCAGAGCCCGATGCGGGGCTCAATCCCACGACCGTGAGATCATGACCTAAGCTGAAACCAAGAGTTGGACGCTCAACCGACTTAGCCACCCAGGCACCCCAAACCATACACATTCTTGGCATGCTGTTTCTCAGGAAGGGTGCCAGGGGATGAACCAGATGAACAAACAGTGAGATGGCTGCAGAAGCCGCTGCACAGGTACCTGATCGGCACGCAGCTCACTACATGCTCTTGGTATCAGATGCCGGGAGGTGGCAAAAAAGTGAGGCTGGAGGTCAAAGGCAGACACGCAATCATCTTGTAGCGTATTTTAATAAAACAACACCTGAGAGCTATATTGAAAGGTTTGAGCATACAGTAGGCTCTAAACAAACTTGATATAATGCCCCAAACTCCCAAACACAGGACTGTAAAGTCCCATAATCAGTGAAGCAGTGTCCTGCCACCAGAACATGGAATTCACTTCTCGAAGCTACAAAGCAAAGTGACACTGCTCTTAGTACCAACATGCAGGGAAAGTAGCGAGAACTCAACTGAACCCATTACCGTACCGCAGGCGGAGCGCGTACGATTATGCTCGGACGTGAGACTTGTAGCAAAGGCCACTGGTGTATTTAAAGTCGACCAGGAGGCCACACGCTCCGCCATTCATTCTCTGCTAACAAAAGCTGTGCCGCTCATGGGTTTTGGAGCCCGGTGCCCGGTGGTAGGCACTGTCTGGGTACAGTTTTCAGCGCCTGAGGGTAGGGGTGGAGGCTACACAGAATGTCCTCTGGTTGTGACTCTTAATTCTTTTTTTTAAAACTAGACTTCCTCTTGATCTGTTGGTTTTGAGGAGCTGGATCAGTGCTATTTCAATGTCTTGATCCGTTACACGTGTGTGAGAAGTGGTCCTGAAACTTCAAGGCTACTGCTCTCCAGGCTTGGCACTTCATCAATTCTGGGAGCAGCTGACAGTGAAAAGAAGCCCCGTTTTCAAGTAAAAACGTTCATTTTCAGCCAGTGATAGCCTCATATTCATCAACTCTTCTCCAAGTAGATATTAATGAGAAATTCATATATTTGGAACTAATGATTGCATATGCTTTGCATAATTACAATGACCTGAAGTGCTTTCAAAATGCCAAATTAGCTGACTAAAATTAGTCCTGTTCAAGTTATAAATCCTAACTCAAATCGCCTGCCCAAATATACTTGCAGAACCTAACTATATTTAAAGATGCATTTAGAGAGCTCAAAAAGCACTCAGTGCTTATTTCGGGGCCAAAGTCATTTCAAATTCACTTTAAGAAGCCTTCGCTGTGGCTCCCATTCCAATTTGTAGGAACCTCTCCTTGTCTTCCTGTTTCTGGATTGTTATCTGCTTTCCCGTTTCAGAAAATTTAAAAAAAGCTCGCAGTCGAGTTTTGTCTAACTTCACCCCTGATTTCCCTTTCTTGTTCTTTTTCGTTGCCTCTAGCATTGACACCTTGCGGCCACGGAGATACATCTGGAACAGTGGCTGCCGTCTGATGGGCTCCAGCGCACCCTGTGCGTGCAGCCACGGTGCGCCCACAGCATCCGTCACACCAGGGGGTGGGCTGCCGCCTCGCTACAGTCACATCACCCAGCCGGCACCACAACTTCCCAATCCATTTTATTTATAAGACACTTTATTATTATTTTTAAAATTATTCTAGTTTTAAAAAGATCTTATTTATTTATTTGACAGAGAGAGAGAGAGAGAACACAAGCAGGGGGAGCAGCAGAGGGAGAGAGGGGGAAGCAGGCTCCCCCTCTGAGCAGGGAGCCCAATGTGGGGCTCAATCCCAGGACCCTGGGATCATGACCTGAGCCGAAGGCAGATGCTTCACTGACTGAGCCACCAGGTGCCCCTACAAGAGACTTTAAATAACATCTAGTAAGTCAAACTATAATGTACCCAGTGCAACAACTGTCGAAGAACAGTTGTTTAACTTTCTGGGGAAGGAAGGCAGGTCAAGCATAATACTGTACAGGGCTGGAGTAATTAATTCATTATAACAAGAATTTATTGAGATCACAGAGTAGATACCCAGAAAATGAAGACAGTTTCTTATAGCATGAACGAAATTGTTACATGTGTAGATATACACTTATGGAGAGCCATACACATACATACATCTAATAGAGTGAATATATATATATGGAGAGACAGAAAGAGAGAGAGAGAGCAGGAGGAGGAAGAGGAGGAGGGAGGGAGGGAGAGAGAGGCCAAGCATCAATGGTAATAAATACAGCAACAGAATCAACAATTTCAAGACTCAATTGTGTAGGATCGAACTTATTTTTCTAGCTTATAGGATTAAAACTGGATTTCAACCTAGAGGTAACACATTGCATTGACATTAAGAATAATGGCAGGCTGTGTAAATATTTTTTTAAAAGAATACGTGGCATTATTAGCCGGAGTAAGACACAACTGTTATGTTTAAGGAAAGAAAGCCTTTATTTGTTCCTTATACAATCATAACTCAATCAACCAAACAAGGTTCCCCCCACCCCCACCTCAAGCCACCATTATAATGGCAGTTTTGTGTAAGCTCCTTGTTTGTACAAAAGCCTGACGATATAGTCTTGAGGGGTAATCCTAAAGCTGTTAGACCGAAATTAAAACAAATCTTACCGGTAGATCTGGGTTTTAAAAAGACAGCTCTGTTTAAGAGGGCCATGCTGATTATACCAGAAGATAAGCTCCACACAATCTAAGGGTGATCACTTGAGCAAACATGGGCATGGCATTGTAATTTTCTAGTTTTTCACCCTACAGAGGAGCAAAGATCTCACAATCACTTCGTTTAAAAAAAAAAAAAAAGCAGATTTCTCAAGACTTGTAGTCACGGCATGCATAAGCTTGAGCAAGAAGCTGACTTTATCTTTTTCTTGGACTTTAAAAAGAAAAAAAGAAAAATTAATGCTCACATGTAAAACTGGGTCATCTATCACTAAAACCGAGCTGGACTGACAAGAAAGGACATTCTCTCCTATTTCTGCATTCTTAAATGGGAACTTAATCACTATTATAGATCAACAAACCTCTGGATTGTTTCCAACTTTTTGGTTTTTCTTAAAATAAAATCTCCAACCTGTCCTCACTCCAACTCATACATCCCAGCAATCAACACGCCACAAATATCCTGCATTGTGATGGTCTCAGCACCACCTTTTGAAATTTTAGATAGAACTATTAAAAACTGCAAAGCAAGGGGAGGCGGGGGGGAGGGAGCACCTGGGTGACGCAGTCAGTTAAGTGTCTGACTCTTGGTTTCGGCTAAGGTCATGATCTCAGGGTCCTGGGATCGAGCCCCTCATTGGGGTGTGTTCAGCAGGGAGTCTGCTTGAGATTCTCTCTCTCCTTCTCCCTTTGCCCCTCCCCCTACTCACGTATGCACACACTCTCTAAAATAAATAAATCTTTAAAAAAAAAAACAACTCTGCAAAGCATCTATTTCTCCCTCCCTAGATTCTATTTCTTCATGTGGACTTCTGCACATTTTTCCTTGTTTATAACTTCATGATCCCTTTTCTTTAGTTCTTCCTCTTTCAACCCAGCCTTTGAAGGCTCCAGAATTCCTCATGCTACTTTCCACATCCCACCACTCAGAAGTGCATTTTTGTTTGGCTTGGGTACAGCATCCACATTCAATCACCAAGCACTTTGAGAATACCTGGAGTAGGGTAGACCCTGGAAATGCACCCGGAGTCTTCTGACCTGGGCAGCCCTAGTGTTGGAACAGTGAGGAAATGGAGGGCCGTTGGTGGCAATGGGAGTTTGGGGGTGGGGGGGTCGGGGACAGGTGGGAGCTTCCGTGGGAGTAGAGAAGCATGCAGTTCCTTTGAATCTGCTTCTTTTTTTTTTTTTTTTTTTTTTTTTTTTAAAGTTTTTTTTTTTTTTTTCAACANTTATTTATTCGACAGAGACAGAGACAGCCAGCGAGAGAGGGAACACAAGCAGGGGGAGTGGGAGAGGAAGAAGCAGGCTCATAGTGGAAGAGCCTGATGTGGCTCGATCCCATAACGCTGGGATCACGCCCTGAGCCGAAGGCAGATGCTTAACCGCTGTGCCACCCAGGCGCCCCTGAATCTGCTTCTTGAACCAATAAAACAAAATTCCTTCATACTTTGTGTAGGTGTTATGGTTGACTGGGAGGATGTCCTGAATTCAAATGGCTCTTTGCAAGCTCGAGACTGTAGAAAAGAAGCCTTTTTGAGAAGTGTTTTGCAGTTGAACTGTGTCCGTTGTCTGTTTCCAACAAAAATACTTTCTAACACAGTGTCACTAAATGTTGGTTCAGCAGTGCACGTGAACGAACTTAATACACTAGGGAAAATAAGAAATGGATTTTATTAAGTTTATTAGCAGCTAAAAACACGATACTTCAACAGTGGGAGGAAAGTGATCCACCCACACAATTTGAGAGGAATGAACATTTGGCTTTAACTACAGCTAAGATGTGAAACCTAAAACCCAGTTTTCCATCTAAAGACCTTTGGGGTCCATTTTTACACTACCTTGATCAAACCAGGAATTAAAGTTCAAGCTGGCTCCCCCAGTCCTGGAGGGAACTGGTGTTTCTCCAGTCACACCTCTTCACGTCAGCATTTCCTCAGGCTTATCTTTCCCTCCCACCTTAGCTTAACTTGGCTCCCAACCAAGGATGCATTTCTACCAGTCAGCTGCCACGGCTCCCCTCTCGTGCCAGGAGGCCGAGGGAAGCAGAGTAGGCACCCGGCGGAAGGCATGGCAGGGGTCACAGCAGGAGCCTTGCAGGGTCACTGGGCTCTGAGGCCACTTTGCAAAACAGAGTCTCAGCCAAGACAAAAAGCTAAGAAGGGAGGCCTTACCGACTGCTCATGTTTTAAAGAAGAATGGCGCACGCATGTGGACAAGGAGAACAGCTCCCAGAGACGTGCCTGGGAAACCACCGTGGGTTGGGCTCGGTGCCTCAGTCTCATGCCTTCATTTAATCCTCACAAACCCTCTTGGAGGGACGTCCTATCACCGTCTTCCTCTTACAGGTGAGGAAGCAGGCTCAGTAAGCAAAGTGACTTGCCCAAGGCCACACGGTGGTGGCTGGCGGGGCCCCGGTCCGCCCCGAGCCCCCGTGTCTGGCATCACTGACTGCAGCCTGCACATGCTCGTGCGTCTTTGGACCCTGGACCCCTGAGCTGGACTCCCCTTGCTGCCTGTTTCCAAAACTCAGGTTCCTGGACCCCAGCCCGCAGGTTTTGATTTAGCAGGTCTAACCTGCACCCCAGGTGTTCCTGAAGCAGAGATATGTTTGCAGTTTACTGAACTAGAGGTGTAGTGTAGATGTGGGTGATGGAGGCTGCCAGGACCGGGCTGATGGAAAAAAGAGGTGCTCCTTACAGATGCCTGCAGACGATGCAAGGCGGGGTGTTGAGACAATCGGCAGCAACAAGACTCTACAAAACTGGACCACCCCACCTTCCCTATGAGTCTTCCTGTTGCGCCGAGGCCCCGGTGAGCTCCTTGTTCTCACACAAATTTACTTCGTGTGGGTCCCCTACTTTGTACTGTGTAGTTTTCCTTTCTTTAACGGGTGGTTGTTGCATAAATGCTATTTGCGTGTAACTGTAGGCATACGAAAGGTGACAACTCTTACACACGAAGATGCTCAGGGCAGTATTACTTATAATGGTGAAAACCTGTATGGAAACGAAGTGTCCAGCAGGTTAGTTAAACTGCGCAGACATTTTAAAGAATGCTTTGAAGCAATTCAACGGTATGGAAAATGTTCAAGCGGAAAAAACAAAAATTAATTCTATTTATATAATTTTGTAAAAAAAAAAAAACCCACCAAAATAAAATCAAAAGATTGGAGGGAAATAGATCTAAATAACAGAGTGGGTACTGCTGGGTGGTCAGACTATGGCTGATTTCAATTCTCTTTTTATGTTATTCTGTATGTGACTAATTTTCATCAAGAAACGTTATTTTCATATTAAAAATGCCATTAAAAAACAACAGCAGCAAAGGAAGAGAAAAAGTGAAAGCATAAGAGAGACACTGTTTTTCCTTAAGGAGCTTCGAATGTGTTGTGGAAAATGAGCAAGTTATGTATGGAGTAGTTATTTCCCCCTGTGCTCCCCCTGCATCTTCCCCTTCCCCTCCCAGCAGCCATCATGTAGCAATTCCGTCTCACCGCCTGCCTCCCTGCTAGATGGTGAGGGTGGGGGCCATGTCCTCTTCGGTCACCCCTGTACCCACAGCTCCTAGCAGAGCACCCACACATGGCTGCCTCTCAATACCTATATTTTGGCAACACGAATGCGCGACTGGGTCTTACCTCCCCAGCTAGGCTAACGGTGCCTAGAGGGCAGGGCTCACATCACACGCAGTATTTCTGAATTTGCCCCAAACACCAGTATTGGGCATATAGTAGGTGCTTAATAAAGACTTGCTTGTCTGATGGGGACTGTATCACCAGGAAGCATGCCCGCTGAGAGGAGCCAGCCTCCTGAATGCCTCTCCCAGAGTTCAGGCGCCACTCCAGGGTGAGTGGAAGCCAGCCTGCCTAAGTGCCGCGTGGAACTGAATAGCTCATTTTGTTTGCCGGGAGCAGCCCAGCAAACGAGGTAGCCCCGGATCTTTATCTGCAGAAGCAGTCATGCCTTAACGCACGGCTCCACCCTACCCCTTTTGGAAAAAGATTGATAAGCATAATGATGATGTTTTAATGAGCTTAATTGCACATTCCTTATGTTCTTGCAGAGTTGCCAACCAGCTACTTCAACATCCAGCAGTTTACTTGTAATAACTTTCCCCCTCTCTCTATGCCAGGGAGCATAATTATTCTTGCGGTAATCCTGTAGTTGGGCGCTCTCTCTCTCCCTCTCAATCTCTCTCTCCCTCTCCCTCCCCTCCCTCTCACTTTTTCTTGCCGTTTTTTCCCTTTCTGGGAATTACTCTAAATGGGTATCTTTGAAAGGAGGGTGGCAGGCGGCTTTTGGTACAGTACTTACCAAGGACCCTTTCATCAAAGAAGCCCTTGTGAGCATGCTCTGGACGCGAGCCAATCAGATCATCCCCCTGTCTGTTTCCGAAGCGGAGCTGACCCTGGTATGCAAGTCAAGCCCGAGTCTGCAGACAGGCTGACTGCACTCCTAGGCCAACCTGTCTTAGCTGACTGAAAAAACGCTGAAGGGAAAATTACCTGTTTGGCTCCAGACGGAATTAACATTTTTTTAATATATACACACAAGTATGTTTATTATTTTTTGTTTAAAAGCGTTTGCCTATCTAATATATTCATTAATGTTATCTGGTCAGTGCTTGAAACATTTTGAAATATGTGCAAATGCAATAAGGCTACAAGGCCTGGAGGCAAAATAAGATGAATTTTCCAATTAAGGGACAGAAAAACTGTTTGGGAATTAACGGATGGCAGTTCTGTAATCTGTTTATGGGCACTGCTCTGTGCGGGGAATGTTCGGGCCACCTGCAGACTCTGGTGGGCTACGAGGGCCTGGATCCCAAGCACCCCGGCCCCCGCGCTCCCCTTCTTCCAACCGCGCCCCACCCTGTATCAGGTACCGAGGGCAGCCGGCTTGGCCCCAGCCTTGGCAGACCCTGGCCCCTTCTCAAGCAGCGTGGGGCTCCACGCCATCTACCCAGAGTCCACGCTCCCAAACAGACATCTTCCTGTGCAGAACCTCAAGTGAACTTATCTTCTGTGCAAAGTCCCAGAAACTCTGGCCTTCTCTGAACCACCACCCGCACAGCAACCCCCCCCCCCACAACCCCGGCGCCAGATCATCTTGTGAACACATTTTCGACATTTCTGGACAATTCCAGAAAAAGGTCATAATTGAGGAATATACTTCCTAGTTGCTATTTGAGAAAAAGTACTAAATGCATTTCTTCCTTCCTGGACGCATTCTAGAGCATTGCCTTCTTCTTCCTCTGAAAACCCAGGCACGCAGGGGGCCTACCCGCATGCTGGCCACGGGGCCAGCTACCAAGCACGCCGAGATAGAAAAGGCAGAACTTCTGCCCTCAAAGACATGCTCTGGACACCTCTACTCCTGGTATCTTCAGGGTTAGTTTGGATGCTTAAAAAATAATGATAATTTTCTATCACTGAAGTGTTAATGGTGGCGCATATACAGGTGACAGGATTATTGGGCCGTGTATTTTTTTCTTTGTGCTTTTTGGAACTTCCCTAAATTTCTACAATGAACTTTTACTTTTGTAGATATAAAATATGCTATGAAAAAGAAACTTCTTGGGAGCACTGAACAGGCAGCATATTCCTGAATTATATGGAGTCGACTTAGGGACAAGAGGCCAGGCAACATCTAGGGGTGGTAGAAAGGGGTCTGAATCAGAAGGGGGGAATTTTAATGAGCAGGGCAGCCTGAGAGTCACAGCTGGCTGGGCTAAGTTCCTGGAGTGTTAAATCAAGTAATAACAAAAATATGACTGTGTTTTACATATGAGATTTCATAACTTCCTGAGAAGTAAACAGTCCCTTCCCCCTTGGTTGTTCCCTCCTAAGGAATGTCTACGTTCTTGCCTTTGGCTCAAATTCTCCCAGTTTTCTTTGTCTATGCAAAGTGCAATGCCCCAAACAGAATGCCCAGGCCTATTTTTTCTGCTGGCCCAGCTTGCATATTTACACAATAACAGGATCTTCACCAACTGGCAGGAAGATGTTTGTGTGTGCCATCTCTCCCTGGCTCCTAGAGTCCCACCTGCACCGTTTACAGCATTCTTCTTGTCACAGCTTCAGTCCTGGGAAGCACGCATGGAAATTCTCTGATGGCTTGATTCACTCTGACCTAAGGGGTTTCTTCCTGGGAGGGTTTTCTCCCTCTTTTACAATCCCCATGGATAGAGGCTCAAACTGAGGCTTTCCCATCCGTAAGAGAAAGAAATGTCAAATTACTTTCATATAAATTTATTCAGAGAACATTACTGCTCATTCCTGGCAACTTCAAAGCTGCGTAGGCAGAACATAAATGGGGGGGGTGTCTATTTTTGCCCTTACACAGTCTCTTTTCCCATACCAAGGGAAAATATCTAATTTTCACCACCCAATTTGTATTTCTGAATGACCAATGAAAAAACTGATGGAAAAAATTCCTTGCAAATAGTGCATGGCATGCTATGAAACTATTAGATAAGAGTAATTATAGGTTTGGTCTCAACAGCAAACAATTACTCTGGAGGGAAAAATGCTCACTTTTTAGGCAGAATAAACTCTTTCTCGGGTTTGCCTACTGTCTATCATTCTGAGGACAGTAACTCTGAAAAAACAAACAAAAACCTCACAAAAACCCAAACCAAATCAACACCAACCCGACCCGCTCCCCTTCCGAAGTTGAGAAAAGTGACTTGGGATGGCTGTTCTTTTGGCTATGGGATTAAGGGCTGTGTTATTATTATACTCAAAAAAGTAAAGATTCTTGGTGATTTCTCTCATGTATATAAACCTGGTGAGGGAATTCTCTCTGCAAATTAAGTCTAACAGCTGACAATACATTTCAGTCTGCATATGTTCTAAGTAGAATGTCCATATATTGCCATCTTCTTAGGACAGTATCTATATTACGTAACTTACCCTTTTAAGAAATGATTTTTTTCTAATGTATAAGTAAACCTGATTAAATTTTTAAGAAACTTTCTGTAAAACACATGTACAAAATCAGGAAAAAAAAATTCTTTTTCAAGCCACATGTCTTACTGATTTGTAAAATATGGTTTTAGTGTCCACAAACTGAAGACCTTTATCATACAAAAAAAAAAAAAAAAGGAGGCTAAGTAGGGGGAAAAGTCCCTGTAAGAGAAATGAAGGACCCAAAAGAAGCCTGTACAATACTCAAGACCCATAACCCCCATGATACGCGTTTTAAGGAGGTAAATAGCAGAACACCAACCAGGCACCACAGTTTTTGCCCCCGATACACTAATACTGGTGTGGGCTAGTTCCCTACAGAAAACGATCCGCGATCTCTACGTGGAGCAGCTGTTCTTTGCCTAAAGCAAGCAAGCCGCCATAGCAGGGGAGAAACACACTGTACTGGGTAAAACATATTCCCACGGAGGGAGAATCATACCTCCAGCATTTCCAAAGATTTATCAAATAGCATAAAGGTCAGAAAGTACTAGAGCAACAGAAATGTGGTGGACAAACTCTGGGAGTTAGTCTTCAAGCAACTGCAGCTGGTGAGACGGAGAGCTCTCTGTCATTGGGATATTAACTGTTTCAGAGTAGTCCGTGCTGTACCGAAGAAACACAGAGCAGGCAGGGACATAGGAGGGGATCGGAAGACAAAATGGAGTCAGCGTGATGACAAAAGAGGAGACTCCGGTTAGAGCCAGGCTGGGCTCGGCCCTGGTAGCTCTTGACCGTGGGTTTCAACACAGCTCAACGGGCAGGAGTTGTAATTAACCTGCAACCCCCTTATAACCACACTCTATGGCTTCTCTATACCTGTTTCCAGTTCGTGGTTGTTTATGTTACCTACGCATAGTTATGTCTACACTATGCCTTTGGTTCTTCTCAACCTGTGAAGACAGACCTGTCTTCTCCCTGAGTTCTGAGTCGAAAGAACTCTTTAGTTGTGGTTAAGGAGATGAGCCCGATATCTGACCACTAATGGCCACGGTGAGTTGCAGCCATCACAGAACGCTGCCGAACCTCTGCCTACTGTACTAACGCGAAAGCTCAATGTGGAGCAAAGGGAGGATGGGCTGCCACCTGCAAGGGTTTAAATATCTTAAAATGACTGTATAGACAATGAGAGCAGAGATCAGCTCCTCACCTTTGCAGGTGTGTGCTGTGAAAGTCATCCTTTCCTGTGACTTGCTTTTGAGTCCCAGACATTTCTTCATTTTAACGGACAGAGGGACAAGTTTAGTTCTTCTATTGATCTGATGTACAAAGGTGAGTATAATTGCCTCCAATGAGACTCTGAATTTTAGAAAAAATGGACAACATCTTAAATGATGTCTTAAATGCTTTCCCATCATGCCTAACACGGCCTGAACAGTTCTACAATCACCCCTCCTTCTCTCCCAGGATCATCTGAAGGTAAGACAACACCTCTGGCTGCCTCTTATTTAGAAGAGAATGTTCTGTAAACCCAAGGAATGCTCTGATTTCTATGCTTCCACAAAGACTTTTATTGGATTCACAGGGATAATTACCATGTGTTCCTCTGCCCCTCTCCCTGCATATCGGGATCTCTCTTCTCCTCTTAAAATGTTGTTAATATTCTCTCAAGGTGCACACTTCACTGCCACATACAAAATTGCTTAATGTTAATGAAATTGCAAAAGGCTTTGCCCTAACAATTTCAATCATACTATTCAATGTAATTAATGAAATATGAGATAAAAGAAATAGTTGCCAGAATTCAACCTAGGTGTATCTCGGGCAGAACATCTGCAAATACTTGAGGTCAAGTGTTCCAACAGGAGGTACTTGGGCTCATCGTTCTTAGAGCAAAAAATCTTGTGGCCAAGAGGATCTCTATTAGGAATGTTTAGGTACAACCAATCAGGCTTTCTTTTGATGGTACAGTTAATCAGACTCTAGGAAATCACCCCAGGGAGGCAGCAGGCTAGACAGAAGGCAGTGGTTGACCTGCCGGTTGTCTAAAACGGTGAGCTGAAGGTCACATGCATGTCAGCAGACCACAGACACACGGGCTTGCTGCTCTTGCCTCCCACCAACCCTTCCTCTTAGCGTGCAGGCTACTTTGCTGGGTACTTTCTCCCTCCTAGGCTGTCTTTGGTGAACACTACAAATGGATTTCAATCAGATACCAATGCATATGAGAAAAAGAGCCTGGTGCTTCCAGCACTGGCCTAGCACAGAGCTGCCTGGCCCGAAGTCTTACTACTCAGTAGACAGCAATGCCCCAGCAGAGTTACCTGCTCCAAACTGGCACTTGGTAGGAATGGTCCTTACCCTGTTTGGGCTTTGGCCATCTCTCACTGGAAACAATACAGTACTGAAATTAGCCTTCCTTACAGCTCAGCAGAAAGCAAATTACTGTGTTTTGTTTGTCTTGTTGGTGTTTGAAAAAAATGTGGATGGAATGCCTTAAGATAGGCCACATACACCTTGGTTTACCCCAAGCCCTCCACTTCCTATTGTATAACATCTTTCTGGCCTCACCCGTGCACATTTATGTGACCCCTCCCCTGCTCCCACAGGTATCTGACCTCTGGTCTAGAAGCAATGGTGCACCTGTGGCATCTTAGTAATTAAAAATATTACTGTCTTCCCTTTATATGATTAGCTAACCAGCTGGGAGTTAATTATTAAGCACCTACTGTGTGCCAGCAATGCTAGATGCTGGGATCACAGAGATGAGTGAGGGCACTCTCTGTCTTCTAGAAGCTTGTTCTCTTGTTCATGCCCTGGCATGTCAGCACACTCTCTGCTAAAAACACAGACCGCATTCCCAGCAAACTTTTCTTCAGTCCTTACGCAGAAAGTGACCACAATCTCAATTCTTTCCTCTCCCCTCCAAAGATAAGCTCTTTACACCAAACACGAGTTTAACCATCGACATTATTCTACAGGACTATGAAGACTTAGGTATTCATATTTACGGTCTAGGCAGAGAAAGGAGGGGGAAACAACCAAAACAACCTGAATCTAGGAGGCAACAGACAGAGAAGAGAACAAAACACACGTTAATACACTCACCCTTAAAAATAGGGGAAAACCAACTGGGAAACTTTCATTTTCTTCTTGGATGTCTATTAAAAAAAATCCCATGTGATACGCGTATCTATGGAAACCTTCGTTATCTCAAAGATAGTGAGGTACTAAAGGCCGTTGTTGCCATGGAACAGGCAGTATTTGCTTTTTATTCTATTGCACAATATCTAATTACAGAGACCCTGATAAAATTATGCATTCCTAAGCACAAATTAAGGCCATTCTACAGGAGCCTCCATGCACATACTTTATTTGTCAAATTTCATTAAAAACAAAAATCAGGGATGACTCTGCAGAGTCTTAGGGATAAGAAGACTAACTAGATTCAGCCCCTTCCAACATGGAAATTCTCAGAGACCTGTAGCTGGGGCTGCTGCAGGGTCCAAGGTGAAAGGGCAGCTCCCTTGGATTATGTTCCCATGAAAGCCCAGGGCAGAACCCTCAAGCCCCCTTTCCCACTGGACTGTTGCGCAGGACACATATGTAAAAACCATTTTCTTTGTCATCTTTTGGGATACAATAATCAATTTAATGGCATGGAAGACAGAGCTGCTATTTGGAAAAGATCACCTGTTACGAATACGGTTGGTTCTCCTTCTCCAGTAGGTATGCTTCCGTCCATACTTTTATACCTTTACTACACGTTTATGCCTCTCTAAACATGTGTGCTGTTTTTCACAGAACTCTATATGTAGCACTTTGAAAATTATCTTTTGATCGGACACATTAGTTTCAAGATGCACGTGTGTACATGTGTGTAGAATTCATTTATTTTAGCTATTGTATAGTATTTTAGCATATTGACGCCCCAACTGCTTAACATTCATGTTGCTTTTAAACTTCCGCTCTTCCAATGTGGCAACGAACATCCTAACAACTAACAAGCCAGTCCTATCACTGCCTCTGTCACTGCCCTTATCCTGTCCCTCTCCTGGGACAAGTGGATTGCAGGATACTTCATCCCCTGGTACACTACCTTTTCTCCACTGTCAGTACCTGTAAGGATTTCTCTTAAAGTCCTCAGATAGGAGTATAGCTAAGTTGAAGAGAACCAGTTTCCAGATCCCTAACTCCCGTTATGTGTTCTTTGCGGGAACCAAACTTTTGAGAACATCCCTGAGATCCAAGCAGTTCTTTCTCTACCATCTTTCCTCCGTTGCCTTCTCCCACTTCACTGAGCTGCTTTGCCCTGGGCCATAAAAATCTCCTTAATGGCAAACACAGAGGTCATGTGAACTTGTTCTGTAAGTAGCTACTTCTTAGTCAAGGACCAGAGAATGGGCTGGAGTTTTGAGTTTCCTCCTGCTTACACATATTTCTGGTAAGAGGGAAGCACGATGCTTGGCCTCTGTTGGGATGGTCTGAATTTAGTTAATATTGTCAAGTGGTGCAAATTTTGACAATTTTTGCCCACCGAGAATGTAATGACTTCACCTCTCCCATCTCCCAACTTATTTTCAAAGACTATAACTTTCCTGAGTCTCGTGTAGACAAAGCAAAGATAGCATCAGTGGGAGGTAGTGATAGTGGCAGCACCTTGTGTCCCTCATGTGACAAGTTCGCAGAGGGGCTTGAAGCTCTGTGTTCTATACATCTACCTAAGTCTTCCCACCTACCTTAGAATCAGAACTCAGAAGTGACCTGGTTGTCCCTGGGACACATACAAAACACACTTATTAAAATTGTAACAACGAAGTCCAACATTTTCTATCAGAAAATGAGTCTACTTTGGTGGTTTTAACAGTGAAGACTGACTTTGCTAATTGGGTTATCTGGTGGATGTTTCCATAATTTGAGTAAGATAAATTTGCTGCTCCCAAGGCTTTTTTTTTTTTAAGATTTATTTTATTTATTTGAGAGAGAGCAAGAGTAAGTGGGGAGTAGGGCAGAGGGAGAGGGAGAATCTCAAGCAGACTCCCCGCTGAGCAGAGAGCCTGATGGGAGGCTTGATCTCAGGATCCTAAGATCATGAACTGAGCCGATATTAAGAGTCAGCCACTTAACCAACTGAGCCCAGGAGCCCCACTCTCAAGGTTTTTATAAGCATATATTTAAAGTACATAAGATAAAAGCATTTTCTAAAAAAATGTCTTATGGACAAAGCTAGATTGATGTGAACAACAGTTTGATTTTCCTAACTCTTCCCAAGTATATTTAGTGAAATAAGTTACCTCCAAGAGAAAAAGAGTAACAAGTGTCATCTGTGTGAAATACTTGTACATGTGTACAGCCATCCAGAACGTTTCTTCCTTTCAGAACATGCAATGAAGAATTTGCTGTGCAATCTCCCTGCCTCTCTGCTATGGAATATAAATCTGGAAAAAACTTGATTGGCTCAGGTAATATAATAACATGGATTACTACAGATGAGTCACCAACTGTAGGAATAAAATTATTTACTTATTTTTCTTTTCTTTCTAAGTTTTTTTTTTTTTAAGATTTTTATTTATTTAGTTGACAGAGACAGAGACAGACAGCGAGAGAGGGAACACAAGCAGGGGGAATGGGAGAGGAAGAAGCAGGCTCATAGCAGAGGAGCCTGATGTGGGGCTCGATCCCAGAACACTGGGATCACGCCCTGAGCCGAAGGCAGACGCTTAACCGCTGTGCCACCCAGGCGCCCCTCTTTTTAAGTTTTTATTTTAATTCTACTAGTTAGTTAACATATGGTGTTATATTAGTTTCTGGTGTACAATACAGTGAGTGACTCAACACTTCCACACATCACCCTGAGCTCATCACAAGCACTCCTTAATCCCCATCACCTTAAAATCTTCATTTAAATCGTTCTTTTATTGCTATATGCTGGGAATCTAAGCAGCTGGGAAAAAAGGGCATCACCTCTCTTGGTAATCGGTCTTCTCAGTACAATTTCAAATGCAACCCCAAATCGGATCACTGGATGACAAACTGACATGAAGTATTTATGATGTACCACGGAAGGCGCCTGCCTGCTTGCGTGATGTTGCCCTGAGGCGGGCATGCCAGCAATGATGGTGGGAAGGGTGTCTTCGAAGGAATACTAGTGCTGGTTTTACCACACTAGCTGAGTAATCTGCAGTAGGTCACTTCCTCTCCCTGGGCCTCAGTTTCCCCATGTACACAATGATGGGGTTGGAGCCACATATTCTCCTGAGGTTCCATCCTGTCATCTTGGCCTTGGCCCATCACTTCCTCTCCAATGTGACTATGAGCCCCAGATCAGTACTTCCCCTGCCAGGACCCTTGGTCTGGTATTGAATTGCCACCACACCCTACCGCTGGACCATGGGAATAGGCTGCCTCTCCTGAGAACTTGTCAAAATCTTCCTGGCAGAGTTTTTAGGTATAAATGGGTAACATCCTGAAAACTGTTTCAGCCTCTCAGATACGACCAAAGATACCTCACAGTAACCTGAGTTTGCCAGAAAGAAGCAGCCACACTCTCTTTAATCCTCATTCAGGGTTTCTTTTTGCAGAGCCTGGGCTTCCAAATGGGGGTGAAGAAGAATCAAACATGTATCAATGCTTTCAGGGATCAATAAATATTTATTTTGCTCCCTTGCCAATGTTCTTATGTTTTATTCTAGACACCCTAAGAGGAAAAAAATGAGCTAATAAGGGTACTTGTGGTAGATGATACAATAGCCCTTGTTTGTTTTGCATGTATTATAAGGTAACATTCAGAGAGTTTCTCAAAGCATGCCCCCCCCCGGGAACTGTTCAGGGAGGTGGGGTCCGGGTGATCAGGGAGACAGGAATAGGATGCACATGGATCGCTCCGTGTACAACAGAGCAGGTAAGCGTGCAGGCTCCAAGTTGGCCGCCGTGGTTCAAATCTGGCCTCTGCCACTTGCTGGCGGTGTGACCAGGCTGGGTAAGTGATTGAATCTCTCTGAGCCTCATATCCTCCATCTGTAAAATGAACCAGCCTCACTGGGTTCTTATGAGGGTGAAATGAAATAAACAGTGTAAACACACCCAGCCCAGGGACTGAAGCAGAGTAAGGACTGAAATATTACTTTTTACTATATTTTAATCACGGCATGCCTTAGATTTCAGGCATCTTAGAAAGTGATTCCATCGACTTATTTAGTAGAAAAGTCTAGCAGATAAGCAGTCAAATCTGTCATTCATCATTGCAATAAACGGTGAATTTTCTTTCTCTCTAGGAATTTTTTTCCATTATAAAATGGAAAGCCAAATCAAATTTGCTCAGCTAATTTTGGCATGAGAGGTACACTTAGGACCCTCAACATTTGCCTTACGGGTCAGGCTTATCGGTTCACACTTGTTAGTGTGAAAAACTCCTTTCCTATCACTGCCTCTGCCACTTCCCTTATCCTGTCTTTCTTCTGGAACAAGTGGACTTGTAAGATACTTTACCCTATGATTTGGCAAACACACTTGTTCTGAGAGAGAGTTCCGCCCATGTGCGTAACCGAGGGATACAGACATTGGAAGGTTTATCGGAGAAAACCTTTCTTCTGCAGGTGCCAGGGCATTGAGAGCAGAGCCTCTGCTGGCTGTCCCCCTTCTAATTGGGACTGTCCCACCATTTCCAAACTCTGGCTCTTAGGACACCAGAATTAACATTAAGAGCATACTGTACTATATTTATCAGCTCTTGGGGCAGACTGAAAAATATTCCCACTGAACGAGGAGCACCATGAGTTTTAGAACATGGTTGGATAGAGGCAGTGAGTTTTGTTTAATACAGAGTTATCTGAAATTCTATATCATGCTAAAATTTGTTTCAAACAGGAATTCTGGAGTCTTAAAAGAAGTTGGCCCATGGGTGATTAGAAGATAGCAAATCTGTTTCGAGATCTGGATGTCTACTTTTCATATAGTCAATGTTGACCAATGTCTATATGCTGAGCTCTAAACTGGCATATGGAGAGGAAAGGTTTTGTAAAATAAGACATGAATTAATACAATTTAGTCGATAAAAGTTTGTCCTTTAAAGACTGGGTTCAAATCCTAGCTCTGTCACTTGCTACCTGAGTGACCCTGAGCATGTTCCCTATGAAGTGAATGCAGCTTCTCATTCCCTTACTGCCTTCCGGGTCAGTCCCTTACTTGTCTTGCCTCCTTCCAAAGGCCCCAGAAATACGTTCACTTGGTCAAATATCTTGTACAACGTGTAAAAACAAGACACACTAACTGCAATCCATCCATTAACTGTCTCTTTCTGCTCCGACTCTCTCTCTCTTTTTTTTAAAGATTATTTATTTATTTACTTGACAGAGAGAGAGACAGCCAGCAAGAGAGGGAACACAAGCAGGGGGAGTGGGAGACGAAGAAGCAGGCTCCCAGCAGAGGAGCCTGATGTGGGGCTCAATCCCAGGACTCTGGGATCACGCCCGGAGCCGAAGGCAGACGCTTAACGACTGAGCCACCCAGGCGCCCCTCTGACTCTCTCTTACATTGGGGAGGACGGGGGTGGCTGTGGGCATTTCCGGGATCCAGCTAAGGGGAGGATGAGTTGGAAATAATCTACTTTGAATGCAGTGGGATAGGTTTTGCAGTCATTTCCATGTTTGATTAAATTATTGCTAGCTGTCCTGGGCTGGTAATGGTCAACTCGTCTAGTGTTGGGACATGAAGGGGCAGGGCCTGAGGTCATACTGTGACATGAACATGTCTTAAGACCCTGGTGCTAGAGGTCTGTGAGGAATAGAGAAAAAAAAAAAATGGAGCCAAGAGCTGGTCTATGGAAAACATTCCAAATCCCACAGCTCGTATCTGGGGGAAAAAAGTGCTTGATAACAATCTTAAAAACTTCTATCACCTTTCTAATTTTGAGCTCTGAAGCAAAAAGAAACTTTTAAAATACTTTTAATAATAAACAGGTTTAGCTCAAGTGTGTTAGAGGAAAGACCGAAGTATCTTTCTATTCTCTCCATAGAAAATGCTATTATGAAACAATTGTTATATGGAAGAAACGGCCAAAGAATATGCAACTAAATATATACAGAAAAAAGAATTCTAAATGTCTGTCAAGCAGTCAGGTAATAAAATTATGTGATTTTTCTGGACTTTGTGGTGTTTGCAGTATTTGCCTGTTTTAAAAAGTTCTGTTGTGCTTTCTTTTCTTGACCCAAACAAGCATTAACTTTCATAACTGATTTTGAACTTCACCTCTCCTCCGCAGGGTATCCCAAACTGTATGAGCCGCAGATCCCACAAAACGTGGATCTGCCCCTGGCTATCTCATAGCTCCTTGTGAGGCTGAGATGTGGAGTGGCAGTGTCCGCAAGGGAGCCGGCTTGTAGTACGAGCTCGACCACAGACAGACACTCCTGGCGAGAGACTGGAGGAGCCTCAGCTGGAAGGGGTTGGGAAACAAAGCCGGGAAGCCTATTCTGAGGCTCAGCTAATGATCTAGACAAGAGAAAATGTGGGCTTGGTTTCCTCTGCAATGTGCAATGGACATTTGTCTCCCTGCTAAGAGGCTGACCACATAAACTGTCCCCTTTGAAGGCTGAAAATAATTGAATATCAGTGATTTCTTATGGGTCAAATATTTGGGCTATAAAAAATGCAATCCAACTAAAGAAAAGTGCATTCTCCCTCCACAGGCATCATCTTGCTTTCCTCTCACACGGCAGGTCTCAATATTTTATCTCGATTTCTTCAAGGTGCTGCAAACTTGGTCTTATAAACTTTTCCTGAGGTTGAAGAGAGGCTTCCTTTGTATTTGTAAAATATTAATTCTTAAGCTTGTGCCAAGAAGAAGGGTGTTCATTATATCATGTCCTGTATTTTTCCTTTCTGAAATATTTGATTAAAAATGTAAAATAGGGGTGCCTGGGTGGCTCAGTCAATTGAGTGTCCGACTCTTGGTTTTGGCTCAGGTCATGATCTTGGAGTCCTAAGATTGAGCCCCACGTCAGGCTATGCACTCAGTCAGGGAGTCTGCTGGAGATGCTCTCTCTTCCTCTGCCCCTCCCCCTGCTCGTGCTCTCTCTCTCTCAAAATAAATAAATAAATATTTAAGAAAAACAAAAAATAGATGAGGTAAAATAGATAAAGGGGATTAAGAGGTACAAACTTCCAGTTATAAATGAACTAAGTCATGGAGATGAAAAACAAGTGTAGCACAGGAAATAGAGTCAGTGCCATTGTAGCAATGTTGGATGGTGACAGATAATGGCTGCCCTTACTGTGGTGAGCGCTGGGTTATGTTTAGAACTGTCGAGTCAATATGTAAGAAGAAAATGTATATACTAGAAGTCTTATTTTTTTTTTAAAGATTTTATTTATTTATTTGACAGAGATAGAGACAGCCAGCGAGAGAGGGAACACAAGCAGGGGGAGTGGGAGAGGAAGAGGCAGGCTCATAGCAGAGGAGCCTGATGTGTGGGGCTCGATCCCATAACACCGGGATCACGCCCTGAGCCGAAGGCAGATGCTTAACCGCTGTGCCACCCAGGCGCCCCTTATTTTTTATTTTTTAAGAGAGTACTCCCTTGAGAGAGAGACCCTTGACAGGTAGGAGAAATTTCTCTATTCCACTGGGGTGAGAAGATCATGAAACTGGGGTTTGCTGTGCAGAGTTGAAAGCCAGACCTCAGGAGATCTTGACTTTCCACAAGCAGAGAGGGCTCCCCCTGCCCCATGTGTCCATCTAACGGGCGCCAGCCAGCTGGGGAGGAAGTGAAATGGCTCAGAAACAGTGCTGAGGATGTTGTCGTTAATAGTTAATGGTTAGTGAGTATTGACAACTTGCAATGAGAAGCCCCATGGCAGAACAGCTCAGCTCCAGCCCTCGTCCAAGCACACAGCCAGCCAGAAAGTGGATAGCAATCCTTTTTGTTACAAATACCTACAGAAGGCTGAGTGAAATAATGAAATAAATAAAAAGATTACTGAGTGAGTCATCTCTGGCAAGTAGTAAACATTTTCAGGTTGACGAGCTTCATCTTATATAAGAGTTAACGTGAATGAAGATGATTTATAATGGGTCTGCACATTGTTTCAGAGGAATGTTCATGGACTTGATGGCGGGATGGTAAATTTAACCTCTGAGTCCTAATAATGTTCTGTTTTTCAGATGAGCTCAAGCCTTGTCATATTCTAGACCTGGAAAGCATAAACGGTATTATCTTTGTATATACAAATAAAAATCAATTCATTCTCCAAATGCTTAACTCATTCAGGAAGAGACACACACACACAAATAGATCTCAGCTAAATCAACAATGTTAGCAAAGCTTTTTTCACTTATCAAATCAGGATATATTAGGTTCAATAAAGGTACTTGACTTATAAATCCACAAACGAACAGTTATTTTCCTAAGCAGCATTTTGATTTATCATCTGAAACTACATTTCCTGTTCATTTATAATGGCTTTTTGGAACTTGCCCCTTAAATAGAGGGATGGAGTACATCTGTAAACAAAAATATCTCAATAAACTATATTCTCTAGATGATGAAAGGACTACATTTTCTTCCTGTGAAAATGATCACAGAACAGAAATGCTAACTAGAAACCTTTCTCCATGACATTTTTGAAGGAATACCAGAGACTGTATTTTCTTGGAGACCTGACCCCCCGAGAAAACACTAGCACACCAGAATTAAGCCCCCTAGTTATTTACTGCAAACTATTTAGCAGCTTCCACTCCTAGAGCGTTTCTGGCCATGTGTGGAATCACCTTCCTAAGTCTACTACATACTTAGAAGACGTAAGACAATTTGGGGTTTCTTTCTTTCTTTTTTTTTTTTTTTTAAGATTTTATTTATTTATTTGACACAGAGAGAGAGACAACCAGTGAGAGAGGGAACACAAGCAGGGGGAGTGGGAGAGGAAGAAGCAGGCTCCCAGCGGAGCAGGGAGCCTGATGTTGGGCTCGATCCCAGGACCCTGGGATCACGCCTTAGGCCGAAGGCAGATGCTTAACGACTAAACCACTAGGTGCCCCAGTTTTGGGTTTCTTACACGCTATGAACACAGTCAGATCTCAAAACGGAGTTTCAGGCTCTCCAAACTCTTGTCCCCTAGCAACTCTGATAATCTGACCTGACTAGGAAGGCTCAGAAACTAGGGTTCCCTATCAGGCTGTTTACTTAACACATGTCCCATCTAAAATAAGGATTGCTTTAGCTAAAAAAGCAAGTCATTTATAAGTGTGCATTTATAAGGGCAAAAGTCAAGGCAACTGTGCAAACCACTTGTCAACTTATTTAGAGGAAATTGTGTAATCAACTTAACATACCAGTTAGCCTTTACCTGCAAGGTCAAGCTCAGAGTTCCTGTATGTCACCACACTGGCCTATTAATCACTCTGCAGGAAATTCCACATTTTTCTTTAGATTAAACTATAGAAAGTGGAGTGTGAACAGAATAGAGAGGATTTCCTATTCGTTTCTTTGCTTTCTCTGACTTGGTTGATGTTTCATGATTTAAATTTTGTTTTACTTGCTTGCCACAGAATTTAAAATAGGTTCAAAATGATAAATTTCAATATGCATTGCTAAAGGGAGTTTTATCGCACAAAGGTAAATCTAGGTATTTGATGGCTGGGTGCCAACTTACTGCTGTAGATTCCAGCTAGAGATAGGAAGCGTTGACACTGTTGAACAAGTAACAGATCTTTCATTCCAGGGGAAAAAAAAAGGATATAAGCTATTAAATTTAAAACCATTTCCCCTTCTTTCTCATGCTTCCGAAGAAGCTCAGATATGTGATTTCTGAAGATATTCTAATTCGAGGCATGATTTTCTAAGAAAAAAAATCACCTTCAAATTACCTTTTAAAAATTTTACTTAAAAATGCCTTTGTTTGCCTTCATTTTAAAACAGATTTATTAAGGTTAAATTCCTATACCAGGTGGTTTACCCACACAAAATACAAAATTCAATGGCTTTCAGTGTACTTAACAAGCTGTGCAACCACCACCACAATCAAGTTTAGAAAATTTGCCTCATTCTAGAAAGAAATCCTATACCCGTTAGCAGCCACTCCCCATTTTTCTTCAACCCCTCCAGTTCTAGGCAACTAGAAATCTACTTTCTGTCGCTGCAAAGTCTGGACATTTCATACAAGTGGATTTCCACAACACCTGGTCTTTTGGGGCTGGTTTCTTTTACTTAGCATGTTTTCACAGCTTTATTACTTTTTATGGCTGAGTAATATGCTGCATCTATTTATCCATTCAGAAGTTGATGGCCATTTGGGTTGTTTCTACTTCTGCTATGATGAATAACATTACTATGAATATTCACACACTAGTTTTTATGTGAACGTGTATTTTCCCTTCTCTCGAGTGTCTATCCCTGGGAGAAGAAATCCTGGATCATGCAACAGTTCCATTTTTACTGTTTTCTCAAGTGGCCACATCCTTTTACCATCTCCCAAGCACTGCATGAGGGTTCTGATGTCTCCATCTCCTTGTCAACACTTGTTATTGTCTGTCTTTTTTGTTTTAGCCATCCTAGCAGGTGTGAAGTGATGTCTCACTGTGGCTGAAATACTTTTTAAACAAAATGTTCACAGAGAATTTCTACATTGTTTTCCCACCAGCAGTACTAGGAATGGTAACCGTTCTATGGTTGTGATATCTTGGATGGCAGAGAGGATGGAAGGAAGTACAGGAAACAGAATGCGCAAAAGAAGACAGCCCAGAGACCGTGGACGATCAGGGTCTTATCTTGAATCTACAGTGTTCGGAATTTCTAGACATTTCAAAACACAAAACGATTAAAATGTTCCCAAAGGCCACTCAAAGCTGTAGCTTCTTTTGTTTTTGTTTGGCATTTTCTTTGCATGATTTACCTTAGGAGAACAATCTAAGTCTTAATTGCATTATGTAATTTAAATGAAATTATTAATTTGGCTTCTGAAGAGCCATCTGTAGCTACTGTGCTATTGGGATAGCTTCCATGCTTATGTTTCCACTTTCTAGGGGGCTTGGACCCAGCAACAAGGAAGATAATCCTCCTTTGTGGACATTCCCACAGTTAACTCCACTCACATCTGGATGGCAGTTCAATAGTCCACTGTTAGTCAAACAATTTGTAATCACACATACTGTGTGTCAGCTAACAAGCCAGGGTGTATGGCTTTTCAGTATTCCGTAGCATGCAGCACGCACAATTTACAAATAAAATAAAAATCTACAGCAAAGACAACGGTACATTCTTTGTTGAGTAGCTGAGTGAAAAGAGCGTCTCTGTTGAAAGACAAGACATCACTTGTTGTTTTGACGGTAAATGAAAAGAGGTTCAGAAAACCATATTTCATCTGTTAAGTCTCTTAACATGGGAAAGTTCCATATCTGTAGCAATGAATAATCTGGGCCCATATGTTTCTTTAAGCTGGGCTTGAAGCAGGGATGGCCAAACACCCACCAGAAGTACGAAATGCAGCTGACAAAATTCTACGGCCTTATCCCTCTCAGTCATGGTAGACTGGGGAGAACAGGAAGATGGACATCCACACCATGGTCCATTGTTTTTCTCATTACTTTCAGCTGGGAGGATGTAGGGAGGGAGGAATTGAGTTTAACTCCCCAAGTGGCTGAGTAACGGTTTTGGAAACAAAGGGTCTGATAAGGCCAGAGGAAGTGAAGTTGAGCTTGTCCTGAGAAAAAAAAAGGACTGGAGATAGTCTTTCCACACACACAGCCACTAAGACCCCAGACAAGTATGACAAGGTGGCAGAAATAGCTTGCCAATGACCGATCATCATGGGATAGGAAGGTGTTGGAAAATGCAACCAGGGGTGCAGCTGTGCAACATTCCACCTGCCTTGGCTGATTGGCGGCATGGTGGCCCCTGACCCTGAGGGGCTGCATGCTGCGCTGGGAATCCAGAGCCCATTCAGAGCAAGTTCAGGCTTTGGAACACACAGTGAGGCCTCACTGTGGGAGAAGTTGGCTGGTCATTGCTTAATTCCGTAAGATTCAGGGACCAGATGATAAAGCATTTCTAATCCATGAGGTTTTTTTCCCCAGGCTTTCCCTACTGGCTTCTTGCCCACAATGCCATAACTTGACTCCCAGGCTCTGCTGAAAGCTTCTTAGTAGAGGACAGCCACAAGTCCAAGGTAAACACAGTTCTGTCATCTTGTAAACTCAGCAACCTTGTAATAAAATAACCATTAAGATCCAGGTGGCTCATGAGAGGAAGAAACTGTCACTACTTAATCAGGATAGGGGAGAAAAGATTAGTTTCATATTGAACTTCACACGTCTTGATTACTCTCCATCCGTGAAATATCAATTCCTTTAATATTTGAGGTGCCTAGTCATTCCCCCCCCCCAGTTCATCAGGCATTCATGGAGAACCTATGATGTGCCGGAACTGTGCTAAATCCTGGAGCTATAAGAGAAAGGGAACACAATCCCTGCCCTCAAGGTTCTTCTGGACCCAGGGGAGAGCCACATCTGCAGAAGAACCTATAACATGAACTGATAAACGTGAGATCAAGGGGAATGAGGAGGCTGTTCTGGAAAGAACGGGTGTTCTGCCTGAGGGCCTGGGAGAACTCCAAAGAGAAGGCGCCGTTTCAGCTGGGCCCTGAAAGATGAGTGAGCTCTCCCTAGATGAAGGGAGGCTCAGGAACAGAGAACATCAGGGGAGCTTTGCCAGTGACCACTCTGCTTTCCATGGCCCCACTCAGGCCTCCCGTGTAAGACAATGACTCAGACTGGCTAGATACCAGGGGAGGAAGTGAAATCCCTTCCATACCCCATTCTTAGGATCCAATCATGCCAACAACTAGTGAGGGAAAGAACTGGATTGTGATGGAGTGAATAATCCAAACTTCATTAACCAGACAGAACATGAATCTTGATCTCTGGACATTTGTGAAGTTGCAGGAGGCCTACACCTCCATGTTTAGATCTCCCTCCATCTTGGGCTCTCTACCTCACACCCACTGGAATTCCATGGCTCAGGTATCAAACTAACAATAAATAGGAAAAACAAAAAGAACTGCAAGGAAAATGACTCAGCAACAGAAAATCAATTTGTACTTTTTTTTTTTTTTTATCCCCAGAAGTATGTCCTGAAAGGACAGGCGGCCACAGGCAGCTTTAATTTGCCAGATTACTGTAGGTCTCAGTGACCTTGCCAGTCATCTTCACATGGATGGGGTACTCTTGTTCTATTTTGGAGGTACCACTGTGTTTCCCACATAGAGGCTCTGCCTGGAGATCACAGAGCTGGATTGAGACCTTATGTGCCGTCCCTGCCACCCCCTGGGAATGCAGGCTTCTTGCTCACAATATACCTAAAATACTGCATGCCCTGTCTAAGGCATCCCAGGGAACAGAAGATAGGAAAGAGACTTTAAAAATTCAGCCCTATTATTTTGCTAGAACATTTTCTTTCAGTCATTTTTATCATTTTTTTTAGTTATCTCCTTATGGGACAAAATGAATAATCCACATCTCATTGGAATTTCTGCTTTTAAAAATAATGGTCCACTATTGAGCAGGTTTCTCTTTTGATCATTATAGAATCATAGAGCTTCAGGGTGGGAAGGGGCCAGACAAGTCATCTAGAACCACAGCACACCTGATGCCTATATCCCTTATGATAAGCATCTTTGCCAAATATCTCAGCACTGTATGTATGAACACTAGTGTCCAACATCATCTCGCTGCTCATTTTCCACTCAGAGCAGCTCTCTCAGTGAGAAAGTTTTCTCAATATAAGCCACAATATGTGGTCCCATTATTTCCACCCACTGGTCCAGGGTCAAGCCTTGGGGCCACAGAGACAGATCTCATCATTTTTTTGTAGAACAACCCTTGTGAAAGTTGAAGAGAATTCATAATGTCACCTTGTCACCTTTGTCACCATTTCTCACCTCTGAATGCATCACGATCTAGAGAGATGTCTCCAAATTTGGAATTGAGAACAGGCTTTGGCTTCTTATCATAGGAGCTGATTTTAGAGTCATGCCCTTCCTAGCATTTGATTTGTCTTAACTCTGCTGCTTGTCCCAACCAACATAGCTTTATTCCTTCATTCACCCCTTTATTCTAGCTATTCATCAGCCTACTCATCCACCCACCCACCATAAACCCATCAATCCACCATCCACCCACCATCCACCCACCATCCATCCATCCATTCACCCACCATCCATCCATCCATTCACCCATCTATCCATCCATCCTTCCATCCACCATCCACCCGCCATCCATCCATCCATCCATTCACCCACCATCCATCCATCCATTCACCCATCCATCCATCCACCCATCCATCCATCCATCCTTCCACCCACCATCTACCCATCCAGCCATCCATCCATCCATCCATCCCTCCATCTAATACTTATTGAGAACTAACCATATGTCAGGTACTATTCAGGGTTCGAGTAGTGAAAAAGATAAAAAAGGTATCTGTCCTTGCATAGCTTGTAAGCCAATGGAGGCATCTCACAATAATCAAGGAAATAAATGAAGAGAGAGAATAAAGTATAATATATTAAGTAAGGTGGATGGGAAAAGTCTTTTTGAGGAGTGACATTAAACTGAAACCTGAAGGAAAAAGAAGGAGCCAGGAGCTGGCAGAGAAAAAGCAGTAGAAGATTGGAGTCTGAGAGGTGTGGAAGGGTATGTATATATTTATACATATATATGTGTGTATCTATCTCTATATATCTATATTATGTATATTTAAATATATATTTAAAATATATAAACATATAAAAATATATAATTATATATCTAACTTCACGACTCAATATATTATATATATTTAAGTTATATATATATATTTATTTTTTTTTAAAAGATTTTATTTATTTATTTGACAGAGATAGAGACAGCCAGCGAGAGAGGGAACACAAGCAGGGGGAGTGGGAGAGGAAGAAGCAGGCTCATAGCAGAGGAGCCTGATGTGGGGCTCGATCCCATAATGCCGGGATCACGCCCTGAGCCGAAGGCAGACGCTTAACCGCTGTGCCACCCAGGCGCCCCTATATATATATTTATATATTTAACTTCATGACTCAAATAGACCCATTTATAAATTCAACTTTACCAACTTGTAGCAATAGCAAATCAAATTCCTTGATCCCTGTCTCTCTGCGGTCCATGAATACTATATGTTGCTTTTCTCCAGAATTTCAATTAAGGAGGTCTTGTAATATATTAGTGAAGTGCCATAGGGGACTCAATGACCAAACTGACAGAGTATTAATTTCAACTAAATTGCAGGATTCTTGAGTAGTCAAGGAAGAACAGTGTATTTAAACGAAAAGCCAATTCACATAACTTAAGAACAGGCTTTATGTGTTCTAACCAATTACACCTCCTCTTCTAGTTTTTAACAGCTTTGTTTATGAAGCCCATATTGAAAATTAAATGTTTATTACCATTTTTTGAAGGTGAGGTATAGAACTTGGCAAAGTATTGATTAATAACTTGTGGATGGCTGGTGTAAAGAAACCAGTTTTGAACCCCGCTGTAAACAATGCATCAGCAGAGTGTTTCAGCTATTTGTAGGCTCAGAGCTTGCCAATTTGTAATTAGTTGCAGGTTTTCAATTACTTCTCAGCAAACAAAATAGTTTTATTTGCATTGTTTACTTGGCATTTAATTTTAAAAGAATCCAATTGATTATTTTTAAAGACAGATGACTTTGGAGGGTTGGGATAAAATAAATGGATAAATTTTTGAGTAGCCCTACATCTGTATTTTTGTTGTGAGTGATGTCAGGGCACGGAACTTGGCCTAAATTCAATCAACTCTATCACCCAATCCCAAAATGCCTCCTGTGCAATTTGTCAAAAAGATTTTTGGCAACTGCCTATTAAACTCTTGAGATTTGTAATGAAGAACATAATCTGAGGGGGAGAAAAAAGCAAAGTTGCATTTTCTGCTAATTGAAACTGGTAAACCACTGTGGGCAACTTTAAATTCAATAGAAGATCAAAATAATTACTATTCTGAATGTTAGCCCATGTTGCTTCTTCATCAGAGTGGTTCTAGCCATGACTCAGGGCTCCTTGCAGGCCTGTAATTTTTTCTTTGGAGAAATCATTCAAGAAAACATTTATTGAGGACCTACACAGTGGTGGGTGCTAGAGATACCACGGAATGAGTACGGCAAGACCAAGATCAGAGGTTAGTGGGGAAGGGGCAGAGATTTACAAAGAACCCTCATTAAAGACTGGTTACGGTTAGTATATGATAAATGAAAAGCCATGGGATTAGAGAGAAAGGAAGAATTCATCTGACCAGCGGGTCAAGGAAGGTGAGAAGGTAAAATGCAATAAATCGTGAAGGAGGGATGGATTTTCACAGTGTGGGGAGAGGAAGGACGAGGAAGTTTAGGGAGAGGGAAGAGGATGCAGAAAGAGCAACTGTGCACCTTGCTCAGAAAGCCAGGGGCAGGCTCATACGGTTGGGTAGATACAGTGTATCAGGCGGGCATGGGAATGAGGGCGAAGGAAGTGGAGGAACAGCTGCGGACAGCCTTGGACAACATTGTAAGGAGCTTGACCCCTGTTCTGAAGGTGGTGAGGAGCAGGGAAAAGCACTGAGCAGGGCAGTAGCAGGACCAGAGGGATCTGTGCATGAGAAAGGCCAGCTGGGCAATGAATGGTGTCTGAAAAGGGGTATGGGCAGTAAGAATATAAATGAGCATTGATTGAGGTATTTCAGATGTGGATTCAACAGAACTTAGAGAATAAGTAGACACTAGGATGACAGAAGAAGATGGGTCCAAGCCGATCCTCAGGCTTCCAGAGATGATAATAGATTATCCAAGACAGAACACAGGAAGAGGAATCACTCTGATGGTGCAAGAATCATACACACACACACACACACACACACCTCAGAAAATGCCAAAGTAAAACAGTATGGCAAATCTCAAAAACATTATGCTACATAAAAGAACAGTCATAAAAGGTCACACATTCTATTGATTCTATTTATATGAAATATCCAAGAGAGCTAAATCCATAGAGATGGGGCTGAGGGGTTTCCTTTTGGGTAATGAAATGATTTGGAATTAGATAGTGGCGATGGTTGCATAACACTGTGAACGTCCTGAATAACACTAACGGATACACTTTATAATGGTTCATTTTATGTGACATGAATTTTACCTTAAAAAAAATAATATTAATAATAGGAAAACCAAAACAGAACCCAGAAAAATATCAAGGCAGTCCATGGAACCCCATATCCCAGAGTTGCACAAGAACCTTCTCTTAGACGCAAGCGAGAGCAACACAGAAAGAAACATAAGGGAAAAGGCATATTAGTGCCCTTCACTAACTGTCTGTTTGGTTCCTGGTGGATACCCTCCTTCCTACCCATTATTATGCACATTTTCCTTGGCTGGCCTGGGCTGACAGCCTTGGGAATGTTTAATTGGCAAGAACCTTACTCCTTGTAGGCAGATTCTGTATTTGGGGACCATCCGCCTTTACTTTGTCAAACTCTGGCTGACCTGGTAATGTGAGTAGTCAATCTGTCATGTGGGAGACATGTTGGGGGGAGGGGGACAAAGAGGCAGAGCACAGAGAGAGAGGAGCATGTAGGTCAGGAAACAGTAAGGAAAACTTTCTGGCATTCATACTGGTCATCAGTAGCCCTGGGGGAATAAAGGGCTCCCTGAGGCTCAGTGCATCATCAGGAAGATTAATTAACATTTGTAAAGGCCACACACAATGTGAAAGGCCCAGTAATGGATCTCCAAAAGCTGGAGTCCCTGTTTTCCAGAAGGGTCATGAAACAAGGAGTGGAAAATATTCCCTAGAAGATAGAGCTGGGTGACCTCGGCCATGAAGAACATTGCAAAGAAACGACTGGGCTTGTCTGGGATTCTCTTCATTCTCAAGTTGAATCTGATCTGACAGATGTGGTGAGTAATTAAGCCCTCGTCCATTCAGAGTCTGAATGCCTGCACTGCGCAGAGAATGGGGCAGGAATAATGAGAGGCGCAGCCCCTCTGGGACTATTCAGGAGTGCTCGAATTTGCATGGTCACATGAACCCGAAGGAAGTGGATTATGCCGGCCCAGCCAGGAAGTGGAGACCGCCAAAGCTTTCTGATTTGCATAAATCAGAGGGCTGGAAGGCGGGGAGGCTTGAGGGCTCTCCAAGGAAGCCAGGTGTAGCTGTCTTGCCTCGAACCCAGCACATTTCTGTGGCTGGATGCCTTCTCACAAAGGCTGCCCTGGTCATTTACCATGTGATGTCATTTGCTCAAAAGTTTCGTCAATACCATTAAGTTTCCAAAAAATGCGAGTTTTATAAGCAAAGTTGCTGCATAGTCTTCTAATGAAAAGATTCTTTTAATCACCTTGAATTAAAGGTGATTTGGTAGGGGTAATGCATTTTATTATGATTACTGCTGTCAAATAATTTCTAGTTGTGTGACAAGGTGCTTAAGTGAAGAATTGTTTATGGCTTTAAAAACGGTTAATGCCTCTCAAAAAGGATTACTTTCTTTTTAAGTTTCAATTGAAGGCTACCAATTAATTAATCCATTTACATAAAAATGTCTTGGATCAGCTACCTGCAAAGATAAAGGATGAAATCTATCCTCTAACTGGAAAAAGAAAAACTGCTATATATGGTAATAAACATATAGAAGTACTCTATGAAAAGCAAAACAGAAATCATTAATTAAAGCTGAAGTGCCAAAAGTCTCATTTTATTCTATACAATATTAAAAATGGTGGTAATGTCATGTACTTAATTGAATAACTTTGTTTGAAATATGGCTTTCCACCTACACTGTTTTACTCAGGTTTTTAAAATTACTTTTAAATTTTTTTTTTATTGGAAGTCATGCCAAATTACATGATGGTTTTAGAGACTGGAGGCAAATCTCCCTTCAGCCCCCCCCCCCCAACGTAGCTAACTTTATATTACCTCCAAGATTCACAGACATCAGTCAACTGAGCTCGGTTGAGAGCATTCAAACCTTGCTCACTTCAGTTCTGCACGAGTCCTGCACTTGATACAAACAGTCATTACAGAGCCAGAATGGAACAAAGAAGGCAGATATTTACTAGTGAAAAACTGAAGTTCCTTAATCACCTTAATATATATAATCAAATGGAAATTATACATTACCCAGACTAATTATATATAATTTCTTGGCATTAGGTATAAATTATTCAGACTATATCAGGGGAAAAAAATAAAAAGATTCTTCTTCATAGCAGAATTTTCATTGTAAAATAGATCTCACAGCAAATCCCATCTTTCTGGTATCTCTTCGTAAATCTCTGATGAGTTGTTTGTTCTCCCCCGTTTTCTCCAAGCTGAGGCTGTGTTGCCGTTCCTGCAGCTGGACTTGGTCTTTTCATGATCGCTTTCTGGACTAACACGTGGTGTTTGAGTAGAATGTTGAGAAGAAATTGGAAAGGGAAAGAGGGAGAAACGGTGATACAACGAAAAAGGTGGGCAGAAGAAAGAAGGAAAAAGAGGGGGAAAACATGGAGGAAACGGAGAGAGAAGTTTCAAATAATCCAAAAGGTACAAGTTGTGATAAATAGGAAGGAGAAATGCTCAGCATCAGAGACTGGGATGAGACACACTGCCAATGGGGGCGAGCAGGCAGGACGTGACACCCAGGTCGACACTGGTGCTGCACCACCTCTCACTCTAAATGAAATTAATGGGACCTCTCACAGTTACTCCTTCAGACTGACCAGTTCAAGCCACAAGGTAACTATCAATTGGCAGCACTCTCACTCTGCTTTCCAAATGTGTGAAGAGGGCAGAAATTACCATAAACTCCAAGAGATGCATTCTCACAAGTAGGAATGGAAAACTCAAGTTCTGGCAGTCTTTAAGGATGCAGAGACATGAGGGTCACACAACGGAGGAAAGCTATGGTTTACTGGTCTTTTAATAACTTTTAAAACAACTTGAAAAGTTATTTTAAAAATAACTCAGTTCAAGTGTTCTTCTAAGGAGCACAATGTGATCTGTACCAATGGCTAGCATTATTTTCACGCCTTCTTGGTGAGAAATATGCCTTCTCTTATCGCCGGTGAGACCCAGGTCTAGAGAAGCTAAAGACTCATCCCAGGTGAAGCTGATGGGGAGAGAGGCCGTCAGGCTGGGGCTCCTGGATTTGAGGTGGGTATGTCTGGCCCTCGGCCCTGCAACCTTCTGGGGGAGTATCAGGTCTGCTACCCATAAAGAGGGTTGGAGGAACTCTAAAATCACGCCCAGACATGACCCTTGGCAGTACCATTGCACCCCTGAGGACACACAAGTCCCTTCTCTAAGTCTTTGTAGACAGCATTTTATAGGTTACACCAAGGGTGTCCGGCCCACAAGCAGACAATTTTCAAATGCAGCGCTGACCTGACTGTATTTAATTGCTGCACGTCCCCATCAATGACAATGGGCTACACCGTAGGAGGTATGGTTCCTTCATTGCTTGCGCCGGTAAAGGATATTTCTGTATAGATCCCCTGGATGCGCTCATCCATCTGTGCCGTATCTCCTGCTACTTCTGTTGGAGAGGTTCAGTTTCGTGGAAGGAAAGTCCGCCTGACATTCTGCACAGAGAAAGACCTTCTGCACCTTACAGAGCCTTAGTTTCTTCATTTGCAAAACTGACGCAATTCCTATCTTTCCGAGCTTGCTGATACTTAAAGATAAGCACGCTGCTTGGCACAAAAAAAGGCCCACAACAAGTGGTGATTATCACAATTATTATCACAAAAAAAGAAGTGTAAGTGGTTGTAGAAGGCTATGAGAACAGCTTTATTTTCATATTTTTCTTCCCAGAGGTTGAAACTGTTCAAGTCTGTTTGCATTTTTTTTTTTTTTGGTCTCTGCTGATGTCAACACATTATTTAAAGAGTGTTAGAAAAGTTAATCCAAGAGAAACATACGCTTGGTGTCATTGACCTCTTTAAGTGACACTTTTTTCATTAATTATTACCTTTCAGTGATAGTGCTGCAGCCAGCTCTCATTCCCTCTGGTGGCTTATGTGAATTCTACGATAAAAAATTCTACGAAAAAAAAGGGTTCCAAATGAAACTTTCTAGCCAAGGAGCACAGGAGCCTCTCTTTTAAACTTTTAAGAAAAAAAAAGAAAGAAAAAAAAAAGAACCCAAAAAACCCAAACAAGCAAAAAATCCCTGACAGGCCAGCCTAATTGTTAAGGCTAAGAAGTTAGACCAGCTTGGCCACTTACAAGGGACATGATCTGAGTAAGCTGTTTCCTTACTTATGAAATGAAATCATAAAAACATTTATCTCTTAGGGATATTAAAGGCTTTTAAAATCCACTAACATAAAGTGCTTACCTATGCCTGGTACATAGATGCACTCAATAAATGGTTACCATAATCATGTTACTATCAGTAACCATAAAACTCCCATAGCAGAGTCAGAGCACTGGTGCGGGAAACACTTATTGGTAGGTATTATTGAGAACACCATGAAGCCCTCTACCGACCCCAAATTCTTCCCCTTGAAAGTACTTGAAAATAGTCATTAAGCTGAGCCCTGTGTGATGTATGTGTTTAAAAAATGTGGTGGTGACACCTGGGGTTATCAGTCTTTTTATTTGTGGAGACAAAGGTCATATCAGTCTTGAGCGATTGTGCATTTCTGGGCCCATGTACCGTGGACGAGCTCCTTTATGCCACACCTGTGCATGGTAAGTAGGACAACTTTTTGTTTTTGGAGGAGGCCTTTCTTATAATGAGGTAGAGCAAACAGCCAGTGTTATTTAGAAGGGATGTTAAAAAGCAAAGTTACTTCCAGAAATTTCTCGTTCGCGTTAATAGTGGTCGATAAATAGAAACCACCTGTCCCTTTGCAACACATGCCCATACACTGTGTACTACTCATTTCATCGGTTGTGTGAGACCGCCTCAATTTTTCTTCTTCAGTTACTATTAGCAGGTAATATTTCTAATTCTCTACAATTGAAAGGAAGGGAAAAAGAAAGAAGGAAATATGTCTCTTTAAGCAGGGTCTGGATCCACGGAATCTGAGAAGTTGTCCTAAGGTAAAATCTCCTTCTCTGGTAAGGCAGAGACAGCTGGTGACTTCCAGTTCCTGCCGTCTCCTCAGAACCTGGGTTGCCGATGCACTGCGTGGTGTCGGGACGGCTGCACAGTGCACCGAGGCATGCTGGGAGTGTGGCATGGACTTTGGTGGTGCTGGGAATGGGGAGGGTGGGCAAGGGCTGGTCTGTCCTCAGGCCAGGAGCCATGAGAGCTAAAGGTGACTTTGCACAAGCCTACTTTTTAAAAGACAAGATTTTGGATTCCTTCAAAGAGTGGATTTGACTCATACTGGATCCACAGGAAGACAGAGATGATAGAAAGGTTTGGGCTAAGGGAAAAACTAGACAGGGAATACACTACCATTTCTTTTTTTTCCTTTCATTTATAAAATCTCATTCTGGAGATTAAATACATGATTTTCTTCCCACCACTAGTGGTATTAGACTTGAGACCACTCTGATTTTTCTGCCTTGAAAATGGGCCACATTTGTTATTGACTTGTTAATTCACATCATGTATACACTGCAATATAAACCATCCCCAAAGCCTCACAACTTCGATGAGGACCAGCTACTTAATGTTACTCTACTTATCTCATGTTCTGGGAGAGACTATTCAGTGAATAATGACTGCTTATAATTTATTTCCTATTATACTTTTTGTAGGTAACCCCAGCTTCCTTGGAATTACAGGAATTTTTCCCCCCATAGGTATCATTAGGGAAAGACTGTGTCTTCTCTCTTTGGAGAACAGTTTTGCTCAGCTCTGTCTTCATTCAGCAAAGGCTGACTGAATGCCTACTGTGTGCTCTGTTCTAGATGAGCTTTAGAGGGAGCCAATGGAGACAAATCTGAAGCGGGTATTGACACAACCATGGGCTGAAAGAACGTGATAGAAGGCTGGGCGAAAATAGTCTGGGTTTCACTGCTGTTGCCTATTGCACTGCGATGAAGGACCAGTTTCTGCTTTGGTTTTTAATTTCCAACTGCTGGGAACAGAGAAGGGGTCCTATGCAGAAGACAAGCATGCAGCTCCTGCTGTGCGCAACTCAGCAAGTGCACTCACCAGCGTCCCAAATGCTTTATGTCCTGCTCCATGAGACAAGTCCACTGACTACGTGCTTGGATGCTGTAGCAATACCACGTTGCTAGAAACGTTTTTTAAATTTATTTTTAAAGAGTTATTTCTTTATATTTACTTATTTGAGAGACAGAGAGTGTGTGTGAGCCAGGGAAGGGGCAGAGGGAGAGAATGTCCAAGCAGACTCCCACCGAACAGGGAGCATGACGTGGGGCTTGGTTTCACGAGCCATGAGATCAGGACCTGAGCTGAATCCAAGAGTCGGATGCTTAACCGACTGAGCCACCCAGGCACCCCTGCTATAAATATTTTTAAATGCTTACTCTTAATTTCTATGCTTATGATGTCATGGACTGAGACCAAATAGTTCATGGACCGGCATGCGGAGCAGTTGTAGACAAAGGCTGAATCATGTTCACTGGAGTGATTCAAAGCTGCCACCCTGGTTCTAGCTATGTGTGTGCCTTCTTGCCCGGACCTCGGACCCACCTCCAAGTCCTGCTGCTTTCAACAAGCCGATGCAAATCAGGACCTAGTCTGTGAAAACAAATTTAACTTCAAGATAATTTGAATTCCTCGAAGCCAGTGAAATTGTCTGCCGAATTTTGTGTCTATGTATCTTTTTCCAGAAAGTCTATAGTTTTCATCAGATGTTCAAATGGATATGTGGTCTAGAAATGGTTAAGAGAAACTAATGCCTTAATGCTTTTTCATCACCTGGCAACCCTACTTACAAATTTCAACATGCAACCACCTATGCTTCCCTGCAAAACACACACCTGAAGGGATTGTTGGTTTTATGAAGGCTCCCCAGCTCTGGTGAGTGGGTTGATCATTTCCCTGGTGTTTCAGAACACTGTTGTTCTGGGTTAAGAAATAGACTGGATTTGTCTACCAAAGATTTGGGTAGTGATAGGAGGTTAACTCTCTTGAAAAAATAATTTAAAATAATCTGTTAAAAAAAGGGTATCACTGTTCTTCAGCATTACGGAAGTATCCCCCACAATGTGTCTTTGAAGCTTGCAGGCAAGTAAGGCATCCAACTTAGAAGGGAGGGATGAAAGTGTAGAGAGAGGCGGTGGGTCTGACTGGAGGAGAGCTGTGCACTGGCTGTTAAAAGTAATGGGGGAGGGAGCATCCAGGTAGAACCAGATGCCCACAGAGAGCAGGAACAAGGAGATAACAAGGAGGTTGAAGTCACCATTACGTTTTTTAAGAGGCAATCTACTCCTAGTGCCCAGACCGTGGTCTTTACCTACTATTTCCCATGGAAAGGAAACATCCTTGTAGAAATAGCTGATTGCATCTTTTGGCCAGGAACTCACCGTATCTTACTCTGCCAGAAAAGAATACTAGGAGAATTACATTAAAAGGTGACCAGAGGGGGCACCTGGGTGGCTCAGTCTTAAGCATCTGCCTTTGGCTCAGAGAATGATCCTGGAGTCCTGGGATGGAGCCCTGCATCAGGCTCCTCCGTTGGGAGCCTGCTTCTTCCTCTCCCACTCCCCCTGCTTGTGTTCTCTCTCTCGCTGGCTGTCTCTCTCTGTGTCAAATAAATAAATAAAATCTTAAAAAAATAAATAAAAGGTGACCAGAGAAAACTAGAAGGGGCTCCCAATGATCAAAGATGGGACATTTGGGCATCAAAAAGAATAATGACTACATTGGATTGATGCATATGAAAGAGATTAAAACCTAAGTGTTTATAATAATATTCTATGACAAATAAACAAGCCTCATTGGTCACTTCTGGAGGCTGCTGGTGCAATTCAGTGTTTTGAAAATTGATAAGAAAATGGAAAGAAGCATTTATGCTGCTTTTCTTATATGGACTGTATTTCAGAGTAACCAAAAAGTTGATAATGATAAGTTCTTCTGTATAGAAAAATAGCCAATAAATGCAGAAAGAATGATAGAATTGAAAATCACTATTTTAATAACCCCTAATGGATGATGCATGCAGTGATATCAGTGGTTACTGAAACTATTAGGTTAATAGGTCGATAGAGAATTTCATAATGGATGAATCAGGCTGACCATACCTGAACCCACTGATCAATCTTGACATCAATAATAGTTGTTCTGTGCCTCCTGATGTGATGCCACAAAAGTATCCTGAATCTCACTAAGGTTTTAAACTAATGACTAATTTACAGGAACTATGGAGAAGAGAGGAACATGCTGAACAGCACAAGGAAGATGCACAGGCCAGATATATAATATGAAAAATTTTACAGGACAATGATCTGATTTTCTTCAATAAATAAATACAGTAAAAACTGGAGGAGGCTCTATACTAGATCAAAAGACACTTAAAAATGGATCAGCCAAATTCAACAGGTGCACCTTGTTGGGACCCTGACTGAAACTGCCCAACTGTGTGGGGCCATCTGTGAAACAATTAGAGAAAATTGAACCTGGACGGATTGCTATTATTATTATTAATAAATTATTATTAAGTCTCGTATGTGTGATAAGAGTAGTATAGTTAGGTTTTTAAAAAGTCACGCTATATATGCTGGAGATAAAACTGAAATATTTACAGGTAAAATCAGATACCTGCAATTACTTTAAAAATACTCTAGCATAACAGAAAACAAGAATGACTCTATGTTGGTAATTGTAAAAGCTGGGTGTTGGGGAACACGGGCTTCACACACTGTGTTCTTTCTCAGGCTGTACGTGTGTGCGCAATTGAGAGAGTAAACTTCTGTAATGAAAGTGTTTTTTTTTTTTTTTTAAAGAGTCTCAGAAAATAAAGACAGGCAAGCTGATGAAAAACACAACCCTTATCTATTGAGTCTTTGAATTCAGGCCCACACTTGCCCCAGCCCCGGGGTCTGTGGGAGGGTGAGCACAGGTCACATGAGGGAGCTCAGTCTCATTGGTCTCTGCGGGGCGGGGTTACTAGGTGCATGGGAACTCATGGGGAGACAGCAAGCGTGCTGAACCCACAATCCTCAACAGAGGCTGGGGCAGCTTTCTGATTGGTGGGAGGGAAGGAGGCGTCCAGGATCTACTCCGGGAGAGGCAAGCAAGAGGATCCCAGCCACAGTCTAGTGTCCTCTTTAACCTCATTCCCAGAGCAAATCCAAAGCAAGTACCAACAGAACATGCCATCTGGAATTCTATAATGCACTCCTGGCAACAGGCCATGGCAAGCAACCCTCAGAATTGTAGACGATTGGCATTTTTAAAGGCCACACACATCTTTTCTTCAGCCCTCTGTCTATCCTCTTATATGTTATTAATGCATTTAAAGAACTGTAATAAATTTGGACTTGGAAGGAGTTTGGTCAAAGGCAGTAATACCAAACTTGATACACAAATGACCTACTGGGACCTGTAATATCTCCATGCCAGCTTTTTTCAATTAAATGACCACAACTAGCAAACAACTATTAACATGGGGACTGTGTGGGATACAAAGATATGCAGTGTCTGCAATGGTGAGCCACAAAATGCTTGTAGGAGAAAAGGGAAAAAAACCAGTTTCTCGTATTAGTTCTTGAGACAAAGATGTTATTCAGCTTTACAGTCCTTTGAGCTCCTCCCAGGAATATTCCACCAATTTCCACAATTGCATTTGGAGGCTGTGTGCTAGAGAACCTGTAATATCCATATAATGTCCACACTTGTCCTAAACCCAGAGAGTCAGGGACTCTTGTACTGTACCCTTGGTGACTAGAGCTAGCTCAGATTACTCCTGTATCAATTGAAAACGAAAAAGAAGCTATACCTGATTGTGCTCTTTAAGTTTTCTCTGGGGCTACTCACATACTCAAATTGTGTTTACTTTTTGCACCATTAGTCCAGGACACTGGTCTACCAAGCCATTGCTTCCTATTCAATAGCAACCATACTTTATGAACCACAGATTCAATCATTCAGGAGGGCAGACCACTTGAAATTGAGATTGTCCTGAGGATTCAGGAGGTCAATCTGCCATATATAGTGCATGCTGGTCCCAGTTATCCAACAGAAACTCAGCATGACCCTTCAATTAGGCCCCCTTGGACTAGTAAAAGTCCATTCTTAAAACAGAATTAAGAGGTGGACAGAACTGCAGGAGCTTATCTGGGTTAAGCCTCAGCTTCTTGCAGAAAACCTGACACAAAACATTCTGCAGCTCACCCTTGACTTGCGATGGGGTTACATCCCAATAAACCCTTTGTAAGTTGAAAATATTGTAAGTCAAAAAAGCGTTTGTCACACCTAACCTACTGAACGTCACAGCTTAGCTTAGTCCACCTTAAATGTGCTCAGAACTCTGACATCAGCCTACAGCTGGACAAAATCATCTAATACAAAGCCCATTTTATACTGAAGTTAAATAATATGTTGACTATCTCATGTGATTTATTGACTACTGAACTGAAAGTGAAGAACAGAATTGCAGCATCATGAAAGTTACAGTAACCTATGGTGTATCTCTAGCCTGGGAAAAGATCAAAATTCAAAGTATGGTTTCTACTGAATGTGTATTGCTGTTGCACCATCATGAAACTGAAAAATCTAAGTGAAACCATGATAAGTTGGGGACCCTCTGTACTTCATTGGGAAGTTCTGAATCTGAGGAAGCACTTTGTTAATGTGCAGCAGAGCCCTTAGTTTACAAGGAAGGTCAAGTCCTGTTTGAAGCCCGGTACAGAGAGAACCATTTCTTCAATGGATACTCAGCCCATATCCCTACAGGACTCCTGCCACTGCTGCCCCTACTACTACTGACGACAGAACAATGATGATGATGGGAATTGTATTATCAAATACGTAGAGTTTTCATTTTCTTTTGGGTCTTTACCTTTATCTCATAAGCACTATTATTACTTCCACTTACACATTAAAAACCTGAGGCACAGAGAGATTAAAATAACTTGTTTGGAGTCACAAAACCAGTAAGTGGACAAAGCCAGATGGTGTGGCTCAAGAGCAGTGGTGTGGCCCGTTGTGAGATACTGCCCGTTACATACTTGTGAACGTCGGCTCTGAATTAATAATCTGAGGTCTCAACAGGGACCTGAATTACAAAGGCAAATGTCCAGATTTTGCCTGAGCTCACACTCAGACTAGACTGGTTCTTCTTAACTTTGGTTCCGTATAAGAACAGCCTGGAGAGCCGTAAAGAAATACCGATGCTGGGAACACACTCCTAGAGATATGTGTTCCATTTGGTCCAGTGTGGGGCCTGGTCATCTGTAGTTTTTAAAAGTTCTCCAGGTGATTCTCATGTGCAACCAGAGCTGAGAACCACTGGGTAAGACTGAAGTGCTTTGCAAAAGTAAAAAAATAGATTTGGCACTGCTGCATACCTTCTCCTCCCTCTTTGGTTGTTGTAAAGGACAATGGTGTATAAAAGGCTCTTATTCAAACTAATTTAAATACGGAACCCTTGTTGTAAACAGTGTCTACAAATACAGATGGGAACTGCTGTTCTAATCATTTGGAGACCAGTCATTTATGTTAATACATTTGGTATTAAACAGAAAACACAGCACCTTTAATGTCTAGGATGAGAGTTTATCAGAGCAAAAGTCTCTTTTCAATGAGGATACACAAGATCCTTAGGCCAGCTTACTCTCTTTACTAAAAACAAAGATCCACGATCTCGTAGTTGAAAGGGACCTTAAAGGCCACCTAATTTCTCTTGGTACCACGAACACACACACACCCCCCAATGCAGAAATCCTTTCTAGAGCATTCTCCCAGATGGTCATCCAGCTCTAGCTTGAACAGTTCAATGACAAGAGACCTCACTCCTTCACAAGACAACACATTGCATTGTTGGGCAGATCAAGTCTTCTTTATTTGGGCTCCCAACTGCCTCCCTATAACTTCTACTTGTTCATAGCCCTGTTGTTGTCTGGAATAATGGTATAAAGTCTCTTTTTCTTTCAAATGAGTGTCCTTCAGCACATCATTAAGGCAGAGCATGGTACACTGGAGGGAACACAGGACTACATAGGAGCCAAAACACTGGGATATGAGATGGAAGTCTGCCTCAGACTTTATATTTTAGTAAATGAAGCACTTCAGACCTTAGGGCCATCGTGAGTAGGAAAAATACATACGAACAAAGACAATGAAAAACTTGTCTTGCATAACTGTAAGCCTTCAATTAAAAGTCTAAGTGAAATGCTTTGTAACTGAAAACTACTCTCCAAGTATATTATCACATTGATAGATACTTTAAAGTATTATATTTTTATACCTGAACAATTCTTCTGTCATTTGAAACATATATTCTGTCTCCAAAGTTACATATATTGAATTTGCTAAAACTGTATTAATGATGGTAAGTACTCCATGATGCCACCTATCTGCTACTTGTGTCAGTGACTTAGTGATCAGAAATGAAAGTCCTCCAAGATGGCAAGGGTCACAATGTGCTGACGCTGTCTTTCAGTCATCTGGCAGACCAGAGGAAACAAAGAGAACTCTGGACTTGAAATCAGAAGGTCTGGGTTAGAATCTGCCATTTACTAGCCAGGTGCTGCTGAACAAGTCAGCTACCCTAGTTCCCCACACATAAAGAGGGAGGATGATAATATCGATCTAACATGTATTACCTTTAGGATAAAATAAAACAAAATGTGTGGAGTATGCAACAATAAATGCTGTTGATTCTAACTTCAGAGGATTATACCATTGTCATTTTTTTTTTTCAAATCAGTGAGAAACCATTTAAAAAGTATATTGTATTCTCTCTAAAGTAAACAGGGACACTCGGTTACCTGGATTCCATCTGGATAGAGTTCCTAATTTGTAAAATGAATTAATTGGACAAGATGATCTTTGAGCCCTTTTCTAGGTAAGGTCTGACACCACCAATATCCATACTGCAAATCGAACGGAAAAAAGTTTCACAAGTCAATTGATTCCTGAGATCAATTTGGTTATTCCACAACCCAAAAATATTTCCATTGTAAAAGCAATGTCTTCAATTTGCAAATGCGTCTGAAAACGAACTCCCTTTAGGAAGATATATTTGTTTCCATTTTAGTTCTGCTCTCCACATTCCTGAGGTGAGGTACTGGAATTTAAAAACACTCCATAGAAACAGACATTTCTCCAAAGAAGACATACAAAGGGTGAATAAGTACCTAAAAAGATGCTCGACATCTTAGCCACGAGGGAAATGCAAATCAAAACCACAATGAGATGGTTTCTCACACCCACTGGGATAACTGTAATCAAAAAGACAGACAGCAGCAAGTGAAGGAACTGGAGCCCTTGCACATTGCTGGTGGGAATTAAACACAGTCCAGCTACTTTAGAGAACAGTCTGGCAGTTCTTCAAAATGTTAACGCAGAGTTACCAGATGACCCAGCCATTCTACTCCTAGGTCTACAGCCGGGAGAAATGAAAACATATGTCCACACAGAAAACCCGTATGTGAAGGCTCGTCACAGCATAATTCATAATGTCTATCAGTTGATAAATAGATAAATAAAATCTGTATATTCACACAATGGAATATTAGTCAGCAATAAAAAGATCTGAAGTACTGATGCAGGCTACAACTTGGATGAACTCTGAAAACCTTAGGCTCAGTGAAAGGAGCCAGACACAGAAGACCACATATTGTATGATTCCATTTGTATGAAATGTCCAGAGTAACCAAATCCATAGAGACAGAAAGTAGATTAGTGGTTGTCAGTGGCCAGGAGAGGGGAACAGAGAGTGACTGCTAATGGAAACCAGATTTCTTTTTGGGGTGATGAAAATGTTCTAAAATTGAGTGTGGTGATGGTCGCACGACTCAGTGAATACATGAAAAGCCACTGAACTGTATACTTCAGATGGGTGAACTGTAGGATATGTAAATTGTATCTCAATAAAGCTGTTAAAAAACTCAATAGAAGCACATAATCATTAAATTACAAGGATCAGGGATCAACTCAATTTAAATCAAGGTGCAAAGAACATGTGTGTTTGTGTAAAGTATTTTATGTGGATAATTGCTTTACATGTTCAACGGCTTGAAACCCATTTTTGCATTTGGATCATTTTTCAAGGAGAAGCTGAAATTTAAGGAAGTAAAATTGAATAAACAAGGCTATTGTGGCGCAAAAAATATATTTCTTTTATTTTACTACCTAGGATTGACTCAGTGGTGTAAAATGCCATTTAAAAAAAGAATGACAAAGTTTGAATGAGAAAATGTATTTCATCGTGGAAGATAAAAGTCTTTCCTTCTCTACAGTGAATACAGGTAATTTCAGAAGCGGCGGCTCCTAATTATTCACTGTTGAAAAGCTAAAAAAAGGTTCATATTGAAAACAGTGACCTCCAGTTTGCTCTGTGAATGAAGGCAGACACAAATTCTCATTTTCCTAGAATCCTGGTTGATAACTGAGTTGGGAAAAGCTTGCATTTCTTCATTACGGTGCAGTCGACTGTTCATTTAAATAACAATACCGCTGCATAAAAGTCACAAAAGCATTATCCAGCAGTTCCACTGTGTTGAAATGCATTATTAGTACTAACAATGCCAAATAGAGTAAATAAATGACTGTCTTCTTATTTTCAGCATTATTCCTGATTACTTAGCTTTATGAAAGGGTAGCATTATTATTAGTGGTGCATTCAACACCTGGTCAACACTATTTGCTTGGATAACTCTTGAACTGGAAGGGATTTTAAAATAGAGCTGTTTTTTTTTTTTTTCTAGGTTATCCAAGAGCGAAAAAGCCCTCCAATCTAGTGCTTATGTATCATACATTTTTAATAGAAAATATTTGAAGAACTCAACTTCTGTTCACTATATATGCGTAAAAAGTGGAATTAAAGCCCTCATTAAAGACAGCACACTTGCAATAGTACTTATTTAAAAATGTAAAATTTACATCAATAGTTTAACTTTACATCAGAAGATTTCCTACCAAGAACATGCTAATGCTTCCATTTTTAAAGTTCCTTTAGTCCAAAGTCTGGACCTCTTTTTTTTTTTTTTTTTTTTTTTTTTTACTTTTTTCTTTTTTCACTCCCTGAAATATGCAGTAATCCACAAGATGCCACCGACTAAACTTGTTATGAGAGCACCATCAATCGTCCAAGTGCGTGGCAAATAAAAGGAGAGATTTCAAATCATTCACTCGTGAGTCTCTAGTCCGCTTTGGTTAGATGAAAGGAGGCATCTCAGTTAAAGATCTGAGCCATATCTGGCTTTAACAGTGCCTGACGGAAGTACAGCTTCCCTGAAGATGGGGCAACAGGATATAGGCTTATAAAGTGTTACCATCTTGTGGGAAACACTGCACACCAGGGTGACTGACTCTCATTCAGGAAATGGAAGTTTCTTGGTTTGCGTGTGTGCACCGAAGCCTTAGATTTTGGTGTGGGAAGGGAGCAAGAAAGGCTGCAGGAAACACAATGATGCATGAATTCATATTCAGTTAAAGGATTATGTGAACAGAGGGAAATATTCTTGAAGGGTGTGTCATACATCGTATTTTCCTAAAATTGGCCACAACAGTGTTTCCCATCGCACTGGTTTTCTACAACCTTGCCATCCCCGCATCAAGAGACAGAGTCTATGTGTCACCCCACTGAAACTTGGTGGGCCCTTGTGACTGTCTTAATGAATAGAATGCTGCACGGGTGACGCCGTGTGACTTTCTAGGCTGGGTTAGAAAGGGCCATGCAGCTTCTGCCAGTCTTGCTCTTGGAACTCATCTTTGGGGCCCTGCTCAGTTGAGCCTGAGGCCACCATGCTGTAAGGAAGCCCAAACTAGCTCACGCAGAGAGACTGTGGCAAGGCTTTGAGACAGTGAAGAGGGAAAGGGCAAGATGCCCAGCCAGTCTGTAGCTGCTCCAGGATCTTGTCTCTTCCCTACCGTTTTAGCTCCAGGCTCTGTCTGAAGACAATCTCACAAGAGACCCAGAGTCACAGGACACCCAACCAAGCTGCTCCCCACTTCCGGACCCACAGAAACTATGAGTGATAATGACTGTTGTTTTAAGCCACCACATTTTGGGGTGATTAGTTACAGAGCAGTAGATAACTGGGAGAGGAGGGAAGGACACCTGAATGCAGAAGGCATATTTGAAGCCAAGTCTTTCAAACCATGACCTCTAGACATGCTGATAAAAGTGATGGAGAAAGTTTCCCTGTATATCAACAAGTAAGGTCCCAATTCAGTCACGATTCAGAGCTCCTCTGCGGGGGGTCAATGTCCCCACAGTGGAAGCTCTAGATATTCCATACAGTGGAAGGACACAAGGGGTGTGAAGAAGCTTGCCTTGAACCTCCATTTACACAGCAAGCATGGTCCTCCTACGCTGACTATATTTGCTTGGGGTGGTCCTGATAGTGGTGGGCAGGGAAGGGACAGCCTCTCTAAGGCACCCACTGGTACAACCACTGATTTCTGCCTTGCCTCTCGTGCGGGAATAAAATTGGACAGTTTGTAGTTTCTGAGCACAAGATACTATTTTAACGCCTCCATGTCCCTGTTTTCTCTTGTTTACCTAACTCATGCTTAGTCTTCAGAACTCAGGCCAGGCATCACCAACTCCAGGAAGTACATGAGGGCTAAGAACTCCTGTGTATATCTATTGTATGATTGCATCTATCACATTAAATAGATTAATTATCTATTAGATAGAGTAAATAGATTAATTGCTTATTAATCAACTAATAGATACCTAGTATCCATCACATTAAAACTTATGATAAAATTCTTGTTCAGGAGTGTTTTCTCACTAGATTGAATATATGGAGAAAGGGATACAAATTATTTACATTTGCATCTCTACCATCTACGGCCTGCCTTGTCACAGCAGCTGGCGCTCAGTAATGCTTGTGGAAATGAACAGGTAAAGATAAGTCGGCTTCAAAGGACCCATTTGGTGACAATGTCTCCATGCATTTCAAACATCCTGTGCTTTCCCCTGATCTCATTTGGAAATCTCTCTCTGTCTGGTCAATTCCCAGCAGAACACTTCATCAGCATTTCGTTCATGGCACTTTCCCTCATCTCCGACCCTTGTCCTCCAAACCTTCTTTCTATCTTGGGCCCATCTCTTTACCTTGGACCATACTTACGTGTATTCCTACTAGGTCCGCTTTCTAGATGGTCCACTCCATGGTGGCAGGTGCCCATCCTGAGCACCAAGAAAAGCACTTCACATGCCCGGGGTGGGTTTGGTAAAGCACTGTGTCCCCCCTGTCTCAGTACAATTTTGCAGAGTCACGACTGCCTCTGACGCCTCTTCCCTGGGGTTAGCAACTCTGGCTCCAATGAATCTGGAAATGTACTAGTCTTAGATATGTGCAACAGGTGATGTCAAGATGCACCCAAATGATTTAAGGACAACCTGCCAAAGTCCTCAGAAGCTTACTGTGCCCTTGAAGCAGGCCATCCTCGGGAGCAGTTGCTTTTCATCCACCCAGCAGGTGTATGTCATCACATAAATATCTTAAAATGTCTTCCAGCCAGGAACAAATATCTGGCAGGGAAAAGGAAGCACACAGGCTCACTGACTGGGGGTCTATATGGAGAGCATGGATGCCTTTTTTCAAGCATACAAAAAATGATATTCTTATTAACCACATAATTCCACACCTATTTATTGTTTCCTTGTCCATTTACCTGCCCTGTCCCTCCTCCCCCCAAGTAAGAAGCTTCCAAAAGAAACTAGTCTCAATTTTTAAACTTCATTTATGAAGGTTTTAACAAAGAGGATTCCTCAAACCTGGCACCACAAAATCATGCCCCCCCCATAAAACTGTGATTTTAATAACAATCATAATAATAGATAGGCAAGCTTGGCTTACTTGGGATTATCTCTCCTACCTCCTGCCTTTTTCTTTTTTAGTGTTTAAATTAGTCATTAGTATTATCTTCCTTATTTTTTTTGCTGGGAGATTCAGGAGATATTAAAATTCAGTAATTTGTGGTATTTTATTTTTGTAAGATTAGGGAGAACTTAAATAATATGGCACAATTTGTTCTTGAATTTTCTTGAGCCTACCCCATTACTACAAGCCAAATTAGCAGGTATCATTGGACCCAAATATTTAAAAAATTATTATAAGAAAACATAAGCCTGTGGTTTAACCCTGACTTCAAAGTTACGGGAACAGCTTAAAAGGGGAAATATCTGGGCTCAAATGTGGGTAAGTTTTGGTTTTAATTTTATGCACATTACTTATAACTCCCGGAGCCAAAAATAATTCTAAGAACCATGAACACAATGCATATCATGTGAGATTGAGAAGGTTGGCTCATAATTATTTCAAGATGAATTGTGTAGACCACTATAATTTTTTACTCACATGAAGGATATCCACTAATAGAATGGTAGATTTTGTTAGATAAGTGTTTTCTGAACTCACTGTTTTCTAGACACTCAGATACCATTTTCCTGACTTTACCACACCTGAGCACCACCTGAACTAGTATTTATTTAACTGTTTTCTTTATCTCAACTTTAAATTGGCCTTTTAAAGAAACAAATATCACCTCATCTGAAGCAATAACAGCAGTAAAACCATGGGTCTGATGGCTTCTTAAATTTGTTCTTTTCGGAAAAAAACTGGGTTAAAGTAAAAGCTGCCTCTCTCAGAAGAGGCCTAGGTGATTGATCTTTTCATCTGATAAACATTTATTAAGCACCTACTATGTGCCAAGCTTTCTTGCAGATGCTGGGTTTGCAGCAGCAAGCAGAACTAGGCTCTGCTCTCGTGGGGCTTATATGCCACATGGAGTGATGGCAATAAACCAACAAGTATGTGACAGGATTCCAGGTCTATATGCTATGTGCTCTGAAGAAAGATGAAGCGGGGGAAAGGCAGAGTGGCGTGGGGGTATTTGAGCAGAAATCCAACACAGCCTGGGAAACAGTGGTCTAGTAAGCAGAGGTAAAAGTCTACAGAGTTCATGATATTACCCATCACCATTTCTACTCTTCTTATAAAACTGAGCTATGCCTCAAGACTAAATTTTCATGTATTTATCTTCCTTACACCGCTTTTTCCAGTAGCAGAGATTACTGTGTCTCATAGGCTGAGAGTTTTCACTGGGGAATGCCTTTCTGGGACAGACTGTCCTGGCTGGGGTTACAGGGGGTAGATTCAGAACACCAGAGGGGCCCAGGGGGGTGGGGAGAGAATGGAAGGAAAGGGCTGGGCACAAAGACCTGGACAGCACCAAAGACCTCTTTGTCCATTTTGCTATTTTGCCTGTGGTCTTAGGGTAGCAATCTCCATGTGCCTTAAGGACATTATTTCATACGCCAGCCTCGGCACACGTATGTGGGTAGTTCAGGCCCACTGGGGCACTTTCCCCCCAGTCTAAGGTGAGAGGAGCAGGTAAACATGAGTCTTCCATATTTTCTTAACACTCTGATTCTCAAGTTATTGACTGAGAACATCAGTGATAATCTACATGGAACATATGAGTAGAAGCACAGTCTGATTTTGAAACAGACATTTTAGTTTGACCACATACATTACTTATGTTCCTTGGAGGCTGACTGCATGATGAGAACCCAGCTGGTATCAGGTTCCTGGCAAGGAGAGCTGAGCTCTTAATGCTGAAGGACAGGAGTAGCTGCAGTCCTGGCTGAGACTTGATAGCTGTGTGACTTTGAGCAAGTTACTGAACTTTGCTAAGCCTCAGTTTTCTCATCTGTAAAAGAAAATAATAATGCCTCCCTTATAGGTTTGCTCTGAGGGTTAAATGAAATGAAATTACGTAATGATTATGTAGCACTTAGCATATAAGTGCTCTTAAAATACATGGCAGTTAAGATGACAACAGCAATCAGGACGATAATGATTAAGAAATCATACGCAAGGTGCTTTGGTTTGGAAATAGAGAGAAAAGGCTCTGGCCTCTAGATTCCTAAGAGGCTCCGGTAATAACAGATGGTTTTGTAGGTGAGGACTAGTACTCTGCTGGGCCCGTGAGTGCAGCACAGTGGTCAGACAGAGATGGGCGCGAGGGAGGGAGCAGTCATCCATGTGGACCATGGCCCAGCCTCCAGTCTAAGGGGTTCAGAACAGGATGGGCAGTGGAGGCCACTCAAGGCAGTCTCAGGTAGACATGGAAACAGGAGAAGGAGCTCCCTAGAGCTAGGACTGGGGTCCTGGATCAGGAATAGGAGACAGAAGGTCAATGGAATGTGTCCCTTGCATCTGGGGCCAGTTTTAGACGGCCTCCTCATGGTAGCTGCAGCACTTGCTCCACTGAATTTTAAAGGTGCTCAACACGTCCTTGAATTTAAAAACAGTAGGAGGGCACATCCTGATGCTCTGAATCCATTCGGTCTTCACACAGCGCGATGACATGTTATGTCATCAAAATCCCTTGAACCTGTACCAGCCTCCATCGGCAACAGAGGCAAATCAGCTCGTGTCCGGGGGAGGGCACGGTGGAAGTGAAACACAAGTGGAAATTCAAGGCCGGCAAGGCAGTCCTGAGTGAGGTTTTCCCTGACAGGTCCCGTGTTGTGCCGAGCACAGATTCCTTGGGAAGGGAAAAGCCTTTCTACTCAGTTTCACACCACCCCTCCCTCCACATTTATTCTTTCCCCTTTCTTCCCCTCTGGGTTATGTACTTCACTGGGTTTATGTCACTGATCTACATCCATGTGTTTGTGATAGAATGTTTCATATAATATAGCTAGATCATATCACTTCAGCCACGGGTCGTTATGCAGTCCTACTGTGCGTCCAGTCTTTCTTCATTAAGAAGATGAGCATTCCCGGGAAGACTCAATTTTTGTACTCCACAGTCATGAGCTTTGGCCAAGAATACATGTGAGGCCTCCAATTTGCTTCTATACTGATCCAGTGAGAGGAGAAATGCAAGAATAAACTTCCAGTAACTGACTGGCCAGCTCACTATCATGTGACACCCACAACTTTCTGGCTGGTGAGGGAGGGTGAGAGAGGACGGAGCTCAGGCACCATGTACCTGAAGGAGGTGGAACAGCGTATGGGGCGTGAACAGAAAACAGAACCAGGAGATGTAGGTTCCATGACTAATTTGGTCCCTCGTCCAAACACTGAAGGGGCTTCAGATTTCTTCTTTGAATGGCTGAGAGGATTGAGTGAGCAATGTTTGTAAGTGATTTCTGCTTTCCTACGTGTCAGTTGTTTTCAGCTGAAGACTGGATAAAGAACTGGCTAGGATAAAGAGGGACAAGGATTAAAACAGAGAACCACACAGAGGCAACTGGATTATAGGGTGGGCTGAGATGATGCCTGCTCTCAAGCTGTAGCTTCATTCTGTTTGGAGACCTCATCTTCTGTTGCTGTCCCAGCGGACAGTCTATGAGCTGCAGATGACTCAACAGTCATCACTTTGTTGGCTTATTTTCCATGTTGTCCCGCCCCCCCATCCTTCCCCCTAGGATTCAAGGTGGTTTACATGAACACACACCAGTGGTGTGTGGAAGGTCACTGGGCGTGGGCTTGGCCAGCTCTGGTTCTACTCACTCACCATATGACTGGAGATCGACCAAGAGGCTCACCGAGTCTGAGGACAGTGCACATGCGAGTGATTAACCAATGAGAATTTGCTATGCAAATGTCAGGGGTGATTTTATTAGCAGTAGCAATGCTTTTCGTTTAATAGGCCAAATAAAACATGGTGAAAAACACAACTATGAAAAAAATGCACGAAGTTTGACCTACACTGACATGAATCCCAAACCTTAACAGCAGAAAGTTTTTCTCATAGTAAGTAAAGCCATGGTCTGGCCCTAAAAAACAGTACATTTGTTAACCTGAAAATGCTCTAAATGACTCCTTGGTAAGGGCTATTCCGCACAATCTGATGATTTGGGATTTCATCAAATTAATGTCACTAGATATGCCTTATAATTAGGATAAAATATTTGAAAAGTTTTAAAAATGAGGCTATTCATTAACTCATTGATTTTCCTACAGATTGGGAGCCTGAATTTAAATGATACCCAAAAATATAACTAGGTGTGCTCAAAGAGAGAACTGGTTGTGAGTCCCTAAACGGAATGCAGGAGTTTAAAATGCTATTACTATTCAGATTCTCTGAAACTGCCCATTAAATGAAAACCTAATAATTGGCCCTACTGAATTGTGACATTTTGTAACCTGTTCAGAAATGCAGAAAATTGTGGAAGAAAAATTCTTTTGAGGTAGAATTTGATTTGCAATATCATACTATTCCAAAAGCCAAGGTCCCCATGCTCATACACATAAAAGAACAACAATGCAGACCGACTAACAAAGCTGAGGAAGACTCTGGAAATCAGAGTGAAGGCCTGTGGCTCAGGACTCTTGTAGGCGAGTAGGCAAGTTATGTTACTGATCTGAGAAAAAATCAACAGGCAACAGCATGAGCTCAGCGTAAATCTCAATATGGAACCAACCTCTCTTTGGGCATTGCTTAAAGATGTAATCAAGATAGGTCATTTTTGTATAAGCCATCTTTTTGGCTTTTATATAAGCCATCAGAATTTTTTTTTTTAAGATTTTATTTATTTATGTGACAGAGATAGAGACAGCCAGCGAGAGAGGGAACACAAGCAGGGGGAGTGGGAGAAGAAGAAGCAGGCTCCTAGCCGAGGAGCCTGATGTGGGACTCGATCCCGGAACGCCGGGATCACGCCCTGAGCCCAAGGCAGACGCGTAACGACTGCGCTACCCAGGCGCCCCAGCCATCAGAATTTTTAAACTTACTCTGCAGTATCACTAAATAAATAAAATGTAAAGACTAACTGGGGAGAATAAATGGTTTCAAATCAGAAGCTTAAAAATTCTCATGGGCCAATGACTAACAAGCACCTTCGAGGTGCAGGGAACTGTGTCCAATGCTTTTGAGAGTCAAACACAAGAGACATATTCCTTGCTCTCCGGAGCTTACCACGTAGTAGGGTGGATGAGACAGACACTGACATCAATAAGATTCAGGCATGCTGGATGCACCAACAGGAGCAGGACAATCAAGGCAACATGGAGCCCCTCTTGTTGGAGGGATCCAGAGAATGTGGTCTCCTTTCTTGGAGGACAGAGCATGAAGACATGACTCTGAAAGGCAGGTAGGGTTTAGGGGTGATGGAAGGTAAATGTCCAGGCAGGAGGAACGGCATGAGCAAGGTAGTGGCTTGAAACATGTCTGGGAAGTAGGGGGCAGTTCAGTCTGGCTGGAATGCAGGTGAGAAGAGGGCCGTGTGGCTGGGAAGAACACAGACGGAAAACAGAGGTCTGTCCAAGGGACCGAGGGGACACTTCTGTCTGAAGACAGGCACTGTTAGGGGCACTGGAAACTAGCGCATCTGTAAACTCTTTATCTATGAAACTATCGGGCTCTAACTTTTTTGTCCCTTTATCGAGGTATCTGTCAGCAAAGCAAGCAGATGCTGACAGAAGAGGAGGCCCTCCAAAGGAACCAATTACTGGGAAGAATCAGTAATTAAAGGGAATGAAGACAGAATATTCAGGAATTTTAAAGGAGGAAGGTGAGTGAAGTAAAGGAGAAAATGTGTGGGAGAGAAGGTGGTCTAATCAGGAACGCGATGGAGGTGAGGAAGGGGATGAACAGAGGTCCCTCTCATCACCTCCCCACCCCAGGCTAATCCCTAAGAAAACTTACTATAGAAATCTGAGAGCCAGCAAGCCGGTGGTTTAGAAAGCCACTGGCAACCATGGAAACAGGACAAACTTGCTAGCTGTGGATTTCCACCCATACACGAGGAATTGTTCTCTGCGTTCCTATGAGAAGAACTGTAAGAAACATCCTTTTAGGAAAATAATTAATGTCAAGGGGAAATGGTCACAGCAAATGACTAAGTGGAAAAGCCTACAAAATAGATATGTGGACAGCAAGATTTTTGGTACAGGAATGATAAGTAGCATTTATTGGTGTATTTGGCCATCAGAAACTAGATCACTGAATGGTGGAAATATTTGAAAAATGCCATGTCATCAGAAATATTTATTCTTACTTGGAATACTCAGTGACTCTTTCTGTTGAAAGTAATGCGTAATGCTTCTATTTGTATGCAGAACACCTCCTTTTAGAAATATCTCTAATAAGAACAACAACTAACACAAAGGATCTTGGGGATGAGGTAGCTGGCACGGCAAGAAACATTACAGGTGAGGGTTTCCACTTTTCCCACTTCTAGGAAAACAGTCCCCTATGTAAGGAACACACAGGGCCATACTCGAAGAACACACATACTCCCAAGCTTACATTTGCTCTCATTATCAATGCAGCTTGTTTACACAGACTTGTGACTTCACTTATCTAAATATACCCATGTATAAACTACGAATATTCCATAACAGTGCCCGGTGAAAGCCCAGTCTTTTTTCGAAACACAAATGTTTCTGGGTTATCGTGCATTTCAACAAACGCATACTAATCCACATACCCGACATACACTACGGACTTATTCTGTTTTGTATACAAGATTATATATTTCGTAAATCTAAGACAGTGGAGGGATGGGTCCATTGATAGGAGAGAGAAGGCATGAGTCTTCATGTTTAACTTCTTGAATGTTATCAAGATAGAAGTGTCTAACAGAAAAGAAAGAAACAAATTCTTTCTTTGGGGTGAAAAGGTTGACTATAGACTTAATAAAATGCTATGAGGATGGCAGCCTAATTTTGGTTTGATGCTTTATAGCTGGAGGTAGGAAAAAGCCCTACAAGGCAATTTCATGAACCAAAGAGACTTTTACAGCTTATAGGTGAAACTCAAATAAATAATTCTGGCAGATTCTATATTCTTTATGTTAAAACACATCACCTGCCAAATTAGAGCAGTGACTTTAAAATTTTTATTCACAGCAACAGTAAATCACTGGCAGGTTTCTAAAACTTAAAATACCAAAGAAATATTTAATTGTTTCTATGTAAAACATGCATAGAAAAAAGGCGGGAAGAATATGTATGAAAGTGTTGACAACGGTCAACCGATGATGAGATTACAGGGAATTTTATTTTTTTCTCTACACCTTTCTAAAGTTTCCAGATCGTCAACAATAAATATGCAATTCATTTTTTAAGAATTTAAACATTGTGAATAGTTCAACAAACTCACCTTTTTTTAGGTATAAGAAAACTATGTAAAATACGACAAAAATGAAATAGTCTGAAGCCTATCGTAAGCAAGCAGGAACAACCTGACAAACGGCCTTGTGGACCTGAAGAAAGCTTCTAGCACTTTCAAGCAATGTGGGGCTGCCGATCTGTTTCTGGGGTGGAAATACATGAAGCACATGAAGGATGGGGCAGTGGGGGCTGGTGTCAAGAGCCCACGTTTCCGCAGTGCATGGATGAGGTGTGGCTCCTACACGGCCCTACACGGCGTGTAGGCAGCTGTTCCAGAGATGCTGCTGGGGGAAAGCTTCCAACCACAATCTTTTCCTGGCGACCCATATAGGTGGAGGTAACAGCTTTGTCTCTCTCGTACTTAATGTACAGATTGTTTCCTTTGGATTTAGTCTACACAGCAAAACACCGAAAGTACAAAGCCCAAGGTAGGGGAGACTACGAGCTCTTCCACCATCTGAAACAGGCACGGACGGCATAGGCACACCAGTTATTTAATTAGCACACATTGATTAATTTAACCTCATGTAACCACTGTCTTCTGCTACCGCTAATTTTGTTTTTGAAGTTAAATGAAATAAAGTAGCTGAAGAGTAATTAAATGTGTCCAGTCCCTTCATCCCTATGGCTATGATGACTGGGTAGCCCTCCACCGCTGAGGTTTTCTGAGAGGATGGTGGAAAAGCTTTGACAACTCAAAGGCATATTCTCAGGAGGTGGTGACTTCACATTAAAAACCCTCATATGAATGGGCCTGTTAGCAGCACTTTCCCTAACTAACTAATTTGCTCTGGAAAGAAATGCTGGGCTCTGTTTGTTACAACCTGTCTAATAGGAAAGGTAGTAGGTAGAGGACTGAGGTATGGATGCAGGTTAGCAGTGGTTTGAAACTTAAAAGAAACAAAGACACAAAAACTGAGAGAACTTTCTTCAGACAAACTACAGACGTACTCAACAGATGACCAGATTAACGTGGGGCTGCTCCAGAGGAAGCCCTGCCCGCTTGGTCTCTTCCTCCTCCTTGGCAACCTTTAGGTGGGTGGACCAAATTTTAGGGTTCCTTGACACACTTTTTGGGGATCACTCATTCACAGCATCCCTGGGGGTGGGGTCTGCGGTGACTGCACAAATGGCTTATTCCATACAGACGTGGATCCCCTTTCGCAGCTCTCTTTGACCACAAAGGCTAGAAAAGTAAGAACTGTATGTTTGAGAATCTCTTGCAGCCAGGTTCCAGATGTGGCTCAGGTTTTGTGAGGCAGGTGCTGGTGCAGAATTTGGAAAGTAGATGTAAGCAATATGAGGCAGCTGTATGGAAGGAGACAGGCACCTCTGGTGAGTGAGACAGTGTGTGTGTGTGTTCTGTGTGCACGCGCATGTGCACGCGCATGCATGCACACAGGGGCGAGGATTTCTTGGGGACAGCTTTGGCAGAGACTACGGAGTCTAGTTCCTGCATTGTAGATGCCATGTGGTGTATGTAGGGCTGCCACAGTGAGCTGGGCTGGCGGCTGGGTTCACTCTTCTGCGGCTGCTGTGTAGCATCCAAAAAGCTTTGCTGGTTTTCCCAAAGAGACTATAAGCTACTCTGTAAACCTCTTTCTGCTTAAATCAGCTGGACAATTCTATCCTCCTGAATCTAAGAATCTTAACCAATACAGCATCTAAAAATAGACCCCAATTATCTCACCATCTCATATGGGGCGTCTTCAGCATTACCCCTTGTTTGTATCCCTACTGAAACTAACACTAATTTTATTTTCATTTTTTAAAAAGATTTACTTATTTATTTGAGACAGAGAGAGAGGAAGAGAGAGAAAGAGATGGATCACGGCCAGGAAGGGCAGAGGGGGAGAGAGAATCTCCAGCAGACTCCCTGCTGAATGCAGACCCCCGACACGGGGCTTGATCCCACGACTCTGAGATCATGACCTGAACTGAAATCAAGAGTCAGATGCTTAACTGACTGAGCCGCCCAGGTGTCCCCTAACCAACTTTTATCATGTAGACACTGAATAAATATTGGTTATATCCCATCTCTGTAGGTACAGCACTATGCTGGACTAACTGTAACATCCTTCGGCTCCTTATTAGACAGTAAGACAAAGTTGAAATAATATATGTAAGAGACACCTCAGTGATCAAGGAGTTGAACCACTGTAATTGTTAAGTATGTTCACGTCTCTGGGCAAAGAAAGCGAGGCATTAGAAACAACGGTCTTGATTTCCTATCATGTGGATGGGAAGACAGAAAAAAGCCAAAAGCTATCTTTTAAGATATAATAGAGAAAACAGGAATAGAATATTATTATGATAATTAACAATGAATCTGAATTTGATCACTAAAGAATGATGTGTTTAAATTAATTAAAATAAGAAAAAAGGAAAAGAAGAACTGGGCCCTTTATCTTTAAAAAATATATTGTCATACATATATATATATGTATATGTATATATATGTATTTGTATATATATGTATTTGATTACTGACAGCACAACTAGTGTCTTCACTGAGAAAAAACTATTTGAAAGGATTTCTCTTTCCCTCGGTTCATACACAACCTTTATTTCATTTTCTATAAGTGGTTAGACAAAGGTCAAATGATAACTTTAAATATTTAAACTGGTCAATGACAGTCAAGCAGTCGGATATTTCTCTAGTTTATTGTTAAATATGGATTGCCTTAGAGGTAACCTCAGGTACATTGCAAGGCTTCCTAATGAGTTATTAGTTATGAAACTATGAAGTAATTGTGAATTTTAAATAAGACTGAAGAATAGACTGGGGTACAACAAATTAAAGGCACCATAATTATGCAATATCATGAGATGTATTAGATACTCACACTGTGCATATATCAAAAAATACATTAATAAACTGAACATATTAATAAAAAGCTAAGTCTGGCCCTTCAAGACCTCAACACTAATTGGAAAGGATTTTGACAGAACATCTTGAATAACTTTCATTATCAATTTTGGCAAGCTACTTTTCAGCTACCTAAATAATGATTATTTCTACACTCCACAGTGCATCTATTAAAATCTAAGATCTGAAAAATATCATTAGTGAGGATGAGTGAAGTAGCAAATGTTCAAATGCCACAACCTGAATTTGAATTTATTAGTGTGATGTAAATGAACGTGTTTCATATCATTTTCCTGTATTTTAATTTTACAGTGTCCACTTCAAGTCTATCATACATTTGCAATTATATATTGTACATTAATTACATATTATGCACTAGATTGAAAATTTTGGCAATCTTTTTAAGATCATGCATTCTTTTTAAAATATATATATATTTTTAAAGATTTTATTTATTTCTTTGAAAGAGAGAGAATGAGAGAGAGAGAGCATGAGAGGGGGATGGGGAGAAGGTCAGAGGGAGAAGCAGACTTCCTGCTGAGCAGGGAGCCCAATGCGGACTCGCGACCCTGGGACTCCAGGACCATGACCTGAGCCGAAGGCAGTCACTTAACCAACTGAGCCACCCAGGTGCCCAATGCATTCTGCTCACTTTAAAAATCCTCCCAAAGTGTGATGATTTAATTTTTTTTTAAAGATTTTATTTATTTATTTATTTATTTATTTATTTATTTATTTATCAGAGAGAGAGAGAGAGAGAGCGCACAAGCAGGAGAGTGGCAGGCAGAGGGAGAAGCAGGCTCCCCGCTGAGCAAGGAGCTGGATGTGGGACTTGATCTCAGGACCCTGGGATCATGACCTGAGGAGAAGGCAGACCCTTAACCAACTAAGCTACCCAGGCATCCCTAACGGATTTAATTCTTAAAAACAACATTTCATAGCAAGGACAGATTAGCCTCACAATGAAAACAAGCACATTAGTGGCAGATATTGGTGAAAAAGTTACAAAAGGTAAATTTTACCTATAATAGCTTACTGCTGCAACCAAGACACAGATTAATCCCTTTTCTGTTGTTGGAAACAAAGTTATTGACCCCCCCAAAATATATATATATCAATAAATATATATATATATATCAGATCATTATTTCATTATTTAGTTTAAAATGAAAAAGTTCTTGGGGCGCGTGGGTGGCTCAGTTGTTAAGCGTCTGCCTTCGGCTCAGGTCATGATCCCAGAGTCCTGGGATCGAGCCCTGCATCGGGCTCCCTGCTCTGCTGGGAGCCTGCTTCTTCCTCTCCCACTCCCCCCTGCTTGTGTTCCCTCTCTCACTGGCTGTCTCTCTCTGTCAAATAAATAAATAAAATCTTTAAAAAAAATAAAAATAAATAAAATGAAAAAGTTCTAGGGGTGCCTGGCTGGCTCAGTCAGTAGAGCATGTGATTCATGATCTTGGGGTTGTGAGTTCAAGTCCTACATTGGGTGTAGAGCTTACTTACAAAAATTTATAAAAATTAAATTTATAAAAATCAAAAAGGGTCTAACCAGAAAGGAAGTCCAATTAGTTAATATCAGAGTAGAAATTACCTGTTATAGGAATAAGGTTAAAAAACAAAGGCAGCCGTGTGACACATTAATGCCTCTAACTGTTCTTGATTTTAATATTAGATTTGGTTCCACTAAAGATCCCCCCTTGAGGTGAAATGTCTGCTCTGTGTATCTTTTTCATAGATGGCCATAGGCACCCTGTTTGTTGAAGGATATTATTTTGTGAATACCTCGGCTTTACCTTTCACTAAAATGGGAGCCTTCCTTGCCCAATAAATACAGGCCTTGCCCTGGCTCATGAAGTTAGATATTAGAAAAAGAAGGAAGAGACTGTAGCCCGAGTTGACTCCTGCACCCCCACCCAATTCCCCTAGACAAGGAGGTCTTTACTTCCTGGTTCTTCTAGTTGGGGTCTTGACTCATGGACTTCTTATGCTCTTTCCCTTTTTTCACTGGAACGAAAACACTCACACAGCATACGCATGATCACAATGCAACAGTATAAATTTAGTTTATGAATGACGTCCTTCACTTATTGCCCCTTCCTCTCACACAGCGATATTTGTAACTCACTAGCTACAGGACTTCCAAAGCTGAGTGATTTGTAATGTAATACTTCTTGAATCTCCAGAGTAATTTCAGCATTAGTTACAAATAAAAGTTGGCTCTCTGCATCTCTTAACCTTGGGAACATGAACCTTTAAGACTTGGAGATCAAATACCAACATTCCCCTAGGACTGCTGTGCACATCTGCATTTCTGGACATAGGGCTTTGTTTGTTCCCAATCAAGTATAATCTCACTTCATAACTTCTAACTTTTGGCTCGGTGCTACCTAGATTTCCAGGCAAGCAAAGAAATGAAGCCTGAGGATTTTGTGCTTAGAGGTTTGGAAATCTGGCAAATGCTACATTAAAATGCAAGTATTTGATCCTGAACCTCAACATAGTGAAATGCACTTAAAATATAAAGAAACCAAAGTGAGGCTTTATACATTCCAAATCTGCACCTGTATTTTGATGTTGCCAGCTATTTGTACTAACAATTCTGTGTTCAGGGCAAAATGGATTGAAGAGTCCCCCAAATTTTCCTCTGGGATCTTCCAGCCATTCGAAGTAATCACTAATTCCTGCTTACATCTTCAAGTCAGGCATCCAAAGGCTGCTATTCCTGGCTGATGCTGTTCTGTGTTTAAATGGTCTGATTGTTAGTCTCTGCATCTGGGTCCAAACCAATTTAACATGGAAAGTTAGTTCAAGGATTCCAGTCACCTTTAGGTTATCTATAAAGCCGGCTATGAAGATAACTTGAGTTATTAATGTACAATCATGAAAAACGCCCTTCTGACTCACCAAACTCAAGGGTTTAGGTGGTTTCCTTAATACCAACCTTTAGGATCTAGTCAATGAAGTAGAATTTATTTTCAAATAATTTAATTTAGCATCCATTAACACTCTTTGGGACCTGAAAGTCACAGAATTTAGTTGGTTCTTATATTCAGATATTATGAGCACAGGTTACATGAAAGAAATTTCCATGAAAACTTCACTAGGCAGCACATTTTATAATCCGGAATGTCATTAAGGTGGTGGTACAGACTAACTGCGGATTTAGTTTACAAATGCTCTCAAACAATAGCCTTAGCTTTTATTGTTTGCAATGTTTATCCACTTTATAATGTGAAAAATGAAAAAACAAACAAACAAACAAAACAAAGCACCCAAATAATTAGACAGCAGCACAGCCAGGAATGATTAGGGGAGGAATTTACTTCATCCCAAACTGGCTTCTACAGTAGCTGTTGTTTGTCTATGGACCCACTTATTGTCGTTGGTTGAGAGCCAATATGAGTAATGGTTAAAGTATGGGTTTTATTTGGAATCAGGCTTGTGTTCAAATTCTACTTCTGCTACTGATTAGTTCTTTGACTTCAGGTGAGTTAATTATGCTTTTTTAGGCCTCAGTTTCCTTTCCTGTCAAATCAGTTGTAAAGATCAAGAAAGATGATTTGTTATAAAGTACATTTTATACAGCTGGCTTACAGTTCTCTCTCAAAAAATGAAAGCTATTTTTCATTTGTCAGTATATTTCCTCTTCTGGAAGCTCTTTGATGGGAAGGGCTATTTCTCGTAATTCTTTGTACATCATACAGAACTTAGCCTTTAGCATGGTAGGAAAAACACTGGCTTAGCTGTCAGGAGACCAGCATTCAACATCCAACCTTGCTATTTACTAGCTGAGATTTCTGGCAGAGTTAGTAGGACATATGGGTCTTAGTTTGCCCACCTGTGAAATGGGGAGAATGTTGTACCTCATAGTGTTCTGAGAAGGATCTAAAAAATATGGCTAAAACATATTTTATAGGGGTGCCTGGGTAGCGCAGTCGTTAAGCGTCTGCCTTCGGCTCAGGGCGTGATCCCGGCGTTCGGGATCGAGTCCCACATCGGGCTCCTCCGCTGGGGGCCTGCTTCTTCCTCTCCCACTCCCCTGCTGTGTTCCCTCTCTCGCTGGCTGTCTCTCTGTCACATAAATAAAATAAAATCTTTAAAAAAACCCATATTTTATAAAATGTAGTATGCTGTTTAAATGTAGGTTGTTGTCACTGTTTTATTCTACTAGCATTAAGAACTACTATTCTTGGGCACTTACTATGTGCTAGACGCTGTGTAAGTGATTAGTAAGTGTTGTGTCACTTAATCTTTACAACAATTCAATAAGGCCTGTTCCTCCATTATTCCCATTTTACAAATGAGGAAACCTAAACTTGACTCCAAACCTGAGCAGTCTAGCTCTAAAACCTTCACTCTAAACTGCTGTCACAGAGCGAGTCCTAGAATTTTAGGAAAACGAACTAACCTTTTCTGAATCCACCAATGGCAGGTGTAGGTGGCTGGAGTAAAAAGGAGACAGTCACCTCATCTAAGGTGATAGACGATGCCACAAGGAAAAAGAAGACAGAGGATCCAAACCAGAGTTTTTCCAATTATGTTTAAATTTCTGCAACACAAATATCCCATTCTAGTATGTATATTTTCAACCCGACTGAAATTACCAAGTAAGGCTTCAGAGGCAAAAAAAAAAAATCACCTCAATTCTACATCTGGCCATGAGTACAACTTTGGAGCTTGGGGGTTTGGGAAAATGCAAGTGGACTGGCCAGGGTGGAAACTAATAGTTCGTGACGTGATACCCTCATTGCTGAAAAGCCACGGCTCAGGGTATGGTATACACAAATGGCCATGGATGTGGTCACCTCCGCGAGGATTCTCCTCTCCAGACACACCAAAGAAACCCCAGAGTGGAGGTCATCTAGCCGAAAGAGCTGTTGCTTTACCAGGTACCAGTCTTTGGCTGGCTACCAACCAATGAACTGCTGGAGAATGAGACCCAAGACAATACTCTGCCTGTGTTCGACAATAAGAGCACGAAGGGTGTCAAAGCATGTGTTTAAGCATATGCGAACAAAGAACATAAAGATGTGTGAGACGGGTGTTAAAACATCAGTTCAAACATGTGTTTAACCATGTGTGAGCAAAAGGGTGTTAAGCCATGTGGTAAAGCAAGTGTTAGAGCGTATTCTATTACAAATGTTTCTCATTTGGGAGCTTAAATTATTTTCTGCCTAATCCAGTGTTGCTAAGCAATAGTTCTGTGTTGTCCTAACTTAATAAGTTATTAAAGTGAAAAAAAAAATTGAAGTTAGAATTCTTTTTTCCTGTCTTAGTTTCATCATGAAGAATTTACATCTATAGTTTTCAATAAACACGGTGGTGGTGTTCTGCTAGTGTAAGCAAAAACTGGGGTCACGTTCCATACGCAGGAAGGCAACAGACAGAGACTGGGGTAAACCATGCTCTGTGTGGAGACACAAATACACAGTGTTTGGAGGAGAGGGTGGCGTATCGTTCTCATTTTCAAGTTTGATAAGCCGCAGGGTTCACCGACTTGGGGTGACTCTCTCATCTAGGGAAACTTGCCACAGCTAGATTCTGCTTTTGGTTTTCATTTTTGAATATATAAAATGCTGCTCTAGAGAACAGGCATTCTGACAATTCTTAGCGGCAGTAAAACGTGATCGAGACCAACTTTAAGGTTCCTCTGACATTATTTGCTAAATTATTAGATTATGAATCTACAATGCACCCGGAAGTTTCCATTCCAAAGCAAATGAATCCTCTTATTTTAAAGTATGAATACACAATCCTGGATGTTACTCTAAAAAGAATGAAAGTTGACGAAAATCAGAATGTGCTATTGATGCCTTTCCACAGGGTAAAGAAAAAGAGCTAAAACAAATGTACATATACTAACAGAGATTAAAAAATTTCAGGTAGCTATCTTGTTTCTTATTATGAAACAAAGCTATAAACAAAATAAGCCAGTAAACCTATTTAGGCCCACTCATTTCTCTGTTGGGAGTAGATATATAATCAAATATTCTTTTTTTTTTAAAAGAGATTTAATTTGGCAACTTATAATTTCTCTTTCAAGTATTTTTTTTAAAGATTATATTTATTCACTTGACACACAGACAGCTAGTGAGAGAGACAGCCAGTGAGAGAGAGATAAGCAGGGGGAGTGGGAGAGGAAGAAGCAGGCCCCCAGCAGAGGAGCCTGATGTGGGACTTGATCCCAGAACGCCGGGATCACGCCCTGAGCCAAAGGCAGACGCTTAACGACTGAGCCACCCAGGCGCCCCTCAAATATTCTTTTTAAACGTACTCCAAACAGAAGAAAAGCAACAGATCTGCAAGTTTGTGCCTAAATCCCATTTCCTATGCAGTAAATTAATATGGTTCTTTCTGCTTCACTAGAGTGATTTGTGTATAAATGCTATTTGATTATACCTAGGAAAATACTTTTGATCATTCTGAATAAAGAAAATCGATACAACCATTAAAATCAAAATATTGCCTTCCCAATCACCTTTTGCCTTCAGATCATGGAATGTTTTGTTGAAACAAAATTGGCAAGAGAGAAACAAACAATTAAAGCTAGTGTCTTCTGTCAGCCACCCTTGCAGCAAAGGTCATTGGATTTTTGAATACTTCTCTCTGCCTGTTCACTTGTGTCACTTAATTATTTGTTCACGCAGTTTGGTCCATACTTGAGAAAATACAAAACTTCAGCAGGAAAAAACATAGTCTCTGGGTGTTGTGACCTGACTCTTTGCTTCAACAAGTCCCAGAGTTTACACTGACAAAGCGGTGATTATTATTTTTTCTTCTTGGAGACGCAGCCCAAATAAAGAAAACTAAGGAAACAGAATCCCACCAAGGAAACACTGGAGCAAGGTTGTGCAGAGGCTTTCTTAATTTATGTTTGGTCATTTTATGGTTGACCAAAACAAATGCACCGATGAGCAAATTCATTTTAGCAATCCCGTGTTTCTTCATTAGTAAGGCATTTTGCTTTTAATAGTGCAAAACGAATATAGAATGCAGACCATGTATTTTCTGTTAATACTAAATCCACCCTGATAGCAGAAGCTATTTCACTGAGGTTGGTCTCCAAACGCATCCAAGTCAGGCTCAGGGATAACGTCTGTGTTGCAAACATGATAAAACATCTGTAAATCTCACGAGCTGAAGGAAAAAAACTATAAAGGGGTACACTTTGGGGTCCTCAGAACCAGCTGGAATTGTGAGTCAGGTCTAGGTAATTGAAGGCTCCGTGTATGCAGTCAAACAAGCACGAGCACACACGCCACTTTTTGAAAACAGAACAAGACGAGCGGCCTGATGGAGATAGAGCCTTGAGATAATATTTCTGAATTTCTCTAGAGGTGCGCATTCGGAAACATAGAATCATTCTCCTTAATTACATTTTTGTCTAGATATGGATTATTCCATAAACAAAACACACTGGGGGCAAGTAGGAGCAAGAGGCTCTTTTTGTAAAAACTCTTCCCTGGGGTACTCCATACAATGTTAGGTACAATGATGTGGTACAGAAGAAGCCTTGCATAACAATCTGCCCTTTTAATCAAACTTTTCTGAAGGCAGCAAAAATGATTAGAAAAGTAATTTTAACCTCTTCTGCTTTCTATTTGAAGTGACCATCATTAACCTCGGTGGACGGGTCCCGATTGGAGGGAAAGGGCTCAGTAAGTTTACAACCACAGGCGTTTTGCTCTCGGGCTGTTGGGTGAAGGAAAGTGCTGGCCCAAGGCATCCTCAGGGTCCTTTCCCCCTGTCTCAAGCTCTGTGCCTTTCCTGGAGTAAGCCTGCCAGGGTTTCTAAACAATGTCGGGAGGAACTCTCTATCATAAACTGGAACCATATTTGCAAGTGTGTGTCTACAGTCAGTTAGAGAACTTTCACAGTGTCCCAAATCAAGGCTGGGTAATTGCCTCTGGAGCTTGGCACCACTTCCCTTTTTATGAACAAAACAACCTCAGCAATTATGGGAAAAAAGCAAAACCAATGCAAATAAACCAAGTCCGTTTATCTTTTTCACCTTAAACATTAAAAAGTATAGTTCTTTTTAAAGGTTTAAGAAAATTAGAGGCCTTTTATAGGTCCCTTTTATAGATGCCCCCTTCTTCTACTTAATATGTTTCTTACTAATGCTTATAGAATCAACCCCAAATTAGAGATCTTGAACTTTGAAAATACTTTATGTAGTTTAATGCAATACTTCAATCTGACATGACGGCAGTAAATACCATGCAGAAAAGTTCAAGGTAGGTACCATTTAAGACAAATATTTCTCTAAATTCCAAGTTCTCATTTTTGGAAATTAACAGAGAGACAGAGCTCAAAGAAATTTCATGTATTACATATCCTATGTAATTTAAAGATAATTCAACGAGTGGAAGATGAATTTAGAACTTTTAGTCAACTGATTTACTTCGCAACATTTGCTTTCTGAGACCAACTCAGATTGAATAAGATTATTTTTTAAAAAATTGAATCATCAAACTTTCTTTAAAGGAGGTTAGAAGTAAAAATTTACCCCCCAAAATGAGACTAACTCTGCCATCCACAGGCGTGCTTTCAGACGTTTAGAGAGTTTTCTCCTAAATGTGTTTCTTCCAGATCTTTATTAAAATGCAGGGAGTTAAAATTTGGCAAGGTTTAAATAAACCAAAATTATAACTTACTTGTTCTTTTGATAGTTCCTTTGTTCATTCATTCATTCATTCACCTACTCTTTCATTTGTTCAAACATCTCCTGGGTGTCCATTCTGTCCCAGGAGCTAGCAAGGCACAAGGGATGTAAAGTAAAATAGGTTTCAGTCCCTGCCCTTGACCTGCAGAAGGGCTGTGGGTGCCATAGAATAAAGCAGGCGAGTAGGACACTGAGCTATGGGGGGGGATGGGAGTGGGACCCAACAGTTGACATTAAAATAGATAAGCCCTTTTCAGTTTGTGATCAGGGATGCCTAGTTGCTCAGTAGGACAGAGACTGAAGAGCACAGGTGGTCCCAGAGAAGCTCTGCAGGTACAGAGCCCCTGAGGGCCAGGGTAGCTCCCGTGTCTCCAGGTGGCACTCGGGAAAGAGTAACTGTGGGACTTGGGGTTCACTTTTTGTACTTCCTCTGGGACGCTGAGAGGATAATGTGATCATTGCTTTTTTCAATCATCATTTGCTTCTGGGAAACTCCCTCTGAACATTCTTTACACTTTCCACAGTAGAGGTGCCTTGAGCGTTGTGTCAGTTAAGTTTTTATTTTAAAAAATCGCCTAAAATTTTAAATCTCTTGACATAAAAATTGCCCGCCATTTTAAATTCTCCTTAACTTCAGAGGAATTAAATGAATGACACTCTACTCAGGAGACAGGAAGACACACATCCCTTCACTTACACATGTTTTGCTACTTCCTTCTGTTTCACGTCCATGTGTGAGCACTTAAGTTACCAGAGGTTGGGAATCAAAGTGAGAGAAAATAGAAAATATTTCTATTTGCTAATGGTATTTCGCTTGTGATAGTGACAGAAACATCTATTCATCAAACGTTTATTGAGTGCATAGTATGTGCCAGGCATCAGGCTTACTGACGCGGTGACAGAGATGAAAGCCAGTCCTCTCTCCAGGGACTCGCGGTCTAGTGGAGGAGATGGGCAGGGACCCAACCAGGCCAGTACAGCAAGGGTTCCCATAGTGCTATGTGCAGCCCACTGGAGACTCCAGAGCTCATTTTAGGCAGGACAGAAATGATTATATTTTATTTTAAATATTCATAACCACTCAACATTTTATTTAAGATATTAAGTTATGCACTTAATGTGTAAAAAAAATACATAACTAGCACACCTGAACAATGATTACATGGGTAATTCTCCGTGTAATAAAGCTTAAGTAGGTATTTCAGATTAAGCAAGAGTGTGCCAACTTAAAAACAAACAGCAGTAGAGGTGTTAGGCAGGTAGGGCCAAGACCAAACCTATGACGGTACGCCTCAAATCACTGACGTTTGGGAAATAATGCAGATCGATGTGGGTAAATCAAAAAGGAGCCCATTTTACAAGAGTTGGAATCCTCATCGTATGTTCCCTGGCCTGAAATAAGGTGCCATGAAAGAGGCATATACTTCTAGGAGAGCACAGGGAAGGGAAGAGCACTATACGGCCTGGGGGATGCAGAGGGCTTTCCAGAAAGAGGAGGCTGAGGGTGAGAAGAGGTTATGTTGAGAACAATATTAGGGCCCTTCATATGTAGAATGGTTGAATCCTACGTTTGGATGGAATCTGAGGGATCATCTGCCATACTGTCTGTAATTATAAAATGCTTCTGTATAGATAGTGTGACAGAAATGTGTGTGTGTTAGTTTTAATCCATACCCTCGGGTAGTCAGCTTATAATTGAAGTGGCCTAATGGGAATACATACTTCAGGGGTGTTTTTAGTTCACATTTAAAAGACTAATGAAAACCCATCTTCCAGAGGCAGCTACTACAAGTGTGGCAGCTATCTTTATCTTATTAATTAGTTACTCTTAATTAGCATAACTAATAATTATTAATGAGGGCATTAGAAATGGCATTGAAGCTATGTGGACTGGCTAGAAATCTTGTCCTTGGCACTCCCACAGCCTGCATGGAAAGGGCATCGGAATCTAATGACCCTGGAATGATGTCTTCGATTCAGGGTAAGTAACTGAGTTACTTAGAGGAGTCTCTCACCTGGCTCTGACTAGAAGGTTATCCAAGTCCTATTGCTAGAATAGTCTCATAACCGCCTCTAGTGATCCTTTCAGGCAAGTTGCTGTCAATGTGGTCTCCCATCAGGGCAGAGGACAGGGACTTCATTGGGCCCATAGGACAAGACGGATGCTGTTTCTGTGCCTGCTTGTGAACACATGCTTTTCGGAGTGGCAGAATCCAGTCTGAGATTTGCCTTCATTTTGACATATTACTTGGGAAGGAGGCATAGCCCTCAACTACCTCCAACTCATCTGTCTCCCACTGTCTCCCACTATCTACCATTAAAAACCTAGTAATCATGAAAGACCAAATTTGTTAGAGTCATATCTAACCTAAACTCGCTCTCTCAGAGAGGTTAAGGGATTTGCCCAAGGTCACAGAACTAGTTAGTGTTAGAGCTAAGTTTAGAATGTAGGGCTCCTTATTACCATCTTCCTGGTCAACCAGTGGTTGTTGACCAGGCATGCTCATCCCAGTCGTCTGCAGAACTTTTAAACCATCCACATATTCATGCCCAGCCCAGGAGAATGTAATTCTGTAGAAGATCCGGCAGTAGGGGCACAAGTATCTACGTTTTCTAAAAATCTGTGCAAGTTACTCTCGGATGTACACACACAAACTCACACATAGAAGTGAGAATCACTGGACTATCCCATGATACTAATAAGTACAAAATATGCATAATTTCTACGGACCTGGCCCTGTGCCAGGTGCTTCGCATGCTCTATATTATTTTATTTATTTGTTGGTCTGTTTATTTATTATGTTTAAGTAATCTCTATACCCAATGTGGGGCTCAAACACACAACCTCCAAGATCAAGAGTCGGATGCTCTACCAACTGAGCCAGCCAGGCTCCCTTGTATTATTTTATTTTTAAAAGAAATCACTGAGTAAGATATCCTTAGCATTTTACAGATGCAGAAATTCGTGCTGAGAGAAATTAAGCAAATTGTTCAAAGTGACAGCTTATAAGTGGCAGGACTGAGATTCCAACTCAGATTTGCCTTTCTCCGCCAATCTGCTCTAACCCACGATGCCCTGCCACACGTCATGGGACATAATATTGCTGGGAAGAATTTCTCAGCAGGGGTCACAAACCCACAGGTGAGGAGGATGACATAAATGAGCAAAATGGGCCATACAGGAACTGTGGTGAACTGGAGACCACGTGCCCATCTAAAGGGCGCTGAGTTTTAATTGTTGATGGCTAGTTTGAAGGTTTTAAGAGTGTGCAGAGCAACTAGAACTCTCCCACATTGTTATGGGAATGCAAAATGGGTCAGCCACTTTGGAAAGGTTCTTATAAAATTAAACATATACTTACAATATGACCCAGCAATCCTACCCCTAGATATTTGCCCAAGAGAAATAAAAACCTATGTCCACAGAAAGATGTGTACACAAATGTCCAGAGTGCCATTCTTTCTATTAGTTCCAAACTGGAAGCAACCTACATCTTCATAAACTGGTGAATGGATAAATACATCGTATTTTTTTTTAAAGATTTTATTTATTTATTCGACAGAGATAGAGACAGCCAGCAAGAGAGGGAACACAAGCAGGGGGGAGTGGGAGAGGAAGAAGCAGGCTCATAGCGGAGGAGCCTGATGTGGGGCGATCCCATAACGCAGGGATCACGCCCTGAGCCGAAGGCAGACGCTTAACCGCTGTGCCACCCAGGCGCCCCTGGATAAATACATCGTATTAAATCTCTACTATGGAGCATTCCTCAGCAAGTAAAAGGAATGAAATAGTAATCCACACAATGACACAGATGAATTTCCAAAGCTTTATGCTGGTGGAAGCAGGTATACGCCAAAGACAAAATACTGTATAATTCCATTTACATGAAATTCTAGAGTAGGCAAAACTCTACTGTGAGAAAGCAGATCAGTGGCTGCCTCTGACAGGTAGGAGGGAAGGCAACTGAGAGCAAAGGGCCCGGAGGAAACTTTCTAGAGCAAGAGCGCTGTTCTGTCCTCCTGTTGTGAAGGTTACACAAGTGCACCCAAACTCATCAAACTGTAAATGTATGTAAGTAATGTATCTACTATATGTAAGTAATACCTAATAACAACTTAAAAAACAGAACAAAACTGCAGACAAAAAACAAAAAAACTCACAAAAAAACACAAAAAAACAAAACCCCCCCAAAAAACCAAGAAAAGGAAAAAAAGTTCTGCAGGCCACTTACGGCCCACAGCCTGCAGTTTTCAACCTCTGGTCCCAGTAGAGAGGTTCCGTTTCAGCTGCCCCCTGAGGAAATACAAAAGGTGACAAGAAGTCATCCATCATCCTCCCCAAGGCTGGGCTCCGGAAAAATGGTGAAGTTTTGTGTTCATCCCCTCCCTCCACTTCTCCTCCTTTGTCAGGTGCAAAATGCTTCCATGCTGCCCCCTGGCTGCCCGGCACCTCCTACCACGGCGCCCCACTCTCGTCTCCTTCTGATGCAGCTCCAGAACCACCCTTCCCTTCAGCCCTCCTCCCAACCGGCTTAACTCCGAGCTGCTCCTCAGAGCTCCGTGCGAGGCCGAGGCAAATTTCATCTGCTTCACACACCATCAAGGACGTGCCACGGGTGACACTAAGTCACCACGAAGGTACTGGCACTTGACAAAGACGCTGCATGAAACCCTAAGATGAGGGCAGTTATTTCCTCTCAGTCAGGAATACTTTGGGAAAAGGGTGCTATTTCTGGAACCCTCCACATTTATCTCTGCCACAGAGCGGCCTGCCCGCTTTGTTTATACACATGCTGTGTCGCCAACATTATCACGCACCACCTTTAAATGGAGAGTATAGGACGGTATGAGGACACCTCCGTATGCATTTATCAAAACTCACAGTGCTCTTAAATATCAGGCTGGGCAACTCTAAGACACAGCAGATGGAGCCCTTCTGTTTCCTGAAAAACCAACGAATGCCAGCCCTATGCCGCTGAGCTTTCCCGAACCTCTACAAAGGTCCTAATGACTCGATTAAAAAAGACAAGATGGCAACAGTATCAAATTGACTACAGAAGCACAAGCTATCATGTGAAGTTAAAAAGAAAAAGGCAGGACTTAACATTTGTATTAATGCCACATAAAGAAAAATGTGAACATATGAATGAAGGACTAAAAAAGAAGAAGAAAAGATCATTGTAGGTGTATTGGGTTCTGAGTGATTTTATTTTCCTTTTCTTTTTAAAAATGTTGTTTTCTTTTACTTTGATAATACTATCTGTGGAATAAATACAAATCAGAAGAAGAAAAAGAAATCACCCAGACTGGATCACAGCCAGCACGGTGTGCTGACCTGTCACCCAGCAGTTCCTGTCCGTTGACTGTTCACACTTCCTTCTCCTTACAGATTTGAAGGCTAAGGGGTTTTGTAGTAGAACCACGCCAGTTATACGCAAGAATTTCATCAACCCTTAAGTCATGCTGATGAGGACAGCAGCTTCTTTTCAGGCTGGCTGCTAAGCATCTCCATTCACAAGTGGAAATAAGAAAATCCAGAGAACTTGATTAACATGGCAGGTGGGTACCTAGAAAGAACCCCAGTGCCAGAGATGACTTTTACTTGGAAATTTTTTTTAAAGATTTTTAATTATTTACTTATTTGAGAGAGAGTGAGTGAGAGAGAGACTACAAGATGGGGAAGGGTCAGAGGGAGAGGCAGACTCCCCGCTGAGCAGGAAGCATGATGTGGGGCTCCATCGATCCCGGGACTGGGACTCTGGGATTACGACCTGGGACTGGGACTCTGGGATCATGACCTGAGCAGAAGGCAGATGCTTAACTGACTGAGCCACCCGGGAGCCCCTTGGAAAATTTTTTAAGAAATGATATCTTGGCAAGACACGTGGTTAATACCTTTTCTCCCAAAGCAAAACTGGATTAAAAATTTCAAGTCCTATTAAAGCAAAATTTTGCTTTAAAAACAAAGAAGCAAGCAAACAAACAAACAAAAAAGGTAGCACCATGCCCTGGCCAGTTTCAGTCAATGTTGCAAAGACTGATTTCAGTCCATCCCACTCTGATATGTGACCTCCTAAAACCCTCCAGGATCTAGCTCCAGGACTTTACCCCTATACCGACCTATTCCCAGAGAAGAATCTGATTATGTCACACTGGTGCCCACGCAGCATCTGAAGAGACAGCCAAGCCTAATGATTAAGAGAATAAGCTCTATAGGGAGGATTCTTGGGCATTTGCTCAAATGGTATTTTTGATGGCAAGGGGCTCCTAAGGAAAAATCCCACCTTCTGGTGGAGTAGGTCTGTTCTGCCTACACACATCTGTACTTGCGATACCTTTCAGAATCCTTGGGAAAACAATGAAAGTAGGGGTGTTTAGGAGGAAATAAGACCTCGTGAGACAAAACTCATCAACGGGTTACATGAAAACTATGAAAGAACATGGCCTTGGGGCTCCTGGGTAGCTCAGTCGTTAAGCGTTAAGCGTCTGCCTTCGGCTCAGGGCGTGATCCCGGTGTAATGGGATCAAGCCCTGCATCAGGCTCCTCTGCTGGGAGCCTGCTTCTTCCTCTCCCACTCCCTCTGCTTGTGTTCCCTCTTTCTCTGGCTATCTCTCTGTCAAATAAATAAATAAAATCTTTAAAAGGAAAAAAAAAGAACATGGCCTTTTAAGAAGGTTCATTTTTCCTAGAGTACATAGTAGGTGTTCAATAAGGAATAATGATGGTGAAAATGATGGTGAAAAAGGTGTACCATAGGTTTTCGGGCCATTACAACTTTGCCAAGCTTTTATCTCCCCAGTGGAGGGTAAAGATGGGAAGCAGATGACTGGGCAAAACTGCAAACATCGTGTGAGGTGACCCACATTCTATTGTTGAAAGGGGAACATCAGAAAATGAAAGGCAAAACTGGTAAAGTTGACAATAAAGAGCTGATCTGAATTATCTGCCGTGCCCGCCTTACAAGATGCTACCTCCCTGTTCATGCTGTGTCCTTAGCCTGGAGTCCCTTTTAACTTTGCCTGGGCAAATATTACCCCTCCTTCAAGGCCATTACAAGTGCCATGTCATCTATGAAACTCAACCTGATTACTCCAAGCTGCCAATAATTTCCAGACTCCGGGAACTGTGCACTGAGGTTTCTGATTACTAAACATCTTGAGTTAGTACGTCTGCACTCTATCTCTTTCTGATTAAGGCATGAGTTTTCTGAAGGCAAGAGTCATCCTCCATCCCTATATACCCAGGAAAGTTCCTTTTACTTATCGTGGAGTGAATTACCACTTTCCTAATAAATGGTTCCCAGGGTAGGAGCATTAAGAGGGGAAATCAGTTCCTGTAGGTAAGTCATCATTATTGTTTGAGATTAACCTTTTCCCCAGGAGGAACAGAGAAGGGAAATGAGGGGTGGGGAAATGTGTGAGGATGCCTGGCCTACGGTAGATGGGCTTGTATGAGGCTGTCATGATGTCAAGCACAGACAGTCACGCCTTGTCTACAAGATGCATCAGGAGTCTCCATCAGTGAATACAGATGCCAGAGCGGACTTTCCCAGGCAGTATTTGGAATGACCCCCTAAATCCTGCCTCACTATATTACCAAGAGGGACACTCAAACCTCAAAGAAGAGTCATCTGAAGAAACTGGCACATGGGATTTCATTTTCCCTAAGGCTTCCATGCCTTGTGTCAGTAAATCATCAATAATTAAATAGCCACAGTTAAAACAAGACCACCCAGGCATACAGGCCCAAGGGTTGAGCTACAGAAATGGTTTGTACGGTCCTGTTAGCTATGGCAATTTTAAAGATCGCTCACAGTCTTCCAGTCTAAAATCGTGCCTGGGTGATGGCTCCTGATGTTGCATCTATCAAAGTACCCATTAAACTGCAATGAAAAAATACAAGATGATGATAATTTACAACACCAAAATGGACATCATAAATTGGAGAGTCTGGAAGGATTTTCTACCACTACAAAAAAATGAACGGGGCTAAAAAATGTAACCAGTAGTCCACATTCCACAAAGTCTGCTACTGGATTAAAAAAAAAATTGCAATGTCCATAAAAAGTAGAAACTGAGCAGCTGTGTCTCTTATGAGTGGATGTTGCAGCTTATGAGGCATTTGGACTGCTGTATTCATTCCTCTTTCTCCATGCTCCACCAGTAAGAAACTAGAGTTTCCAGGATAACAATAAACCAACATTGAAGAGCAACAGGAAGGGTGTGGTGTAAGGCACTGAACACTGGGAAGTGTCGTCTTCCTAAGTAAAGTGTGCCTGAGTGGGGTGGTGGAGGAGAGGACAGTTGTGCATCCAAGGGCTGGACATTTCTCCTGCCACAGTCATGGAGTAGGGGAAAGAAGATTTCCCATTTCATTCCCATATAGACAGCCTGGAAGACAAAGGACAATCGCTAGATAGGGCTGAGCATAGAAAGCTGCCATCCAAGAAGATCCAAAAAGAGGTTTTCAAAAGTAACCAAACCAAATGAAAAGTCAAAACGGCATCTTAAGAGTCAAAGGAAGACTGTGACTTTTTATAGATTTCCACATAATAGACTTATCCTGAAAAAGGTCCATGAAGATATGTCTCAGCTGACCACAAAATTAGATTAAGATGAGGGACTCAAGAATGGCAAAGTCACAAATGAGAGAAACATTTATTCTCTTCAAGGATATTGCCCTGAGAAAGTAATATAATCTATGAACGCAGACACACAGCATCAGGGTACAGCAAGAGCTAGAAAAATCCTACATGTTTAACATAAAAGGAAATAATCCTATGAGAGAATATTATGCAACCATTATAAATAAGAATTACAAAGAGTTTTTCTTGGCATAGGAAAATGCTTTCAATATAATCTTAATGTAAAGAGTGGGATATAAAATTGGGTATGCTGTATGGTCTTAATTATATAAATAAAATACACAAGAAAATACATAGAAAAAGCTTGGAATGAAATATGCCAAAACTTTACAGTTGCTACATTTCACCACAGTGATTATGGGTGGCTTTCTCCCTGTTTCTTGATAAATTTCTTCTACTACAAAATAAGGTGTTTTAAAAAACTTTTATTATTAGAAAAGACTTTTTAATTAGGAAAAAATACAATTATGAAGAAAACGTGGAATCAGAAATATGTGTAAGATAATAATATTAAGTGAGAAAAGCAACATAATAATCTACGTGGATCATGGCTGAAAGAAGGGAACACTTGTATCAAAGAGGGTAGTTTGTTTCAAGGTGGAGGGATTAAATATGATTTTTTCCTTTAAGAATTACCTTTATTATTACTATTTTGTGTTTATAGCAAAAAATGTGATTTAAAAAGAGTGCCCCGAATAACATATGTTTGTCACATCCTCAAAGTGGTGGCATCACAGAAAAGAAACCTTTCTGAGGCCAGCAACTACTTTAGATCTAGCCACAGTTTCCTAAAGACTACTCAGGTTCACGTTCATATTCCAACCAATTACTATTACCACAACTTGGGCTAAGACCCTGGGGGCAGGGCCTTTTTCTGGCTTACACTCCATCTCCAGACTCCATCTCCTATGCCCACAAAATATTTGGTGATGAACGAATGAATGAAAGAAGGAAAGAAAGGCTACTCTACTTCATAGTACAGCCTTCAGTAAACAGATCCTTTGCAATTCGTTCAGTTTTTACACTATCTCCAATGTTGAAAACTACAAGGATGCTTCGCTTCAAGAATACTCATCATTCATCATAGATTACATGCTCCATGGAAATCCAGTTGGAGCCAAAATCTGGTGCCATGTTTTTATTTCTCTTTTTCCATTTCAAAAGGAAAAGCTGTAGTTAATTCTAATTTTCCTGCAGGCAGAAGGAAGGGGAACTTTTTATGCATGTGAAAGAATGGCACCCCCCCAGCCACCTGAGGACAGTTCCTCCCAGGAACACCTGTTTGCTCCAATTGAAGCCTGTCCAAGTTGAGTCCTGGGGATCGGGAGCTTGCTCTTCAAATGTCCCACCATTCTACAATATTTATTCCCCACCTGTCTGATGGCCGTGATAGCTTGGGAATGCTCCAGCCAGGGAAAGCTGTTTCTTGGCCCTGACATGGCAGAGCTAACAGCAGCTAATGTGCACCCAGAATCTGGTCTGAATCCAGTTGCCCCAGACTTTAAAAATGCCTTTTTTCCCCCTCCTCCTTTTCACAGTCTACTAGGCTTAGCAAACCTTCTTAAGGAGGAGGAGGTAAGTAATTTTTCATTTTCATACCAACATGTTGCAAAACCAAGCTATACCTTTACCTCTTAAATCTGATTTTTGGGTTTTCTACTCCTAGTCATATTAAATAGGTGCCCAATACTAAAAATGAAGATTAGTACATTATTTTTTCCAGGAAGAGAAATATTAAAATCCAGAAGGTAAAGCGTAATAAAGACAATCTTAAGCACATAATTTAACATGTAATTCAGGGAAAGAAAAAGATGCCTACATCAAACTCCAATTATAATAGTGAAATAATGTTTTATTTAAAAAATTCTAGCCATGAGAAAACTGTACATTTGAAAAGCTTACATAAAGCCTTATAAAATAAGAGACCTTTTATCTCCTCCACATCCATGAGCTTGAAAATACTTTATCTATGCAATTTCAAGGCACATAAAAACCTCAGTGAATAAATAAAATGTTCTTTTTTTCTTTATACAGAAGCTTTAAAAATTATCCATATAAATAGCTTGGCCTTGAACAAACAGATTAAAAGACCTAACAGGCTATGGTTTCAGATCATGTATACAGAATAGAAAATGAAAGCTTTTCTTTATTGGCTGGGCAAGTTTTCTACTAACTAAATTTCTACAAGCCCATTTGACGAGAAAAGTTTAATTGGAATATATGAAAAAATTCAGTGTTTTAAAGCGAAACACTTTATTTTTTTTATCAACTAATATGCCACAATAAAATAGTCACTGTATTCTGCCAATATTCTTTGCATCTATTCGTGAAATAGTCAACATGCAGTATAATTTCAAAGGACATAAAATTTTATAAATATGTGATTTTAGTCAAGTGCATGAAAATTCTCAATCTCTCTCTAAAACTGCGGTACAAAATGTGAAGAGGTTTTTCATGATTGTTTAGAAGCTGGATTATTTAGGTGATTTTGAGCTTGTCTTATTTGCTTGAAGAAAATCTTAAACTCCATTACAAGTAAAAAAAAATTCTCAACAAGTCTTTGGATCATACTTATTTTATGAGCAGGCACAGTTACATGCTGTTGGTTAACTTCCTATGTGCCTTCAACATGGCGGTGGCCAAACAGATCTTTCTAACACCAACCCCCAACATTCTAATTCTGTAGCTGGGAGTTACAACCTTAAAGCTGCCATAGAAAGGGAAACAGCAAACCCCACACGTGGGTTAAGAATCGGGCAGTAACTTTCAGGCCCGGACACCTGCCACCTCTTCTCTAAAGTCTCCCTAACCACAGGCCCCAGGGATTTCTCCTTCCTGTCCTCATCCCCTGCATTTATCTCTCACTTACATACAGCACAAATTACTATATGTATTGTTGTTTCTTACACAGAAAACATTAAATATTTGCTTTTGAAGATGCTGTTGCTGTTACTGTTAGAATGCTGCTAAGAACGTGGCTTCTGTGGCTAAAACCAGGATACTGGGCCAAGTTCTGCCCCATCGGGGTGGATGACCTTGGGCAAGACTCAACTATGGCAGGTCTCGATGATCTATAACATAAGGATAATAGTGGCACTACCAATCCACAGAATTCTTTTCAAGATTACACTAAATGAAATAATGTATGTGAATGGGCCCCACAAATCCTAAGGCCCTGTATAAATTTTAATTTGTTGTGATTGTCTTTCAGGACATATTTTTGACATATGATCTGATTTCCTGGGGAAGATTCCCTGCAAAGTTTCTTGTTAAATTTTGTGGAAACTTCAAAATAAGTGTTTCTTACAGGTCAACACATTTCAAATACGTGAGAATAGCAAAGTAATTAAGTGGTATTTAGTGAGGGAATTGTATGCAGTTCTGTAACCATGTCCCATTTCTCAATTCTTTGGAGTTGGTTGTGGATTCTTGAAAATTTTGTGGAAAATCCCCAGAAAGACACATATGCATACATATACAAACATTTTCAGAAAATTCTGGTGGTTCAGAGACTCTGGGAAGCCCACTTCAGGGTAGGGGCAACTGCCCCGTGGCTTGAAACAGAGAGTGTGATTTCATGAGAATACCTGTGGACCTGATTCAGACACCTTTAACTGACTTGGTAATTAAAAAGCTGATAGTTTTTTTTCCTTCATCGTCATAAAATCATTAAGGTATCAGAAGTAGAAAGCAGAGTCTCTTTTTTCCTAGGTAAACAGTAAGTTTACAGGAGACAAGAGTGCTGTTCTTTCATAAATTCCAAGCCTCTTCAACACTCCTTGTAAATTTTTGGTAAAATTTATCATTCTCTCATTTTCTCCACTGATATTCATACTTTAGTTCCAAAGTTCTTTACATAACTTTGCAAAGAAGTCACTAGCTTTTTAAATAGGGAATTGAGGGTAAAAAAACGGATGATGTCTCCTCTCGTTTCAGTTCTATCTTGTCCAGAAACGTTAGAGACAATTTCAAATAAAAAATGAAAACAGCCTCAATTAATACCAGCAAGGTGGCCAACTTTTGCAGTTTAAGGAATATTTTAATTATACTTTTGGATATTGACTATATTTTTTCCCCAGTGTTTTTTGTTTTGTTTTTCCCCCTTGAAAGCAAAGAATTCTTTCTTAATACCTAGATGACAAACTCTCAAGATGTACACAGTTGTTTCTTATTATGGCTTCCCTGGAAAACATTTCTGGGAAAGCACAATTCCCAGCCACTTACTTTGTTTACAACAGACAAAACTGCTTGTGTGGTATAAATAGGAGTCTGTCCTTAAACGCTGCTGGAAAATAAAGTGCAACCATGAAAAGGAGCCATTTCCTGCCTCAAAGGTGGCTTAAAAAAATTCTTAGCTACTTTAGGAACAGCACCAAAGCATAAATAATAATTATCAATCACCACACAATAAAAGACTAATTTTACCAAAAAAAAAAAAAAAAGAGGGGGAGAGAGAGAGAGGACAACAACAAGCTACATATTCCAGAGATGCCCTCAGAATTGTCAGCATTGGAAGGTTTTCTTGTCCCGCAAGATTATGAAACCCCTTTTTGTCCTCCTGCATTTGTGATGTATATCTATAACTCGTTCTTGTTTGTGCAGATAAGCCTTGCCTTGTCTCCCTAACTGCACTTTCAAAAGAAGATTCACAGTTGTTTGACTTTTGATCTGGGTAGCAGCTAGCTCGACCACCTGCACTGTGCATGAGCTGTTACTGAGCTTGCTTTGTCCCATCTTACAACACAGCGAGCCTTTTAAAATTGATGTGTGAATACACTAATTTACAATGTGAGCGTTCAAACAAAAAAATATGGTGGTGGTGGTGGTGGTGGTGGTGGTGGTGGTGGTGGCGGCGGCCACAGCAGAAGGGGGAGATTTGTGAAGAGAGAAGGCCTGAAGCTCGCTTTATAAAGTTCAGACATTGTTCACTGCCTCTGGCATTTAATGAAACAGATGGCCAAAGGCCTCCCTCAGCTTACAATGGAGCAGACAGTGGTGTGATGGTGTGGGGGCCTGGAATTGTAAAATGTTGTTTGGTGATGGTATATGTTAATAAATAGCCATTTACAAGGGGGGCCGAGGGCTCCATTACTCGTTTATAAGGAAGGCCTAGGGCTCCTTGCTTCGAGTTAACAGCTCAAGGCTGCGTTCAAAGAAGGCATTGATGGTGAAGGTGAAGTGCAGCCTTCACACTCCACATCGTGCTAAAGAATGGCACGTATCCTGGGGAAGAACGGAAAAATCATAAAAGAAAAGTAATTCAAGAATTAGGTCACATTGTGGCTCACAACCAAGGAAAATATAAGATGCTCTTCTATTGTGATTAAATAATGGACAGAAATATTCTGTTATTGTGACGTTCCTTATTTTCTCTTTCAATAAGCATGTTTACATTGTCACCAAAGTGCAACAGATAAAAATCTGCAGGGTTTCAACTAAATTATACCCACAGGAACCTACACAGCAACTGTGAAACTATTCTTAGCCATTCTCCCAAGGATTATTCACTGATCAGGCCTATGCCAGGGTAACCTGACCCTGGGCTGAATGCGACGGGGTTCCTGACTGGGAGTAGCTTACAGTCCAGGCCCGAGGACCCTGAGGAGAACCGGATATACAGAAACTCCTCATTCACTTCCAGGTGGGGATGTGCCCAGGAGCTGTCACCACCTCCCCAAAACCATTCCTTCCAGGGCCCATCTCTGTGGCAAGAAAGGCTCTGCCTGACCTCAACGGAAGGTTAGTTTCACCCTTATAAACCACTGTGAATCCTCTGATCGTGTTTCCTGCTTTGCTCTCAGATAGGACATTTACCACCTGTCTGGATGTCTGTACAGGGGTCTGTTCAAAGTCTATGCTTTGGCGGTTACTAAAGGGATTCCCTGGTTTTGTTTTATTTCTCTTACACTTGGCTTTCCTCCCCTATTTGTTCGGCTGGTTGCACAATGTGGTGGGGAGCTATATAAAATCCTCTGAGGGATGAGGTAGGGCGTAAAAAAGGTCTAGAAGAAAGTTAAGATGTGTAAGCATATAACAACAAAAGACAATGCCTTGTAGGAAGTACAAACTCCTGGGAAGAATCAGGGCCAAGACAGATCATTTCTGGCTGAGAAACTGATAAAGGCTTGACAGACAGAGTGGTATTCCAGGTGAGATACAGAGTACAGATAAAAGTTTATCTAGAACATTCTGAAGATACCATCTGTTGTTTTTGCCTACCCAGTATCTATTCCCCTTTCCAGTAAAAGCGCCTGGATTTTTCTGAGGAAACTATGCTTTGTCTATTCTCAGGCTGAATGTCCATCCCCTGCATGAGGTCCCAGGTCTAAAATGGCCAATCATAGAGTAATGGGATTTTTACCCAACCAGAGCCAAACCAGAACCAATAAGACTCCATGCTATGATTTCTATTGGAACTACTGGGGAAAAATGGTTATGTTCAGTGGGTGTCACTGAGAGGGCTGGCAAAAACCGTCTCCACAAGGAGAAACCCACGCACAAGAGAGCCAGACCCTGTCCTGATGCTGCTGTTAGAACCTTCGATTCCATTGTGTTTGAAGTTGCTTCTGCCCTGGAAATATTCAGTTACATGTGGCACTATATTTCCTTCTTATAGCTTACAGCTAGTTTGATCTGGGTTTCTGTCACTTTCATCCAGAAGATTCCTGACTATAACGGGTGGGAGAAGAAGGATATTCAGGAGGAAGCAACAGAAGACGAAAAGGTATAGGATTAGTGAAGGGTTAGGGCTAGCTTTGGGGTTGGGAGGTAGTGAACTTTAGTAGGGACATAGGTCTATCCAACTGGAGTAGGAGCAAAGGACGCTAGAATGTTCACTGAAAGACCTTAGCGCTTAGACTAAGGAGGATATGTCAGCAGGCAGTGGGGGACCACAGGAGGAAACAGTGCTAGTTTTTCACTCTGGAAGATAAACTGGCCGATAGTATTTAGAAGAACATAAGAGAAGAAGAGGCAAAGAGACCGACCAGGAGGCTCCCCTGTCTAAATAGTCCAAAGAGAGGGATGGACTGTCATTTGGGAAGGACTGCCCTTGGACGATCTCTCTGCTCTGGGCAGCACTCTGAGTACTCTGAGGAGGTCCAAGCAGCACTGTGAGGGTCACAGGGGAGGGACAGTGGTGGCACCAGTACTGAAGCAGGCATATTTTTATTTCTATTATTGCTAATTTTTCATTTTATAAAAATTACTGGGGAAATCTGGAAGTGGAAAAAAAGAGAATTTAAACAGATACATTTGAATTCATCAACCTAAAATAACTATTAATTAACATTTTGATTTTAGTCTTTACCCCCGGGCTTTTTATTTTTAAAGCACTGATGATAATAATCTACATTCTGTATTTATTGAAACCTTAGTATGTAACAGACACTGTTGTTTGTACTTTATGTGTATTGACTCATGTAACCCTCACCACAATTTAGTTAATAGCTAGAAAGTGGCAGAGCCAGTGTGGCCGCAAAGCCTACCTCTTACCCACTGAGGCACATGCCTCTTGATGCATATGCAGGAATTTCATTTTGAATAATTTAACAAAACCGGGATTGCTTTTTCCAGTGAGGATAAGGCCCCAGTAATATAAGGTTAGATATAAAAATAAATATCCTTACAATGATACTTGCAGAATACTGGAGGTAAGGTAGATTACAGATTCACCTTTGCACACTGTCTGGTTAATGCCCCACAGTCTATGGTCAAAAATTAATCTTAAAGGACTCCTTAAAACCATACCCCCTCGGAAGCCATTGGTACACAACAGCTCCCGTGTCTACAGAGACCAGATTAAGTGCCTTCAGCCCCATCTTACCTAGTGGGATCTGATCAGGCTTTTTCACTGCTTTCTAGAACAACCGTCTACTCATCCAGAAAGGTTGCCTGACTATCTGTGAGGCACAGTAGGAAAAAACAGACGCTGGAGGCAGACCACTTATGTATAGCTGGATGACATCTAATAACGGTTGCTTATTTCTTGAAATGGGAGTAATCATCTCTGTCTTCTGAGGTTGTCATGAAGATGAAATAAGATAATCTATAGTAAGTGCTTAGACTAGCGCCTGCTACCTAGGCTGTATCAGTGAGTGCATACATAGCAGTGTTTTGTTAATAAAAAACACGGTAGAGTGCAGAACAATAGATCTTAAAATTCTGAATTTCCCAGAACAGTAAAATGTGGGGAGAGGGGGAGAAGGTGGGACATCTGACACAGGACTGCCAATGTTTCTTACTGACTATTTTTCCATTTGCTGTAATAATCAACTTTTATTTTTTATTTATTTATTTTTTTAAAATTAGATTGTGCTCATTATTTTTTTTTAAAGATTTTCTTTATTTATTTGACAGAGATAGAGACAGCCAGGGAGAGAGGGAACACAAGCAGGGGGAGTGGGAGAGGAAGAAGCAGGCTCATAGCAGAGGAGCCTGATGTGGGGCTCGATCCCATAATGCCAGGATCACGCCCTGCGCCGAAGGCAGACGCTTAACCGCTGTGCCACCCAGGCGCCCCTGTAATAATCAACTTTTAAAGGGAATGGTTCACTAACACAATTATTTCACAGAAGAAATGGAATTATAACACAGATAGCATATGACAGTAACTATCTGTGTAATGAAAGCTCATCAGTTCGTACTCTTTCCATCTCAGCACCAGTTAGTGAAAACTGGCTCTTGGAACCTTTTGGTCTCCAGTGCGTTCAAAAGAGCAAGCCAAGTTCATATCCTAATTCTGTGCCTTTCTGTGAACGTGACTACAGACAGTTTACTTTACTAAGCATAGGTATTCTCAACTGGAAAATGGGGATATGATGCTTCCTCCACAGGGTTCTTCTGATTTAAGGATTGAATCAGATAATGTGGGCAAAGTATGGTCAGGGTCAGACACACTTAGGGCAGCTGGTAGAGCTGTCACTGACAGATAACTTCAGATGCTGTGTTTAAATGTCTGACACAGGACCAAAATTCTCTGTTTAGAGCTACGAGATTGTTGTCAAAGAGAAATACATATAAAGAAACCCAATGCCATTCTTTAGTTTGGTAAAAGCACCATCCATGTCAGCCTTGAAGAGGTCACAGGCCAAGTGGATAGTAATAAACTTACATATAAAGGACCAAGATTATTTTTTAAAAAATTCTCTTGGTAGCATTATTCTAATCTCAGATCCTAAATCTGTTAAGTCTGAAGAATCTGTAGCAACTTATTTATTTATCAGAGAGAGAGAGTGCTCACGTGCACACAAGCAGAGGGAGAGGCAGGCAGAGGGAGAAGCAGGCTCCCTGCTGAGCAGAGAGCCTGATGCGGGACTTGATCCCAGGACTCTGGGACCATGACCTGAGTCGAAGGCAGACGTTTAACCGACTGAGCCACCCAGGCACCCAATCATTTTATTCTTGAATGAATATGCACTTGATTAAAACCTGAAGAATAGCTTGGAGGTTAGGATTTTGCTATATTAATTTAAGGTTAGGGCCCATGTTCAACACTTGTAAAAACAGGCCAAGAAAGAGGAATTAACAGATAAACAGAGAAAAGCAAAAAAGCAAGAAAAGTGAAAATGTAAATGTTAAGATACTGCAAAGGAAGACATACTTTTCAGTGCATAAAAATTGAGTAAATTCTCAAGGATATGTTTCTTAAAAGTCCTGGAAACACTCTGCTGTCGAATTTTTAGACATTGTAATAAGAACAATTAAAATGCAACCAAAGGTTTCCTAAGCAAAAGGAGAGGGGGCAGGGAGCGTGAATTTTCAAAGAAGATTAAAAAAAAAAAAACTAACACTGAGTTGTAGCATATTTCTTTAAGAATAAATTTGTTTACTCGAAAAATTTGTATTTCCAATGCTTACATTGGTCTGGTATTGCTATTTCTAGTATACTTACCCTTACGAATCATTTTGACAGTACATTAAAATTTTCCAGATGTTTTACCTGTCATTCTACCAAAGCAACAAAACCATGTTTAAAAGGTAAAATGTGATAGCAATGATAGGTGGCAATTATTCCCCAGACTGACTCAGAGGTAGCTCTTACAAAAATAGAAGTATTAAATAAGAAAGTATGAATATTGCTGGCTAGGCCAGCTGCCTTTAATACTATCTGGTTTGTTTATCTTACAGATTAGTTACAAAAGGCCTCTCACCAGCTACCTGCTTCAACAAGTTACCACATGCATGCTGGAAGGATAAACAAGAATTCACTTTGTGAAGGAAACATTCTGATTGGTTTTTTTAATTAAAAAAAAAAATTAAAACAGCAGGGGCACATGCAGGTCATGTGTGGGAGAGAGGAAATTATTTGATATTAAGGTGATCATATAGAAAAAGATGTTTAAAAAATATGACATACGCTGTTTCTTTCTGTAAGCCTTTTTTGCCAGCACGTAACACGCAGTCAATGAGCCAACATAAATTTGTAATGTGTCCTCCAAATTTATGTCAAAGGAAATCTCAAATCCTAACTATTATATTCCCAAGAAATCCTTCAGATACTTTTAGAAACAAGTATACTATTACTGATAAATTATTCACTCTTCAGAGGTAAAGAAAAAAAAAAAAAGAATTACGAGGTCTTTTGTTTTCTAACTGAAAATCTTGCAAAGTTCTATCTTCATTTTCCCTGACCGCCAGCTCTGTCTGCTCTAATAAGACTTCCCAGTCAGCTGTACAGGAAATAACACACACACAAACATGCATATACACGCAAATACACCAAGAGCAACACATGAGGCGTTCAGCGCTGTTTGTGACGCTGTAAGACAAGCAGTTGCAATAATCACATTTTGTGAGAGTCAATGAAAAATTCATTTCTTTGGCCCCAGTCACCACATGAATGGCCATTTGTTTTGTGACCATTTTCATTATTATCTGAATAGCACTTTATTCCAAACTCTGTCTACAGAGCCAGGAAATGAGCAGTTTGTCCCTAGCTAGTTCTCCACCTTCTGTCAAGACAGAAGAAAAATTACTTTCCAGGAAATCAGTGATATCTGTGTTCTGATGTCAAGTTTCACTATTATAATTTCGAATGGACCAATTTTCTCCTTTGCTTTCTTCCTCTTGGTAATATAGTGTGGTTATGTGAAGACTAATTTATTTATTTTGGTTGAATCAGCGGCTATCTCACTAAACTAGATATGTCTCAATACTTTTTGCATGTTTAGCTCCTTTCAAAACTTGTTTATAATTCTATAAATCATCTCCTGCATCTCTAAACTTTTGAAACATATTGGTTTTATAACTATTTAAATGATATTTTCTATTGGTTGTTTTCCTGGCACCCTTTTAAATGACCAGTAAGCATTCATTGGAGTCGCAGAATCTTCAAGAGCTTCCTTGAGAATTAGGTAATTTTAGGAATTCCTCCGGGACTGTTTTCTTCTTTTTCCTTTTTATTTTTTTTAGAGAGAGCACACAAGCGGGGGCAGGGGCAGAGAGGGAGGGAGAGTGAGAATCTTAAGCAGATTCCACACCCGGCGGAGCCTGACTCAGGACTCAATCTCAACAACCCTGAGATCATGACCTAAGCCGAAATCAAGAGTCAGAAGCTAAACTGACTGAGCCACCCAGGTGCCTCTCCCCCAGTACTTTATAAGCCCATATCCTCTAGCAGAGTGAAGGCAAGGATCAAAACGGTTTCATTTGAGGATTCCGCAAGGCTTTGTACAGAGGCACTGGATAATTACTGAGGAAGTGAATAAGCAGAAAAAAGTAAGGGAGGAAAGAAGGAAGAAGGAAGGGAGGGAGAAAAGAAGGAAATCTCATGTGATGGTAATAAAAAAGCAAAAGTATGAATGGTGGTGGCTGCCACTCACTCATTTTTATTTCCCTATTTATTTTTGGTCAGTCTTACAGATAATCAGGTGGGTTTGTATACAGACTTTGGCACTGATAGAACATTAGTTTCACCTGTCTTCTCAAAAGACTAATCAAAACAAATAAAATGACCCAAATGAGGGGCCACAGCATGACATTTCCATTCCATATACAAAATTAAAAACGATCTAAATTTTAAAAATTAAAAGTAATCAGCAATCTTTCTTTTAAATAAATTAAGTCCACCATGGTTTAGTATATTGCAGACCATTCCCAGTCATACAGAATCTACCATATGAAAATAAAGAACCTTATGTTGTATGGAGGTAAACACCTACATTGCACCTTGAGGATGCTAATTCCTTTTATATATTTGTGAAGGTGACAGATGGGCATGTGGTTTGATATTATACCTTTACTTAAATCAGAAGCAACCATCCACACACAAGGTAACTATGCAGTTTGGGAAAGAATGTGATCTCTCTTTCTGAAAGAAAGTCTCCCCAGTGCTGGAAGGGAATGCCATGTGAATGGGAGGCATGTAACAGCAAAATCAGAGCATTAAATTAAAGACTTTGGTACACAAAAGCTGGCTCCATTTCTCCAGAGACTGGTTTTCCAGGGAATAATAAAAACAATGAAGTGAAGAAGTTGATAAAATATTTCTGCCTTTTCCCAAGTCCATAATAAATTGTATACCATGTGGGATAGTAATTAGAAACTAAACAAAACCACCACCTGCATTTGGTTCCCCAGAGACTCAGTTAGGTTACAGCATTGATTAAGAGTATCTGGATACCTTGGCTGATACCAAGATCCCAGTTGAGCTTTATAAAAAGCACAACCACAAATACTCATGGTTGGGGGGGAGTGTTAAGTGTTTCCTTGGCTCACCATAGCAAGGTGATGTCCACCTGGGGTTTTTTTATTTCTGTTCATACCCTAGACAGATCCCAAAAGGAGATGAGTCAGTGATTGACTGAGCTTGCCTACAAAGAGGATCCCAAGTAGATTTCCGTGCAGTAACTTCCCTCAACAGGCTTATGAAACAGGCACGTTAGTCTAATTGCCCTACAGAAAGCCCAGTCAAAGGTTCCAGAAGTGTTTGTGCTTCGCCCTCTCTAAATGACTTGCAAATTTATTCAAACACAATATGAGGAGATGCTTTATTTGTTGAAATAACTGTCTGCAGTGTCCTGCACAAAAAGGGTGAGGTACATCAAGCAGAAACATGGACAGAAATACATTGGTTTAGAAACTCATAAATCCTTATTTGAATCTGCCAACCTGAAAGCCACGTAGAGCCCGAATAAACTATTTTTCCTAAATGCTACATCTGATTAAGCCATACCATTAAATGACAGCTGAACTTTAACATTAATATGATATTATTTAAATAACCGCATGATTTTTTTTTACACTAAAAATGATGAATGATTTCTGGACAGCTCAATTGACATAAAGCAGGAGGACTCTTTAATGAGATTTGACAAAATGGAGACATATGCAGAATATTCGTTACAGCTCACATCGCAGGGGCCCTCCCAGGGAAGCAATAGAGGACTTTTTTCCTTTTTTTCTTTTTTATTGTCTATAGGCACTGAAGCATTCCTTTCAATTGCCACTTCTCTGTGGATTTTGAGTTTTTCTAGGTCATTTACATATTACTCTTAAACAGAGAATCTGGTGGCTTATGGTTCTGAATGGGGACTGTGCCTGCAGGAAAAGCAGGGACATGGGGAGTTCAGTCGGTGTTGGTTGGAAGTGTCCCGGGAACTTCGGGCTCGCTACCGATCAGCCTGATGGAGACCAAGCAACTACACCTTTGATTGGTTCTTGTGCCATCCATCGCGAACACAGCAAACACACTTCGAGCAAATTACCATATACAGATACGTGATCAGAAACGACTTTACTTACTCTGAAACAGTTGTCTCTGTAGTATCAATGCCAAAGGAGTTCTCCTTTAAAATTCCAATGAAGCTATTCTAGAGGCGATTCTCACCATTCCTCATTCACATGTCCAGCTACAGTCCCAAACTGAAGGTTATGCTAAATGATAATCTTATTTGGTAGGTTCAGAATGTAAGAAAATGCCATGTTGAATAAACCTACGTAAAAAATGGCTCTGATTTTCAGAACAATGAAAACATTTCTCACTTCCCTCCGAAAAATACAGAATATGGAGTATGACCCACTCATTCATTGATTTTCACACTCTCCCCAATATTTTCCATCAGTCAAACGTTAGGGACAGACATAAAACATTAACATTTGTTCGCTCGCACATGTGAATTCAGATTATTCAGATAATCTCTAGATTTTAAAAAGCATCTTTAAATATATGTAAAATCGAAATATATCCCCCAAACAATGTCTCTGAAAGAAATGAAAACAAGGCAACAGAGAGAGAACACAGCTAACACCGAGTGTGCTCCTGATACCGGCAGGCCTGCATTCCTTCTATAAGAAGGAGGCTATCGAAATAGAAAATAAAATCAGTCTGCTCCTGCCATGGGGACTTCCTCGGGCTATGAAAAAATACTTCATGTCTAACCCTAATTTTTTCCATAGCTTGAGGTAACCCCCCTAGCTCAAACCTCCTCTCTAATCTAAGTTACTCAGTATGTGTCCCTGCCCAAACAAGAGTTAATATCAGTGCTCTGTCGTTTCAAAAGGGTCTTGACACAGGGTACTAAGAGCAGAGGTTCGCATGCCTGAAAAATGTCCCATTGCAACTAGATGAAAAACATCATTTCAAACAAGGGAGAGAGAGGAAGATAGGTCCCTACCTTGCTCTTACCTTCGCAACATCCCCGTCAGAACCCTGGAGCTTTTCCCCAAGTTAGCATCTGTTTCCCGAAGCTAGGAAGAGAAAAGCAGCATTAACACAAAACAAGACTTCATGCAATTGGATTGTTTTGAAAGTGCACTGGCAAGCAGTAATTTTTTCATGGATGAAAATCCAATTAATCATAAATACTTAAATACACTAAAATACATCTTGACACCTATACAATCTCTGAAAATTCTTAGATTTAGAAAATTACTTGGAATAGATAATCCCAGGAGCATTAAACTGGATACTTGAACTGGCTATAAAAGCAAATATCTTGCAGGCTGACAAAGTTGAATATACATCTTGTAATTAAAATCCAATTTCGAATGTGTTAAGTCCTAAGAATATGAACACAAATGAAATAAACTGAGGGAGGAGGAGACATCATTATCTTTATAGCTTTCACTCTGAAAGACCTGACATACTCCAAAATCTCCCTCATGACCTTCTCAGTTATAGAGCTAAATAAAATACCTACCTGGGGGCATTCCGGGATGGGGAAAGAAAGAGTCAGCTTATTCTTTCTCTATTCCACACTTTTTTTCCTCTCCCCTTACTCGACATCCCTCATATGCCTTTGCCATTTTTTTTTTTAAAGATTTTATTTATCTGACAGAGATAGAGACAGCCAGCGAGAGAGGGAACACAAGCAGGGGGAGTGGGAGAGGAAGAAGCAGGCTCATAGCAGAGGAGCCTGATGTGGGGCTCGATCCCACAACGCGGTGATCACGCCCTGAGCCGAAGGCAGACGCTTAACCGCTGCGCCACCCAGGCGCCCTGCCCTTGCCATTTTTATACACACTTACATCTATGCCATTGCTACGGTCTATGCATGTGCTGAAGGCCTTTTGTTTTACATTGTATCATTTCCTGAATTTATGAAAAAAACTCTATCACTTCTACTTACTCGTTCACGTGCACGCTGTATCTTTTCTCTGTCATGACTGAGGTTTTCCAACATCTCCTGGCCAATTTGCTCTGTGGAAAAGGAAATTTGAGTGAGGACAGGCTGGGTGGAAATGAGAACCACCTTCACGAGTACCACAATGGCGGTGGGTGCAGAGTTCACGTTCAATAAGTATACATTACATGTTTCATATACTTGGAAAACATTTCATATACTATGAAAATATCTTGCATTTACCTACGTATCCTAGGTATGATTAGGTGGGATTTACAATTCAATTGTAGAACATGACCAACAAGGCAGTGATGATGGGGAGGTGGTAGGATTGGCCAACGGCCACCTCGGCCTATTTGTTATCTGCCAAGATGGAGAGCCCAGGTCCAGCGGCCTTCCTGTTATCTTATCATCATGGCATCCAGTCTCTGGTTTTGCAGGTTACAGCCTACGTTAATGAGTCTACTCTACCTCCCCCACTTTACTATTGCACTGCTTTGCGGATGCAAGCGAAACTCCAGTTAGAACAATTTTGATTTTAATGTATTTGTCCCACATCTACAGTCCTTGCACTCTCAACTACCGCGGCTTACTGCTAGTGGAACGCTCTCTGGGCTTGGAGCAAGGGCTCCTTTAGTGTGTTCTCAGCTGCAGTGGATACCTGAGTCAGGATGAGGTGTACTTCACACATGGTTGAGGAGAGCTACCGCTGCAGACAGAGCTTCCATTTACACAGCAATGAGCAGGTTAGAACACTGATTAAAAGGCAGACTGCTGAGTTCTGACGAGGTTTTCCTCCTCCGCGATCATCCCATTTGGTTGGTACCGGTCGGTTCGCCTCCTTTTACGAGGCCGTAGGTATGTCCTAACCTGACAAATATGCAGCTGCCTTGAATAAATTTTTTTTTTTTCAGACTCATTCTCCATCACCTGGAAGGTACCTTATTCTATAAAAGAAGGATGACAAATCTGACTCACTTGTAATGCTGGCGACCTATCACATATCCACATTTCTTTCTTTTCTTTTTTTTTCTTTTGTATTGTCTCTTTACCCACAACCTATGCCAACAACTATCCCTGGCTTATAAATGTATTGAAACATTCAATAAGCATCTATTACAACAAAACAAATAATTTAATAAAGTCATTAGGAAATCGCCATAGTAGTTATTTGGCTCACGTATGTACACTAATGAACTTTTTAGACAGACATCCTAAAAACTGTGGGGCAGTGGTTAGGCCATATTGAGAGCACAGGCTGGGAACTCACACTGCATGAGCCTAATCCCCCGGGCCGATGCTTACTGGCTGTGTGACCTTGCATGTGTTACCTAACTTCATCATGCCTTAGTTCTTCACCTCTAAAATGGAAAGAAGATCATTCTATGCTGAGAGGATGGGGTAAAGGTTAAATAATTCAGTTGGACTACTTAACACAGTGACTGGCCTATGGCAATAATAAGCATTTGTTGAATGATGATGATCGATATAAAGAACCAATGGACTGTTATGACCTGGGCCCCCTCCCACCCTCGGTCTGCCACAACCCACTGGAACTGGGTATCACAAGATAAAATACTTATCTTACCTTCCTCGCAAAATTGTGGTTACGGTCAAATGAAATTAACCTAAGTAAAAATGTTTTGAAAGCTATAGGATACCCTACAAATGCATGTAATCACATAATACACAGGAACCTATGCACTCAGTGAAAAATCATAGAGTTCCTACTCTGTGCCCAGTGTAGATGCTGGGGATATGGCCAGTAAAGAAGATCAAGCCCTTGCACTTATGAACTTTTGTGCCAATAGTGAAGATTTGGCAGCCAAAGGTTAAATGCTACATTAGAGTTTGTCCTTCATAGCATAATAGTAAAAGGATTGTCTCTTCCTTTCAGGATAAAGAATCCAAGTAATAAAAAATGCTTAAATGCAACAGCGTCAATGTATTTTTGATACCTATACAAACTCTGAAAATTCTTTCCAGTAGAGTACCTTCCTAGTATAGTATCTCCTCTCAGACAGATGTTAGCTTCTTATTGATTCTATTCAATATAGCCTTAAGGTACTTTGGATAAGATATGTGGCTCCCAGGAATGGCACCATAAATGTAGAAGATGATACAAATAATGAAGAAGGAAAAACCAACTAGAGTTGAATTTTTCTTTTTTGCAGATGAACTACAATATTCAATTTTGTCATCCTATTAAGTACCACACTGACTTCCTTTAAGCAACATAATTAAGCAGTCTTAATTCATTAACTCAAAATCGCTAATATCTAGAGACACCATCAATACTCTAATTCTTTCAGCAAATACTACTTATATAATATTTTCTCCTATCAGAATTAATGGCATTATAATAAATAATTTTAAACAAATGGGAAATATGTTTTTATCACTGTGCTTGTCACAAGCATCAAGTTTCTAGTAAGTGTTCGTGGAAGAAAGCAATGAGAGATAGAAATAAGGTACACGAAAGGAGTATATAATGTGCATGAGAGGTTTGTGATCTATTCTTGCTCTCAAAGCATATCAAGTGTGGCACTGGAGGAGTCAACATTGGAATGCAGCTAACAGATCCACAATTCTATCAGGTTTGCTAGGGGAAAAACTATTCTGAATGGATCCATTGTCTGCTACTGAAGGAATCAATAGAACAAGCAGTAAAGAGCTCAGGCCTTTCCAGGAGTTGTTAAATCACTCCCTCAATCTCCTTGCCTCCTGGGAAATATCTCAGCATCTGAAGTCCTAACCCATCTGGCAAGAGAAAAGATATTGCCAAGAGTGCACACATCTTGGTCTTAAAACACAGATACCATCCATTTGTTGGAAACAGAATTCTTTCTTTCATTTCTTACTCGCTACCTTCAATTTTAATGCTCCAGTAAAGCAAAGTTCAGGCCAAGCATATTAGAAATGCTTACACTTACAGAATGAAAGGGAAAATTCATGCAAACAAAGTTATGTATGGTTTTTTTCATTATGTGTTCCCCTACTCCAATCAAAACAAAACAAAACAAAATTGGGAAGGATTATTTTTAAAACAGACTACTCTTGGTCAGACTAGTATTAGACATTTAGGAATCATCTTATTTGAAAAACTAGTAACACTGTTAGGTTTACTTTTCTTGAATAATTTAAGTGAAGATGTAAGCACTCACCAAACTCCAACAAAGAAAGAACACAAGCTCATAGGTCTAAACCAGTGTGGATCTGATATTCCCAGTCTAGAGTTTTCAGTTCTTTAAACTTTCACAGTGCCTATAGAATGGGAAACAGCCATGCTGCCTCCACTGAGATAGATGAGAAATCATAAATTTTATAAATACTGCACTTGCTGACTGTGAGGATCTTCTTGAGAATAAGAAACAATGGGAAGCATAAAAGAAAATCAAAACTGATGCTGTATGCTGGAATTCTACATGTCAGTGTGAGCATGACAAATGAATTCCTGGAAAGAAAAGTTCCTTCCTGCTCTTCTTCTATCCTTCCCACAGGGGTCCTAGGACTTATCCCGGGAGTATGGCATTTAAACTCACCAAGTGAGTTTTTATTTTCAAATTATCCAGAATGAATCATACATATCCTTGTTTTATGGCCCTTTTTGGGGGGTTACAAACTGCAGAATGCATTTTGGCTAACATTTCCCCTCCTTTTCAATATATCTGGGGTAGGGTTGGGAGATATACACCAGGCACTCTACACTTTCCTGCCTCATCAAGGAAGAGAGAATCAGGAAACTACAAATCTAGCAAGATACTTCCTGAAGGACTGGTCTGGCATCACAAAAGATAAGACTTAGCTTGAGGAGCCCGTACCATGGAAAGCATCATCGCTCTTCATTCAAAATAATAATGCCACCTGAACCATCATAAGACTGACATGAATGAACTTTAACAAATGATTACTGGATTTTGTATTTTGGAGACGAGCAGATTAAAATATTCTTCATATGGGCACCTGGGTGACTCAGTTGTTGAGCGTCTAACTTCAGCTCAGGTCATGATCCTGGGGTCCTGGGATCAAGCCCCCCCATTGGGCTTCCTGCTTGGTGGGAAGCCTGCTTTTCCCTCTCCCACTCCCCCTGCTTGTGTTCCCTCTCTCGTTGTCTCTCTTTCTGTAAAATGAATGAATAAAACCTTAAAAAAATATTCTTCATATGAAGGTAGAACTGATGGAGGCTCACATCATGTAAACATGACTGAAAGAGAAGAAGCCTCAAATATAATTAATCAGAAAGTGTTCCATTGATAAATTCAAAATACTAAAATTTTTTTTAGGCATTATGCTATAAACAGTGCACTCACCAGAAAAAAAAATAACTATTTTTCATCACACTTACATTTAACTCTCTTGTTGCAAACTTTGTTAAGGATGTGATTTCTAGCAAATTATTTTAAAAAGTGAAGACATCCAGTCAAACCTTCTTTAAAGAACTAAGATAAGGTAAGGTTATCTTCTGGCACTCAAAACTTCATTAGCAATTTTTGTAACAGGTAAGAGGGATTCATAATTATCCAGCTATTGTGCATATAGGGACTTCGCTGAAGTGCAGGATTGCATAGAAATACTGTAAAAGAGCTATTTTTTAAAGCATGTGCTTTCATATGTATGCTGTAGAACACCAACAAACACAACTGAAAAAACACAAAGCAATATTTCCTAATAACTTGGGAGTACTGAATTTTGGACCTGACTTTAGAACTTCTGGCCACCAAACTAATAAAAGTATTGCTTTGGGGAAGCAAGGGAAGTCACACATAGCTTTCCCAGGAGGGAGGAGTTCATGGAGTGCTTGGGTCAGTCATTCTTTGGCATCTAGCACACCTTCTTAGACACTGACTCTATATTTATCATGCCCTGAATGGGGTAGGTTATCCTCAGTATTGGTGTTACTCATACATGAAGAGTCTTTTGAATTCCTGATGCCTGGAAAAGTAAGGGAGTGGGAAAAAAAAGTTCTTTCACCATTTTTCATTATTTGACAATTCAAGATACATGAGTATCTTGAATTGGAAGCATCCTAACTGCTTCCAGTTAGGATGCAGAAAGATGTAAATGACTCTCAGAAACAAGAAAAACCCAGACACAATAATTACCATTGTTGTGCGGGGAAGTTCAGTGTATGCAAGGAAGCTCTGATAGATTCTAGAGAGAAATAGCACCTCATATGTGAGCAAAGAGCTATGGCAATGTTCACACCTAGGGTGAGCTCTTGAGTTAAGCACAGGACTGCAATAGAGAGACTTCTCAGGGATGAAGAGAAATGATTTCGACACCTTATGAAAATGTAGGTGTACAGGACAGAATGAAATCTGGATGAGCTATAAACACAAAAACAAACTGCTTAGTTTGGTAATTCTCCAATCTCCAAATTTGTCAAGCAAGAGGCAGTGGAGGAGGGGCTGGTTAGTAAAAAGAAAAATCATATATTCCTATATATTCTTGTGGTGCTTGTATTCTGAGACACTGCCAGGAGCTAAGCCCAAATATGAACCAAAAATATGGAAAACTGCAGACCAACTCACTCCCAGATCAAATACTGATAAGATAAAAAAAAAAAAAAGTAGCCTAAATACAGGTTGGGAGGTGCACTCATCTCAGATAAATCCAATGTAATTAGAGATTCAGCTTAACAACAACTTGACTTAATTTTGGAAAGAATCTGATCAGTCCATTGATCAAATATAAGATAAAATAAAATGCTTTCAGAGAAAAATAAATTTAGACTCTACTGTCCTTTTTCTCACTATGTCTAGAATACTATACACATTTTAAGGCATGCAAGAAAAGGGGGGAGAGAATAATAAGGTGAAAACACAGCTTATGTACGTAGACCAAGAGATGGCTTATTTATTAAGAGTTAGCAGATAAAGATTTTAAAATAAGTATCAAATGGTATTAAAGAATTTCTTGGAAAAGGTAAGCATAATAGGTGAAGAGCTGGGTTTTTTAGGAAACAAATGGAAACTCTAAAAAAAGAACCAAATGAAATTTGAGAATGAAAAAAATACAGCATCTGAAACCAAATACAATATCATTTACTATACAAGAAAGAGTCCTTGAACTTAAGACAGGTTCATAGAAATTATACAAACTAAAGGAGGAAATGGAGTTAGGGGAAAAAAAAAAAAGAACAGAGCATCAACAGTCTGTGAGATAATAATAAGTGGTCTTATACACATACAATTAGATTCCCAGAAAAAGAGACTCCCAGAGACAAACAATAGGATAGAAGAAATATTTGAAGAAATAACAGCTAAAACTTTTCAAACTTTATTTTAAAAAAGTCAATCCACAGATCAAAGTAGTTCAACAAGCTCTGAGCAAGATAAATACAAAGACAACTACACCTAGTCACATCATAGTCAAATTTCTAAAAACAAAAAATAAATAAAAAATCTTAAAAGCAGGGGCGCCTGGGTGGCACAGCGTTTAAGCATCTGCCTTCAGCTCAGGGCGTGATCCCGGCATTCTCGGATCGAGCCCCACATCAGGCTCTTCTGCTGTGAGCCTGCTTCTTCCTCTCCCACTCCCCCTGCTTGTGTTCCCTCTCTCACTGGCTGTCTCTATCTCTGTCGAATAAATAAATAAAATCTTTAAAAAAAAAAAAAATCTTAAAAGCAGCCAGAGGGGGGAAACAACATGTAGCAATGAGAAGAATGAGGGTTGAATTTTCATCAGAAAATGACGTAAGAAGACACTGGAGCAACATCCCAAAGTGCTGGGGGGAAAAAGTCACCTTACTCTTCTGTATTCAGTGAGAATGTCCTTTAAAAGTAAGGTCAAATAAAGATAATTCTAGATAATTTAAAGCTGGGAGAATCAACCAGAAGAACTGAGCTGCAAGAAGTGTTAAGGGAAATTCTTCAGGCTGAAGGGAAATGATAGTAGATGGAAATCTGGATCTACAGAACTCAGATCCAGATAAATTAAAAATAACAACATATGTAGAATTAAGTATGTGACAACCAGAGCACAAAGGATGGAGGGAAGATAAACAAGAGTATACTGTTGACTGGTTTTTCAGTTATATGTGAAGTAGCATATTTCTTTAAGGTAGACTGATAAATTAGGGGTGAAATTGTAATCCCTAAGCTTCTCTGTCCAATATGGTACCAACTAGCCGCATGGAGCTATTTAAATATCAAAATCAAATTTAAAATTCAGTTCCTCTCTAGCACTAGTCACATTTCAAGTGCTCAGTAACCCAATGTGGCTAATGGTCATTATACTGAAGAAGATGGAAATACCAGCTCTAGAAGGGTGCCCCAATTCCCCCTGCTTCTTTAAGACCCACTAAAAAGAAAATAAAGAATTAGCTTTAATTTAGGTAAAACACTTCCCTTCTCTGGGCCTCAGTTTCCTTAAAAGTAAAATGACAGTCTTAGACCAGATAATCTTCACTGACCCTTGTTGCTCTAAAATATTAGAACTCAATGACTCTATAAAATCTTAATGCCTCTTTTTCTCTATAAAGCATGCAAACAAACTAGAGCACAAGGGTGAAATCAGGCCCAAAGATGTATTCCTATCCCTGGGGCACCCCGCACCCTGGCAATGCTCAAAAAAAAAGGAAACAAGAAACAATTCAAACATGAATGCTTTTAAGCAAGTCATACACTCTCCAGATTGCCCAAGTCTATAACAGTGGACTGCTTCATACAGTAGCCTGCTGGGCCTCTGAGGACATTCAAGTTTACTATGTAGTATAAAATATTTACAAGCACTTGGATGATGACATTATTACAGAAAACTACACATTCATATAAACTGAAGGTAAACTTACGCATTCTTAATAGACATACAGCAAAAGAGTGTGCATGGCCCAGCTTTCTTCTTTTTTAGCAATTATGATTTAGTATTACTTCCCTAGCAGGTGAGTATGCATTCTATTTTGCTTTAAGATGATCAAATCTTTCATTAAGCAATTAAAAAAATCATCAGCACTACTTTCATCAAAGTCACAGGAGTGGAACCTCCCTTTAGTTACCTGGTCTGCTGCAGATAATTAACACTGTTCCCAGAGCCCTCAGACATCAGTCAATGAAGCTATACCACCAATAACGATGCTCTGGGATTGAGCAGGTACTATGTAAGCTGAACTTGTTAAACAAAAGGAGCCATGCTAATTACAGTTCCATTCAAAAATGAGAATGAATCTGTTCTATTCTATGAAACAAGACCAGAGCAGCAGGAAGGACATCCCTTTCTCACAATTCAATAAAGAATGTAAAAGCCAGGAGATGAAGCAGCGGAAAACCTGAATGGGAAAAATTGTCAAAACACATTCCAAAGGCTCACTTGTGGAATCTGCCAAACATGGATTTACTTAGCAGACAAGAGAGACCTGTTCAGCGTCATCCAGATCTCTAGGTTGAATGAACGACTCAAAGAAAACCCAAAAAGTGCTGCAAACTATGATAAGTGACTAGAAAGTAATTAGTAAGCTTTTTTAGAAATCATTATGGGCAGAGTTAATCACTATCTATATACCTTTTGTGAACTACACCCGCTTCTATCACGGAATGTATAACATTCTAATTATCTGCTTATTCGAAGTCACTATTGGGTATTCCCGCAAAACTTGTGTGGCCAGCAAACATGTCTTGTTTTCATGGGACACTTCTGCACTGGTTGGCGACAAAACATTTTTTTAAGCAGACTGCATATAAAAAGCTGGCTTTTGAGTTTCTTTTGAAATTGGGAATACATGGCAACCCTGAGTCCCCATTCCCACATGGTAAATGGGCTGAGACTGAGACATAGCTGACCTGTAAGAGCCCTGTACCATGGAGTTTGCCACCTCCCCATCCGACCTGTTTCACTCATGTATGTTCCTGCTTTGCTGCTATGGAATCTGAGTTTGTGACTCTTTGCTTATATGTTCTTCCTTCCCCATTAGATCATGACCTTCTTTAAAGATGAGGCCATTTCTTATTCCTCTTAGTCTGTCCAGTATCTTCAGAGGCAATGCCTGACATATATGCAGGTGCACAGAACATTTTTGTTGATGGGAGCCACTGAGCTTCAAACTACAGTTGACTTCTATAATCTACAGTAACAGAGATACGATTTTTAGAAGAATTAGGAGCCTTAAAAGTAATCACACAGATGAACAAATGAGGATACAGGGATTCGGGGGTGGAGATCATGCAGGTCACATTGCTAATTACCAACAGAGCTGCAACTGTGACCCAAGCCTCTGAGTCCTTATGTCACTGATCCTTGCAGCAAGCAATAAATAAATAAATAAATAAATAAATAAATAAATAAATAAATAATAGTGGGTTAAGGAATTGTAATACTTTGGTACACTTTTAAAATGTCAATGTCCCTGGGTGATGTATGGAATTGTTAAATCACTACATTATAAACCTGAAACTAATTTAACATCATATGTTTGTATCCTGGAATTTTTTTTTAAAAAGTAAAAAAATAAAATTTCAGTGCCCAAGAAAGGCCCTTCCAATAGCTTGGGCAAGAGTGGGACAGGAGACAGTCTCTACATTTCTTGAACATCGTTCCCATACAAGACAAGCACTCCATAGACAAATGTGCTGTGATTCCATGGTCTTGACTGAAATAACTTTCTGTCCTTTACAAATTATAAAAACAGCAAAAAAGTATTATAATTATCCAAACATTTTGGCTTCACTATATTCCTGTTCTTTCAAAAAATGAGGGGCCAATTCTCATACAGAATTGTAAAATGTCCATCCCACTGACCTGCTTCTCTTCTCTCTGTTCACATTGGCAAGTGAATTTGTTATTTTTTTTTTAAATATTTATTTATTTATTAGAGAGAGAGAGTGCATGCACACAAGCTGCAGGAGGGGAAAAGGGAGGAGGAGACAAGCAGACTCCCCACTGAGTGGGGAGCCCAACGTGGGGCTCGATCCCAGGACCCTGAGATCATCACCTGAGCTGAAACCAAGAGTTGGATGCTTAACCAATGGAGCCACCCAGGCACCCCTGAATTTGTTATTCTTAACAAATTAATCTGGGAGGTAGAAAATTCAATATATTTAAATTGCTCATTCTTGCTGTGAAAAGCAGGTAATTGGGAGATGACATTCCAACGTCTCTCCTCTGCCCACCCCCCAACACCCACACAAGTACACATTTATGGAATAAAACATATTTACTTGGCTTCAGACCTATGTTCAGAGCATAAGAGGAGAACACGTCACTCACTGTTCTGTAATGGGATCAGCAGCAGATAAAATCACAGAAGCTCAATCGTCATATGTAAATGAAAGATGATACTAGAATTTTTGGCTCTGCCATTCCTTTTCTTGATATTTTTTTTTCTGGTCTTAATTTTATCCTTAATTTGAACTGAAGCTAGAAGGGAAAGATGGCTTGAAAGATGGAATCACTTCTCTCCTTTTGATTCAGGTACATGGCAACAGATGCATGTCAATATATAAATACACGAGTAATAGACACACATAGCTTGCGATCTTCAGATTAAATACTAACAATTACTTAAGTCACATCAATTTGAAATATGAACTGGCTTCTCTCACTTAGCTTGATGATTTCAAGGTTCATTCATATTGTGGCAGGTATCATTCATTTTCATGGCTGAAAAATATTCCATTGTACAGATAAGCTACATTTTGTTTACCCATTCATCCATTGATGGATATTTTGGTTGTTTCTACCTTTCTACCTTCTACTTCTTTGTGAATAGTGCTGCTATGAATACTCATGCACAAGCATTTCTATGACCATCTGTTCTGGGTATATGCCTAGGAGAGGAATTGCTGGACCGTTAGGTAATTCTGTGCTTAACCAATTGAAGAACCACAAAACTGTTTTCCACAGTCGTTATATCATTTCACACTCACACTAACAATGTATGAGGGCTCCAATTTCTCCTTGGCCACGCCTACTATTTTCCATTTTTAAAACTTATAGCCTTCCTAGTAGGTGTGAAGGAGCGTCTCATTGCGGTTTTGATTTGCACTTCCCTAATGACTAATGACGTTGAGAATCTTCTCATGTGCTTGTTGGCCATTTGTGAATCTTCCTTAGAGAAATGTCTACTCGAATCCTCTGTCCATTTTTAAGTTGGCTTGGCTTTTGGTTGTGGAAGCAGTAAGAGTTTTTTTTATATATTCTGGATACTAGACCCTTATCAGACATGTGATGTGTAAATATATTCTCTCATTGCGTAGGTGTCTTTGCACTCTCTTGATAATGTCTTTTGATGTTCAAAAGTTTTAAAGGTGAGTGAAGTACAATTTATCTATTTGTTGTTGTTGTCGCTTGTGCGTTTGGTGTCATATCTAAGAATCCATTGCCAAATCCAGGCCACAAGGATTTTTCCATATGTGTTCTTCTAAGAGTTCCAATAGTTTTGGTTCTCACACTTAGGTCTTTGACCCACTCTGATTTAATTTTTGTTTCTGGTATGAGGTAGGAGGCTGCAGGACTATTTTTGATTCACAGAAAATATTCAGAATTCACCTGGAAAAAGTTATCTTCTCATATATCTTACATATTAAAAAAAATCTAATTTATACCCTAACTTAAAGCCTGGACAAATGTTTTCATTGATCTATAAATTAAAATGTCATACTTTATACAATATTTTTTTCATATCTTGACTCTTCTGAGCACACTGAAAGCAGACAAATAGGTTAAAATAGGAGGAGGGAGCATGGACATATTGGGTAAATAAAAAAAGAAAGTTATTGAATCTGAAATAGCACAGGACAATGGGTACGGGCAGAGACAAGGCCTTGAACATTGATGCTTCTGAGCGTTAACATTAAGAAACACAAAGTTTTGATCTAAAATCCTTGATCAACATTCAAGAAATATCAGGCAGGAAGCCATGTTGGAAATTTATGGGGAAAAACTGAGCAAGTGAGAAGAGTGGCATTAAAGGTGGCTTAGAAATTAAAGAAATGATTAAAGTTTGGAAATCAAATTTCAGAGGGATAAAATCAGTTTCTTTAATTTTTCAACAAAGTGTCATTTCTGCTACCCACATATCTAGTCCTGAGAGCAAAGTCAACAAACACACACCATACGGGCTGCCACTCTTTGATACCAAACACCTGGAAGATATTATTAATCAATCACATTGCCCCTGAACATGCCTTGTAACTACCTCTCTCTTCTCAATGCTCCAGGCAATCAACTCCAATTGATCAGAGCGGACACAGGGGATAAGAACTACTTGCTATCCTGGATCTATAGCATTGGGGTCTTTTTTTAATCGACAACAGAGAATACCCACTTTTCAGCTTTCAGCTAGTGCTCTAATTTTTTAATTTTCTCACGTTTATTTCTTTCAAAAGCCTGCGGGTGATGACTGAAATTTAAAGGGGATAGTCAATGGCAATCTGGTAGTGTGCTTCTCTGTTTCTAGACTAGACACATTCATGGAACTTGAAATAAACAGTGTTATGTAGAACTCATTCTAGGCTGACTAAATTAGAATACCTGGAAATGGGGTCCAGACATTTATAGTTTTAAAAATTTTTGGAAGTCATGTTAGACTCTTTGTGAAGGACTGACAGCTTTTATCCCTCAACATTCTCTAGTGCTACGTATCTGGCTCCAATAGGGAATTTACCCCTTCAACTCTGGGTCTTTGGTACTCATGAGATTTACTTAAGAAATTATGAAACAAGGAATATTTCTACGCTGTTTTAGTAAAGCTGATTTCAAGAACTAGATTCAACACATTTCTTGGTTTGTCTTAAAAGACCACCCCCCACACTTCCTCCCCTTTCTGATTGAAAAATTTTTTTTAACAGTACAGGAAATAATTAATTTTGTACTATGAAACAATATAAGCTATGTAATCCAACATAGTTTCTTCTTTGGCCTGAATCCTAGGAAGCTCTGGGTGAGCTTAATCCTTTATCGTTAGAGCATTGCTCTAGGATTTCTTCATGGAGTGAATCCCTCTTCCGCCCTCCGCCCCCACCCAAATCTTCCCTTTAATTCTTGGCTTCTGTCTTCTGTCCTGAGTTAATTTTTTCTCCTCTTGGTATACTTGCTTGATCTTTTATGGTAAGACATTTCTTTTTGTGAAAGAAGATGGGTCATAGATCAATCAAGAAACAAAAGTAAGCCATATTGTTAACACACAAATTCCTGGGCCCCACATCCATAGTTTCTAATTCAGTGGGTCTGGGGTGGGGCCCAAGATGTTGCCTTTCCAACAAGTCCCCAGATGATGCTGATGCTGCTGGTTCCCTGGGACTATGCTTTGGGAACAACTATTCTAGAGCAGATATCTGCAAGGGCCCTTTACCCAATCTAGCCCATGACCTGTTTTTGTAAATAAAGTTTAATTGAAACACATACAAACACACTGAAGTAATCCAGAGCCATCTACAGAGGACTCTAAAATCTAAGGGGGAGAATTTATACTATATCATGAAGTAGCCAAAAAGATGGAGACATTTTAGTCCTGAATAACTCCAAAACAGAAGGGCCCTGCATTTTAGACACTGACATTTTGAGAGGTAGAAATTAATGACACCCAAGATAAAGTAATCAGTGAACAAAAAAAGGCTGGATGATTTTATGGTATATTCTAGCAGAGTTTTAAGGCAATGTGACCTTAGTACTATTTCTCAACTTGAGATGTGTGGCTGATAAAAGATCCAAACTGAGCTTAAATTATTGTCTTCCTAAAAAAATAAAAGATATATGAGGGAGAAAGATTTCCTAATATTTATGCTATCCTTCTGACATTAAAGAAAAGGCTAAATAAATATGGATTTGGATAATCTAGCTCATCAGATGGTAACGGCTGGTCAATGTCAGGTGAAGAACAGTAGAGAATCATTCAATTTTGTAAACTGAAATATCAATTTGACCTTAGAAGGATAGTATATAATGAAGCATGCACTTAAGAGACTTCTTTTAGTAGGGGCGCCTGGGTGGCACAGCGGTTAAGCGTCTGCCTTCGGCTCAGGGCGTGATCCCGGCATTATGGGATTGAGCCCCACATCAGGCTCTTCCGCTACAAGCCTGCTTCTTCCTCTCCCACTCCCCCTGCTTGTGTTCCCTCTCTCACTGGCTGTCTCTATCTCTGTCAAATAAATAAATAAATAAAATCTTTTTTTTTTTTTAAAAAGAGACTTCTTTTAGTAAAACTCCTTAAAAAAATAGTTTACTATTGTTTGCCTTTCTTAGCAAGCACTATGACATTGGGAGTTTCTAAAATACAGGATAAAATAAAGCCATTATTGTTTCTAAATACAATGCAGAATATATTAGACTTCATTGGCGAGGCTGTATATTGAACTTATTAGCATAATTCTAAGTAGAATTTTTAATTATATCTCAATAGGCTCTGTTAGGGAACCACTAAAATTGAGTTCTTTACCAAACTTCCGTGTAAGAGTATTAACAAGTTGAGATAGGACTTTTTTGAGGGAAAGGGCACGTAGGCTTAAGCCCTTGCTGAAGAAAAATGACTTCATTCATTCAATATACACCCAACAAAAGTTTATTGCTTACAGGCTGTGTGTAAAATACTGCAATGAATGTTTCCCTCCAGGGAAAGTTTTTTATTTTGGGCTACCATTTATTGATTGCTTCGTTGTATGCCAGACACTGTGCTAAGCACCTGACAGATACTGCATTTAATCTTCACGACAACTGCATTTAATCTTCACAACCACCATATGAAGTAATTATTATTAACCCCTTCTATAGACAAGGAATCTGAGGCTCAGAGAGATTAAGTAATTTGCCCAAGGTTGGCCAGCATTCCAAACCCATGTTTGCATATCCAGCACTGCTTGGTAAGAATTAACCCTTTTGAAACTAGAGTTGGAAAAACCAAACCAAACCAAACCCCAAAAACCATGTCTGATTGATCCCCAAGTTGATGGTTGTGGCCACTGGCACACATGTGCTTTTAGCACCCTAGGAACGGCCAACATCACAGGCATTCTGGTCTCACGATATGGAGCAACACTTTGGACAAACACAGAACAAGAAGGCAAGCTAGACGTTTTATGACTTCCTAAATGTCATAAATCAATTACAAGGATGAGAATATAAGGACAAACAAAAAAAATTAAAAAATGACTCCTACTTGAAAGGAAGAAAAGCAAGATGGGTTTTCGAAGGCCCAAGAACCTCACATATGGTCTACTTCCCAGCTGGCTTCTTTTCCTAGCTCTTTCCCCCTCCACTTCAGGGTTTTCAACTCTTCTCCAGGAGAGTGTGCATTCTGTACTTTGTGAGACATGTAGTGGCTGCAGGCTGAGACGAGACAGTAGTGACTGGTGACGGACGTAAAGCCCAAGTGTTTCTGAGGACTGCATCATCTCTCTGGTCTGTTTTCACCACCTGTCCACTTGCACTGCCTTGTGAATATCTTCATGGCGTCACTCACAAGGGTGGTAGACTTTGATTTCACTGAGGATTGTCTAACTGGCTTTCAGACACTGTGCTAAGTAAGCACCAGCTCAACCATATTCATATCAGCTTTGATTCACAGAGTTGGTGGGTTTTTTCCTACCGGAAGCAAAAGAATATCCATCGCTACAGAATTCTCCACATTCTACTACATTCCCCCGTAAATGTCCTGCTGGGAGTCGTAGCAATTTCTCAATGGTCAAAAATCAGAGAACTGTGCTCGTTTTCCATTCCTGGCTGAGGTTAACATTTGAAGGAGGTTTCAGGAAAAATTTGAGTAATAAGCCTATTGCTAAAAATTTGCCTGTGATAAAGCAGGAGTGGAGAAAGTGGAGCTTCCCAAATCTTTTTTGACCTTTTCTTTCTTGGAGGAATCATTTTTGGAAGTGGGAAGTCCAAAGTTCATTTACTTATTTATTTTTTGATAAGTCGGCTGTCAATTTTTAAAATTATTATTGTTGGGGCACCTGGGTGGCTCAGCCATTAAGTATCTGCCTTTGGCTCAGGTCATGATCCCAGGATCCTGGGATCGAGCCCCGCATCAGGCTCCCTGCTTGGCGGGAAGCCCGCTTCTCCCTCTCCCACTCCCCTTGCTTGTGTTCCCTCTCGCTGTCTCTCTGTGTCAAATAAATGGATAAAATCTTTTTAAAAAATTATTATTGTTACTACTATTATTATTTTATTTATTTTTGAAGATTTCATTTATTTATTTGACACAGAGAGACAGCACGAGAGCATAAGCAGGGGGAGGGGCAATGGAAGAGGGAGAAGCCGGCTCCCCACTGAGCAGGGGAGCTCCATCCCAGGACCCTGAGATCATAACCTGAGCCCAAGGCAGATGTTTCACTCACTGAGCCACCCAAGCGCCCCAACTACTACTATTATTTTAATATAGACACCTGTTTCATGAAAAAGAAACAGATTATTAACTACTAAAGTCATGAAAAGAGGATGCCAATATCTTTTCTATGCAATTTAAATACTGAGATACTATGACCTATTTTGTTATGATTACAATCTCATCTGAAAACCATCTAATAGGTCACTTGCATAAGAGAAACTCTGAAGTCAGGCCTGCTCTCCTACGTCGACCTTCTACAGCTAAGGAGGACATCATCCCAAACATAGCGGATCACAACAGATGAGCTGGCCTTGAATGTTGCTTCAGCCACAGAGCAGTACTTAAAATTATGTTTAATATGAAGAGATGAAACATGGGTTAGAAAGTCAAGCTTCATGGAAACCCGAGAAAATATCTTCTGTGTATTTAATGTAAGCCAAACTTCAGGAAATAGTAAGGGCTATTTTCAGTTTTGGAAATCTTCACTGGGAGGACATATTTAATGTGATGACAGATGGCTTTTCCTTTTGTAGCCATCTTTGAATTTACAGAGACAATATTTGAAGGGATTAGAAGAAAGCCTCTAAAACCTCGTCTGGCAGAGAGTGTATCTTGTACCTCTGCACCACCCCCCCGTGAAGAGCATGTTGCAGATACCATAGTAGGCACTAAATAAATATTACACATGATGTCATGTAATACGGCACACTTCAGATTATCAGTATCTATCCAGTTTTGGGGACTGATACACCTTGAGAACCTAGATGATGCCAAAACATAAGGAAACTTCTTTCTTTTCTCTCCACACAAACAGAAAGCTCAGGAAGCTGGTGAACAGCTCAGCAACCTAAAAATGGCTGTGCAGAGCACTCTTTGAATATGAATTAGCAGTGGGGAATGGCGGCATATTTATGAGGTCTCTTGCCAGGTCCTTTCCTCCTGTGAATGCTGTATAATTCATTGCGTGTGCCCTGACCCCAGTGCGCTCCTGTTCTGACAAATCATACTTGATTAAGACAAATCTTTATTAGTTAGCTAGTCAACTTCCCCATTTATCACTGGCAAATCCCATTCTCCTCTTCAGGTGCAGGAAAAGTGACTGAAGCCTTAAAAAAAAAAAAACACAAAAACCCCACACACCCAAACATACAAATACAAATAAAATATGTGTTATACAGCAAGTAAAACTAGAAGTCTCGAAGTCTGAATAGATGATTAAACAAAGTATTTAATAGGCATATATTATACCCACTGACAAACTCAAACCCACTACACAGTTCACCCAGGCTGAAGAATTGTTAATTAGGGATTTTTATCTCCTACTAAACTCTTGTTTGAAAGCAAATGCCATATTAAAAAAAAATGTATTACAAAGTTAGAAGCTCAAAATCCTGAAAAAAAAAGAAAGAAAGAAAGAGGAAAAAAAGGACTGCTGAGTAGAGAGAATGTTTAAGGCTCCTACCAAAAGAATAACAACAACAAATCTTTAAAAAGTGAGACAGAATAAGGCAGAATGAATTCAAAATTATTCTTGATTCTTCAGTACCATAGGAAAATGCATCTCTTTTTGAACTGTCTGTAATGTTTTCATGAACTTCAATGTTGGTTTACCCTAAAGAGGATTTCAGGTGTTTATAGCGAATGCTACTCATTTTAGAGCCTGGTGCACTGAGGCTGATGCCAGCACTGTTCTCAGAAAACTGACGACAAAGCCATCAGTAACAAAAAAGCATGCCATGTCCTAGGACTGGCACTGCATATAATAAATAGCATCTTCTGACAAGTTTCAAAAATTCTCTAGTTTCACAGAGGTAGCAGTCGGCACAAACCATTAACTTTCTTCCCTTAGTGAGAGCAAGATGGAATGAGAATGAATATGGTTGCAGCTGATTTTCACTTCTCATAATTTTACTCTTAAACCCCGAGTCCCATGAAGGTGGAAAATCTTTTTACTTTTTCCTAAGAAGCTACAAGTCAATCCAGATGTGTAATTTCTACATAGATTAGCTCACTGTTCCCTTTAAAAACAATGTAGAGACAATGTGTCATATAGGAATGATTTTACAAAAAGTTTCTATGTGAGATCCTAAACATTCTGCATTAGCGATAAATGAATCTATATGTAACTTAGGAGGAAAACCCATTTTTAGTCTTGACAACTTTAATGAAATGCCAGTTAATACTATATAGTACACATATCATACTTTACCTTACTGATGCCCTTAAGTGTTCAATGGTAAGTAACATTCAAAATTATTTAGTATTTGGGGCTGTCTTATATTTGCCAAAATCTCCTATTTAGAAAACGTGGACACGTCTTGAGAAATGAGGTCAGAGCTTGGTATGAAAGACTTCAAAAGAACACCTAATACAGTGGGAAATAGTGTGTTGATGATTTTATAAGCAGACTGACTCTGATTGTATCTATGGATTGAGAAGGGATCACGCCTAAAGATTCCCTCCCCATTCTACAGGTCTTTCATCACAATTTCAAAGCACTGAAAAATGTTCCGAAAGTGAAAATTGCCATGGTCACATGGGAGAATCTTTATTTCATTTGGGAGTGGGCTGGAGAGTTAAGTAGTTTACAATATGCCCACGGAGGTAAAGGAAAAGTCTGTATCACTTTCATTTGTCCATGGATTCTCCACCCTTTTTTTTTTTTTTTTAAATCTTGATGAACTCTCCCAGAAAGATTAAACAACTTGCTCATGGAGATGAATTTGACATCAGAGGTAGGATAAGAATTTGGTTCAATAAACATTATTGAGAGCCAGTTATGCGGCAGGCATTGTGAAGATAGAAAGAAAAATAAAGCATGCCCCCAACAGGCAGCAGCTCACGCTTCTGTGGGGTAGAACGATACGAGAATCACCACCGCTACAGCAAAGCACAAGACAGTGTACAGACAAGTGCTAATCAGAAGAATGTGCCAAATGTGCTGGATCAATTAATTTGTTCATCGTCTGCAGGTGTCCAAGAATCGACATTTCATGACTTCCATCCCAAGCCTCCCCCAACCCCCCATCATCATCTGCCACACAATGAATGATATGGATGGATATCTTTTGACATAATTTAAAAACCGAGTGTCTACTGACAACCTAACTATAACTGAGACTCTACTGTGCAACACATTTCTTTCCAAATCTTAGAGGACAACAGTAAGGACCTGTGGAAACAATGATTCTTATTAATATTTTTTTTTTTCACTGTAGCTTCGGATTCAGAATGGACATAATACTTATTGGAAACTAACTGTAAACAATAAAAATTGAAAACACTGGTTGGGTAAGTTGGTTAATCTATAAGAAATGTTTTATTTCTAGCAGTATTTGCAGGTAAAAATGTTGAAAGCCATCTGGTCCTGCTATTCCTATTTACAAACACATATCTATCACCCAGTGGCACATAAATCAAAGTGGATGATAAAAGACAGTATTTTCTCCCACTCCCTATTTCTGGCATCTACTCAACTCTCCATCTCTGGCATCAGAAGCAATATACTGCTCCTTGGCGTTGTTTCTTTTCTACATAATGCTTGGCACATAACAGATGCTTAATATATACTTCCTGGATGGATGGATGGATGGATGGATGGATGAATGGATGGATGAATAAATGAATGGTGGAAAGGTCAAGAGAAACAAAGTAGGAGTGCAAAGAAAAGTAAAAAGTGGAGAACATAAAAAGTTAGAAAGGCTGAAAGGGTTAAAGGTGATAGAGACTCATTCAGAGACCTAGATGCTGATCAACAGAATTCTAGAGTCCGCAGAGATTTAGAAGTTATTTATTACACTTGGGAGTTGGATTAGATCACCTGGAGAAAAGCAGTTTTTCTAAATGCCTTCTCAGGCAGAGCTTGGATTAGAATTCAGCCTTCTTAACTCTTCATTTCATATCCTATGTAACACATAATACACAAGCAGAAAGTTCAAGACCATGTAATCAGTGTGGATTCTTTCTTATTGTAGTCAATGAATGGCCCTGGGGCATGGCTCCTTAAAATAGCCCTATCACTTCTGCATTCATGGGTGAAATGCTAGGGAGGCAGATTTCCACCAAGGTGAATTCCACATAGCACTGGTTTAACTCATCATTTTAGTGATGCTATCTGAAACCAGTGAGAAATACCAAATATATACCCATTTATACCCTATAATGAGTAACTGGGTCAAGACAGGTGGCAGAGGGGAGAGGAAATGTACTTATACTTCACTTGTTCAGATTTTATTTAATTTTGAGAAAATAATTCAAGTAGGTTACATACTCAGCTATTGTTAACTGATTACTCATTCATTTAACAAATATTTATTTTGTGCTTATTACACACCCACCAGGCATAGGAATAAAAACCCAAGCATGCCATCGCATGATCACAGTGAGAAGTTAGGTGAACAATGGTTCTTTAAAAGTGAAAGTTAAGAACATTTAATATTATAAAGTCCTCTTACAAACAATGCAAATTTAAAAAAAAATAAAATCCTCAGCTGAACAGTTTGAAGTTATTACTCATCTATACATTCTAAATAGATAGTTTCATACGATGAGTGCTTTCAACTTGCAAGCACATTCCTAGAAAGCAAAATAAGTATCAAGTAATTGTACTGTTGTGTTGCTATGTCTAACTACTCCCGAAATCAAACCAGTCCTCACCACAGTATAATTTTGCTATTGTGTTTAAGGTTGGTAAATCAGTATCATCAGATATTCTAATGCAAACACTCAATAGAGAAACCCAATTCTGCTGCAAATTTTCAGAATGTGTTAAAATTGATGTCAATGTCTCAGTAATTTCGCAGTTTAAAAAACAGTTAGAAATGTAATGACTACACTACACTTGATTAAAGCATTTACAGCTCTAATCAAAAACTGACAGCAAGATCAAAGATGTTAACTTAAATCTCTCTTCTAATTATGTTTAAAATGCCACACCTCAGGCCTGTCTCTCCTCTTCTTTTTCAAACCAAATTCTGCTTAAGAAAGATCTAACACTTCTTAACAGTTCATTATCCAATAAAACTATTCAAAGCTTAAAAGCAATCTACACAATTAGTCAGGACCTCAGGGAGTCCACCGGTAGTCTTTATTACAGGACTTCATATTAAAACACCTTAATTATATTTGTCAAATGGATTTCATTAAAACCCATCGTCACTTTAATTTTCATATTTTGACAGTGCTGGCATAGGCATTATTACCACCTGCCAGGCTAGGAACTACAACAAAATTGTCAAATTCCTTCAAATCCGAAGCAGTTTCTTTTGTACCTGACTGATAGTTTTCCCTGTGTGGGGAATCTATCACAATTAGGAGAATTAAAATAGTCCTACTTAAATTTGACTCTGAATATATATGTTTCTTGCAGGTGTGGGGAAAACAAACTACATCCGTGCCGGGTTGCCAGGTGCACTCTGCAGAGAGGGTGATGCACATACTTTGCAGTGTATCTGAATAGCAAAGCCCAGACATCAAACAGAATGCACTATGATTCAATCACATCAAAACCATCAGGACTTGAAAGCTAGGACATTTTTTTTTTACCTCCTATTCATTATGCTGCCATATTTCATAAAATATACGGTGTTTCTGGCCATTCACTTGAGATTCAATTGTATTTTCATTTGCCACTGCGATTTAGACTATTGAAATAGCAAATGGAAAAAATACATGCATCCCTTTCTTTCCAGCTATGCAATGTTCAATGTCAACAGAGATGCAATGTTGATAGCACTGCCCTAATTTAGTTAGTTATGCAACTTTAGGAAAATGAAGATGTGCACACTAATAAGCAAAGCATTTTTGTCTGTTTTTCTCTTGATTTTCTAAGTCTTTGGTAGCATACGCAATATAGAAAGAGAATTCCTCAATGATGCTCCCTTTAGATTCTGCACATAACATTCTATTTTTCAAGTGTCTAAGATAGAGCAGGAATAGCCAAAAAGGATAGACTTTTTTTTTTTTTTTAATCTAACAGTTTCATAAGATATAACAAAGGAGAGAGGTTTCTGGCCTATGTCTAACACACTTCAGGGCTTTGTACAATGGTCTCAAGAGTAATAATCACCTTGCTTTATGAATACCTTAAATCATAGTAAATGATCTTGGACTATTTTCAGTAAAGCTGGAGTTTTAAAGATTTACTTGCAAAATCACAAGATATTTAAAAAATTATAAATGATCACCGACTTACATGTCTCAAAATATAATATAATAGAAAGAGAAAATATGCTCAGAGATTTATGCGTAGGGGAAACACATTTAAATACAGTTCCAACATCGCCACTGCCTAGAAGCCTTTCATGATCAACTTTGCTGGCAATGCTCCTCCCACCTCTGGACTCAGATCAATTCACTATCTGTACCACTATTACGGCACATATCCCAGGGCTTGGGTTCTCTCGAGTCCAGAGCCCAGTAGAGCGCCCGGTACTGTGCACACAATGTACGTCTGACAAACAATGACTGTGCTCATGCCCATCTTCCCTCCCAGACTGTAAGGAACCCCCACGGCAGGGAAAACCTTGATATCATTCACTCCCCACCCACACAATTCTTCATAAAGGGTGAGTTGTTTGGCATCTCTATCTCCATAGACAGATATATACAATCTAGCTACACAGATTTACAGAAATAGATACATAGAGAGTATGTGTGTGTATGAGCCAGTATAGTGAATTTGTTGAAATTTATGAAAATACTCCAAAATTCTTATATTGAAGAATACGCAAATCATCAACTCCATTTAAATTTTTATCAACTGTCACTATAATCCTGAACCACAAATCCTTCGCGTTTGTCTCATCTTGTCCTTGTTGACCCTTGAGCGACTCTGCCTGGGATGGCTGCTAGCTGGTGGGGCTGGTGAAGTAAATGGGTCAGAGGCACAACGTAGACACTCTGAAGTGGGAATCAGAGTTCTTTTCCAAAGAGCTCCTCAGCTGCTCGGAAGTACATTCCATTGCAACCAGTCAATAATTTATTTGAAGCCATTATTATTAATAATCACAGAACACATGGATTTTTCTCATTAGGAAAAAAATTAGAACAATCTACTATTTTAGAAATGTTCCTAGAGGGACACTTCAAAAATGAGGCCAGATGCAGTCTACGTTCTGGAATATTTGAAGTTTATTTGATATAAATAGAGGCCTACAGAAACCCTGCTGACACAAAAGTCACGAGGCACATAATAAGTTTATAAATACTGCATTTATTACTTTTTTTTTTTTTTTTTAATTTTATTTTATTATATTGTGTTAATCACCATACAGTACATCCCCAGATTCCGATGTAAAGTTTGATGCTTCATTAGTTGCGTATAACACCCAGTGCACCATGCAATACGTGCCCTCCCTACTACCCATCACCAGGCTATCCCCTTCCCCCACCCCCTCCCCTCTGAAGTCCTCAGTTTGCCTCTCACAGTCCATAGTCTCTCATGTTTCATTCCCCCCTCTGATTACCCCCCTTTTCTTTATCCCTTTCTTCCCCTACCGATCCTCCTAGTTCTTATGTTCCATAGATGAGAGAAATCATATGATAATTGTCTTTCTCTGCTTGACTTATTTCACTTAGCATTATCTCCTCCAGTGCCGTCCATGTTGCAGCAAATGTTGAGAATTCGTTCTTTCTGATAGCTGAGTAATATTCCATTGTATATATGGACCACAGCTTCTTAATCCAGTCATCTGTTGAAGGGCATCTCGGCTCCTTCCATGATTTGGCTATTGTGGACAATGCAGCTATGAACATTGGGGTGCATATGGCCCTTCTCTTTACTACGTCTGTATCTTTGGGGTAAACACCCAGTAGTGCAATGGCTGGGTCATAGGGTAGTTCAATTTTTAACTTTTTAAGGGACCTCCACACTGTTTTCCAGAGTGGCTGTACCAACTTGCATTCCCACCAACAATGTAGGAGGGATCCCCTTTCTCCACATCCTCTCCAACAATTGTTGTTTCTTGCCTTGTCTATCTTTGCCATTCTAACTGGCGTAAGGTGGTATCTCAGTGTGGTTTTGATTTGAATTTCCCTGATGGCTAATGATTTTGAACATTTTTTCATGTGTCTGTTAGCCATTTGTATGTCTTCATTGGAAAAGTGTCTGTTCATATCTTCTGCCCATTTTATGATTTGTTTATTTGTTTCTCGTGTATTGAGTTTGAGAAGTTCTTTGTAGATCTTGGATACCAGTCCTTTATCTGTGGTGTCCTTTGCAAATATATTCTCCCATTCCGTGGGCTGTCTCTTAGTTTTTTTGACTGTTTCCTTGGCTGTGCAGAAGCTCTTTATCCTGATAAAGTCCCATAAGTTCATTTTATCTTTTATTTCTCTTGCCTTTGGAGATGTGTCGTGAAAAAGGTTGCTCTGGCCGATGTCATAGAAGTTGTTGCCTATGTTCTCCTCTAGAATTTTGATGGATTCCTGTCTCACATTGAGGTCTTTCATCCATTTGGAGTTTATTTTTGTGTATGGTGTGAGAGAGTGGTCAAGTTTCATTCTTTTGCATGTAGCTGTCCAATTTTCCCAGCACCATTTATTGAAGAGACTGTCTTTTTTCCACCGGATGTTTTTTCCTGCTTTATCAAAGATTAGTTGCCCAAAGAGCCGAGGGTCCATTTCTGGGTTCTCTATTCTGTTCCATTGGTCGATGTGTCTGTTTTTGTGCCAGTACCATGCTGTCTTTGTGATCACAGCTTTGTAGTACAGCTCGAAATCCGGCATTGTGATGCCCCCAGCTTTGTTTTTCCTTTTCAACAGTTCCTTGGAGATTCGGGGCCTTTTCTGGTTCCATACAAATTTAAGGACTATTTGTTCCAGTTCTTTGAAAAATGTCCTCGGTATTTTGATCGGGATAGCATTGAAAGTGTAGATTGCTCTGGGTAGTATGGACATTTTAACTATGTTAATTCTTCCAATCCATGAGCATGGAATATTTTTCCATCTTTTTATGTCTTCCTCAATATCTTTCAAAAGTGATCTATAGTTTCTAGCATATAGGTCCTTTACGTCTCTGGTTAAGTTAATTCCAAGGTAACGCATGGTTTTTGGTGTTATTGTAAATGGGATGGATTCCCTAATTTCTCTTTCTTCAGTCTCGTTATTCGTGTATAGAAATGCAACTGATTTCTGGGCATTGATTTTGTATCCTGCCACCTTACTGAATTGTTCTATAACTTCTAATAGTTTGGGAGTGGATTCCTTTGGGTTTTCCATATAGAGTATCATGTCATCTGCAAAGAGAGACAGTTTGACTTCTTCTTTGCCGATTTGGATACCTTTGATCCCTTTTTGTCTTCTGATTGCTGTTGCAAGGACTTCTAGTACTATGTTGAATAATAGTGGCGAGAGTGGGCATCCTTGTCGTGTTCCTGATCTTAAGGGAAAGGCTTCCAGCTTTTCCCCATTGAGAATAATGCTTGCAGTAGGCTTTTCATAGATGGCTTTTATGAGATTGAGAAATGTACCCTCTATTCCTACACTCTGAAGGGTTTTAATCAGGAAAGGATGCTGTATTTTGTCAAATGCTTTTTCTGCATCAATTGAGAGGATCATATGGTTCTTGAGTCTTTTCTTGTTGATATGATGTATCACATTGATTGATTTGCGAGTGTTGAACCATGCTTGCATCCCAGGTATGAATCCCACTTGGTCATGATGGATAATCCTTTTAATGTACTGTTGGATTCTATTAGCAAGGATCTTGTTGAGGATTTTGGCATCCATATTCATTAGAGAAATCGGTCTGTAATTCTCCTTTTTGAGGGGGTCTTTGCCTGGTTTGGGGATCAAGGTAATATTAGCCTCATAGAATGAGTTTGGTAGCTTTCCTTCTGTTTCTATTTTTTGAAATAGCTTTAGGAGAATAGGTATTATTTCTTCTTTGAATGTTTGGTAGAATTCCCCAGGAAAACCGTCTGGGCCTGGAGTTTTATTATTTGGAAGGTTGTTTATCACTGACTCAATTTCTTCATAGTTAATTGGCCTATTTAAGAAATCTATTTCTTCCTGTTTCAGTCTTGGTAGTTTATAGGTTTCCAGGAAGGCCTCCATCTCTTCCAGATTGTTTAGTTTTTTGGCATATAGCTGTTGATAAAAGTTTCTAATAATCCTTGCAATTTCAATGGTGCTGGTCGTGACCTCTCCCTTTTCAGTCATAATTTTAATAATCTCAGTCCTTTCTCTTTGTTTTTGGACAAGTTTTGCCAGTGGTCTATCAATTTTATGGATTCTCTCAAAGAACCAGCTTCTAGTCCTGTTGATCTGCTCTACTGTGGTTCTGGTCTCTAATTCATTGATTTCTGCTCTAATCTTGGTCAACTCCTTCCTTGTCAGTGGGTTAGGCCTGTCCCTCTGTTGCTGTTCCAGTTTCTTGAGGTGAGAATATAGAAACTGCATTTTAGATTTTTCTATTCTTTTGAGTGAGGCTTGGATGGCTATGTATTTCCCCCTTAGGACTGCCTTTGCAGTATCCCATAGGTTTTGGACCGTTGTGTATTCATTCTCGTTGGTCTCCATAAATTGTTTAATTTGTTTTTTGATTTCCTGGTTTATCGAGTCATTCTTGAGCAGGATGGTTCTTAGCCTCCAAGTGTTTGAGTTTCTTCCAGGTTTTTCCTTGTGGTTGAGTTCCAATTTCAGAGCGTTGTGGTCTGAGAATATGCAGGGGATAATTTCAATCTTTTGGTATTGGCTGAGACCTGTTTTGTGTCCCAGAGCATGATCTATTCTTGAGAATGTTCCATGGGCATTTGAATAGAATGAGTATTCTTTGGTTCTGGGGTGTAGTGTTCTATATATATCTATGAGGTCCAACTCGTCGAGTATGGCATTCAAAGCCTTTGATTCTTTGCTTAGTTTTTGCCAGGGTGTTCTGTCTATTTCTGATAGTGGGGTGTTGAGGTCCCCTACTATTACTGTGTTCTTATCTATATGTCTCTTTATTTTGGTTAAGAGTTGGCTTGTGTATCTTGCTGCTCCCCTGTTGGGGGCATATATATTAATAATTGTCATATCCACTTGTTGAATACTTCCTTTAAGAATAATATAGTGCCCTTCTGTATCTCTCTCTATGGCCTCTAGTTTAAAATCCAGTCTATCTGATATGAGAATTGCTACTCCAGCTTTCTTTTGAGGTCCATTTGCGTGGAAGATGGTACTCCATCCCCTTACTCTAAGTCTGAATGCATCTTTGGGTTCAAAATGAGTCTCTTGTAGACAGCAAATGGATGGGTCATGTCTTTTTATCCAATCTGCAACCCTGTGGCGTTTTATGGGAGAGTTTAAGCCATTTAGATTGATAGAGATTATTGACAGATATGATTTTAATGATGCCATTTCTCTTTAAAGTCTTTGTATCGGTTGTGACTTGCTGCTCTGTATCACTCTTGGGGCCTTTTTACCTTTATAGAGCCCCCCTTAATATCTCCTGTAGGGCTGGTTTCGTGGTTACGAAATTGGTTAATGATTGGCGATTTTGGAACGTCTTTATTTCTCCATCAATTCTGAATGACAGCTTTGCTGGATAAAGGATCCTTGGCTGCATGTTTTTCTCTGAAAGAGCTTTAAAAATGCCCCCCCAAGCCTTTCTCTCATTCCAGGTCTCTGTAGACAGGTCTGACGTAATCCTGATACCTTTGCCTTGGTACGTGAGAAATTTCTTTGCCCTGGCCGCTTTCAATACTGTATCCTTGGATCTAATATTTGCGAATTGCACTATGACATGCCGTGGCGTAGGTTTGTCCTGGTTGAGCTTGGATGGGGTCCTCTCTGCCTCTTGGACACGAATGCTTGTTTCCCTTGCTAGATTAGGGAAGTTTTCAGCTACAATTTGTTCAAATATCTCTTCTAGACCTCTGTTTTTCTCCACCCCTTCAGGGATGCCGATGATTCTGACATTGGATCGTTTCATAGAGTCAGTAATCTCCCGTAATCTACATTCGTGGGCGTGGATTTTTTTAAGACCAGCTTCTATTTTCGTTTTTTCTTCTACTAACCCATCCTCCAATTCGCTAACGCGTTCCTCTGCCTCGGTGACCCTGGCCGTCAGAGCCTCTAGTTTTGACTGTATTTGGCCCATAGAATTTTTAATTTCTGTCAGATTCGCTCTCATTTCTGCCCTTAGGGATTCTATATTCTCAGCAACGCTTTCTCTGATGCTTTTTTCAAGTTTACTCATCATCTTGACCATTGTTGCTCTGAATTCCATTTCTGATAATTGGGATACATCCATATGTATTAATTCTGTGGCCGAGGCCAATTCTGTGGCAGAGGCCACAGACTCATTATCTTTTCTTTGCTGGGGGGGACTTCTCCTTCTCGTCATTCTGATGAAGAGAGATTGCAGGGTTGTCCAGAGCCCAAGTGTTGACTGGGACCCAGGCCGTGCGCCCTTGTTTTATAGAGATCTTAGGGATGTGGGCTTCTTCCTTAAAGAGTTTATTTATTTATTTGAGAGAGAGAGAGACAGTCAGCAAGAAAGGGAACCCAAGCAGAGGAGTGGGAGAGGAAGAAGCAGGTTCCCGGTGGAGAAGCCCGATGAGGGACTCCTTTCCGGAACGTTGTAAACACACCCTAATCCGAAGACAGGTGCTTGGTGACTGCGCCACTCAGGCGCTCCGGGTTGTGGGCTTCTTGATTTTTCAGCCTGCCTTCTGGGGGAGGGGCCTGCCTGCCGGTACTCAGAAAACCCTGTTTGGGTAGAGTCTCTGTGTCCCTTGCGAGGGGGGATGGGGATGGGCACCCTGTGAGCCGGTATTTCCGGGCTTTTGTTCTCTGGCGGCTTTCCCTGGCGGTTTGCTATGCCTCTTCTGAGAGAGCAGCAGCGGCTGAAATTCAGCCTCTGTCTCAGAACAGAGGGATCGCGGATCGTTCTCCACTGATGTTCTGGCCACTTTAACTCTGTTTCTGTTGGTGCTGCTCAACCCTGCAGCATCCCGGGCTGTGCGCCCCACACCCGGCGTCCCAGCCCTCACTTCCAGGGCCGGCACGTCTCTGTCCTTTGTGTTTCCAACCCCGCCCGCCGCCAGCCGCCCCGCGCGGGCTCCCGGAGCTCCCCGTCTCAGTCTGGTGTCTCACGGGTGCTGACCGCGAGTCCGCCTGCTCCCCCGTGCAGGTGGCCCTCCAGCCGCCAGCCGCCCCGCGGACGCTCCCGGAGCTCCCGGTCTCAGCCTCGATCCAGTGAGCACACCGGAGCTCCGGAGCTCCGTGAGATGCTTGGTGGTGCACGCTCCCGGCTCACGGACTCAGTCTGCCGTTTCCAGAGTGCGGGTCCGCGGTCCGCCCGCTCCCCGGTGCAGGTGGCCCGCCAGCCGCCCTGCGCGCGCGCTCCTGGAGCTCGCGTTCTAAGTCTGTTGTCTCGCGGGTGCCGTCCGCGAGTCCGCCTGCTCCCCCGTGCAGGTGGCCCGCCAACCGCCAGCCGTCCCGCGTGCGCTCCCGGAGCTCCCTTCTCAGCCTGCTGTCTCAAGCGTGCGGGTCCGCGGTCTGTCCGCTCCCCCTTGCAGGTGGCTACCGCTTCCCGGCGCCCTGACACGGCGGCTCCCTCCCCCTTCTGTTTAGCTTCCGATATCTGTGCGCGGTTTCACGGCTCCCCGCTTCGTACCTCGATACTCAGCGCTGGAGATGTTCATTTGTAGAGATCCAGATGTATCTTCCTGCGTCTCAGGCTGATTCCGTGGATATTCCTGCGTCTGGTACCTATCCAGCTCAACTCAGGGGACCGGCTGAAAAAGGTGTCCCCTACTCCTCCGCCATCTTAACCTCCCCTCTGCATTTATTACATTTTAAATGCAGTACATGTTAACGTGGTGCTCCAAGAGTGATTTTGGTTATTTGAAAATCCTTCTGTCTTAACACTGTGCTATCAATTTCTGCTCAGCGGAACCCTGGCTCTGGTGATTCACAAAGGCTAACATGGCTCCTGTCTGTTGTGTGTGTGTTCAAAGGGGTGCAAGTGCAGGAGTTGGCTTGTAGAAGGGAAACTCTACATGGTTTATACAACGGATTGACACAGGTATGTGTCAGATGTGGCTAGTAAAAGTAAGCACTTTGGGCAACACATAAAATACAACCTGAAGCCTAGGTAATCTAAGGCTGCCACTGGAAAGGGGTCATCAGGAATGGGGAAGGAGAATCTGGAAGGGACAGAGATACTAGAGGTAATGGGTAGAGAAGACCATTTATGGGAGAGCTCCTGCAAGTGGGGCTTTGGTATGGAGGCTGGGACCCTCGCCATTGTTCTCTGAAATTTCTGCCTGGGACCAAGTCCACACCCTCAAGACTGCTAGGTCATGTGCCTTCTTGAGCCCACATGGTCATGTATATCACCACCTGAATGCCTGCCACGGCCTCTGCAAGTTCCTCCCAGTCTTTCAGTTTCCGGGCTCATGGACCCTGGTGAGAGTCCTCAACCTTTCTGAATCAGACAAAATAAAGAAAGCGGCTCTTGTGGCTTTTCTCTGATCAACAGCAAGCCTGGTGTGTTTGAGGGATGGGGTGGTAAGGAGGTAAAGTGGGACATATGGGATCACGGGAGCCTGCAGGAGGACTGGAAGGAGAGTTGCAAAGGCTTTCGAACAGCATGATCAGAGAGAGAGCCTGAAGTGCCCAGCTGACAGTTCTCCAAGCTTGTGCGAATATTGCTTTTTTCCAATAGGAGAAAAATCCGTGACTTTTGCTGTTTTCTCCCCCTCCTTTTAGAATGATTACCTTGAAAAAAAAAAAGCTATTGCTGTTTCTGTAATAGTCAGAAGACAACAAAGCAGTATTTACTATTCTTTTGAAGTGATACAAAAACAGCCAATGAGACTATGCCTGATTGTCCACTGTCGGCGAGAGACTGAGACTTGTGTCTTCCTCCTAAGTAACGTGGATGCTAAAGCACAGCGCTCATCAACATCTTTCTGGAGCCCAGACAATGAATGACACCAAGACCTGTTTCTGGACTGAGCCCTGTATTTTGCATGCAGACTACCCTCAGAGCTACTACTCTCTTATACACAAAAGAATACTGACTCTCTTGAAATAAAACAATGACTGACTAATTCAATCGTTGCCAAATGATGGGCCAGTATTAAAATGCTTTTGCTATATTTTTCTTTTGGGACTCAACACTGTAGCCCTTAACGCAGTGCACTAATAAAGGCGAACAAATCAGTTATGAAGTAACATAATTTGATCCGCTTAAATATTTATCGGTAGAAATGTGTGTGTGTGTGCACATGCGTGTGTGTGTGTTTTCTTGGAGTGCTGAGATCCTCCCTACCCACCTCCAGGCTCTGCAAGGCCCGATCCCCAAAGGAGCTGGTCCACTGGTTTCCCACCGGAGGTGGTGGTTGGGGGTGGGGCATGGGGCAAGCTTTGGGCAAAATAAGATTTTAGTCAGACTCAAAGACTGACTGCTAGGATTCCGGATAAATGGGGAAGTTTCTGTTGATTTTCTTTTTTATGCTCCCTGGTTTCATTCCTAAAACAGTACGATTTTATGCTTCCTAGGTAGATAATATTTTAATGGCATTGGGAGATCACTATTTAAAGGCATACCGATAAAAAAAATAAAGACATACCAATAGGACATTTTTAGCATCTCTGTAGTGTACATGCAATATAAACACAAAATAAATATAATGTGATACATTCTTAAATGAGCATTTAAAAATAAAAAACTATTTAAGAAATATTCTCATATTCTATGAACTTAGTTCTTTGGGTAATGAAAAATAATTTCATTCTTTTTATTTTAACTCCAAATGGCCCTTTGATTATTACTCTTCAAAGTCCCCAGCTGAAGGTGGATGGCAATGATTATTCCTAATTTCCTGGTGAAGAAAAGCTGCACAAAGGAGTTCAATTACTTTTCCATTGTCATAAGTGAGGAATGGAATCATGAAATGATACTTTGTCCCCTGGTCTATGTTTCAGTCTTCAAAGCAGAAAGCTAGCGTAAACCATACCGGGAATATGTGCAGGGTCTGGAAATTTGTTAGGTTTGAGCCTAACGTGGAGTTGGTGAGGGTTTCAAAAAACCTTTCTTCTAATAGTAGAAGCAGAGTATTAGACTAAGCTGACCTTTGTTTGTTACAAATATTCCCATATTCTGTATATACATTTTCAATGTCAATAAGTTTCTTATATCCCCCACGAATTCAGAGGTAAACAGAATTGCTGCCAGGACGTAAGTGTTTTCAGGCAGTTTCAGGGCTCTTAGGTCAAAAAATGTCACAGAATGCCAGCTCTTGAACATTTCAATGAACGAGGTAGTTCTTTGCATATGCATATTTATTAAATTACATTAACGAGGCAGCCCTGTAACTTCTGGGTATGAGTATGCCAAAATGATGATGCTCATATGAGGAGGGAAATACAAACAAGTTTAAAGATCTACCCATTTTGAAATTTTTAAAACATCATTGTTACAGAATAACTATCCAATTAGCAATTGTCTATGTGACTCATCAAAAGAATAAACATCAGAAAATCAAAGTCTGTAAGTCCAAAAGCTCAGTACTTAAATAATCTTTTGCTTTTTATAATCATGTCAACTTTGATTATGCATTTTTTAATTGTCAATGAAATTTGGTAATAGAAAGGGAAAGCCTTAATTGAAATGCTTGTAAAATCCTCTTACTTGGAGAGTTTGTGTGAGTTGATTAATTAAGAGACTTTCACAGTTTTCATATTGATTGCCTTTGTGTTTCTGAACCTCCTGTCTGTTGCTCATGTGCAGAGTAAAAGTAAGAAATCCTGGAGGTAACAAGATGTAGGATTTCCTGGAGACAGGTTTCCACTTTGATAAATTGAGTGGTTCCTTCCCCCCTCTTTTTCGAAGTATTTCTCTGTTATTCCATTTTGTAGAAAGAAACAGCCTTGTAAATGCTGACACTTTTGCCCTGATGTCATAATTTCACCAAATGTTATTTAGGAGATAAGATCTAGTATAGTTTTTATTTATTGTATTAAACTTGAAAACAGAACTAGAAAACAAACAAACAAGCTTGTTTTGTCAGGACTAAGACAAAAGGAAATGTTAGTATCTCTATACTAGATCTCTGTAGCAGAAAATATTAAAGAAATCAGTATTTTCTGCCTATATTTGGGTGTTGAAGTACATTGGTGCTATAATTTTTCCAATGATCCTGAGAAAAAGAAAGGTTTAAAATCAATCTATCTAACAATAAAGTTGAATATTTCCCTACAGTATCACTTAAAAGTGTTTTATGGAATTTCACATTAACAGGTTATATTTCAAAATAATGAAAATAAAATTGATTTTTGGTATTTTTGATTAGTCTTTCCTCCTCCCATTAAATATTTAGGAGGGCATGGTAAGATAAAATAACTAAATATTTAGGGTGCTGCCACAAGGTAAAAGAAATTTTTAGGATGCCATTGTAAGATAAACTTAAAATTTTTCTAGTTTGTTTGTTCAGGAATTTTCCCCCTATAGCAAGACAAGATACTTCTCTCTTCTTTTGAACATTTCAGCATATTTGTCCAGCATTATTTTTTCATTCTCTTTTATCCCCGGGGCTCTCAATGTTTAAAAAGCTCCCTCCCATGTAAAGCTTTGCACCGATATCGATCAGCCTAGGCTGGAAGTTACTATGAGGCATTTTCAATAATCAGCCCAGCTGTTCAGAGAGCTTCTTGAATATAACCCTTAGGTAAACAGCATAATACACTGAGAACTCTCTGCCAGCAACCAGCCCTTCTTGGCAATCTCAAAGATTGCTACTAATGCTTCACTAAACAAAGAACTTAATTCTGATTTTAACAATGGAGGCTAAAGGGTAATTCAAACAAATCCCATCTTTGATTCACATATGTAGAAACTGTAAGGGGTCCGCCCTGCCCACATGCTTGCATATCTGATTAATTCAAAAGCACGTGTGCCAAGTAAGCCATTTTTACAGGACCCGAAAGCAACTGCATGCAAGGCAGTTTTTTAGTTTTACCGTTTTACTCCTTAATCCTCACATTCGGATTTAGGTTTCTTCTCTTAGATCTTTAAGGGCAATTATATTATCTACCTTTATGTAATGTACAGCAAAGAAATAAAGGCACAATTATTTATTTATACCTTTAGTTTTTAATTTCCTCTTTCCTTAAGACTTAAGTGCTAAAGGAAAAGAGAGACTTTTACATAGCACTCCCGATTGTGATTCCCTGCTCACATGCCACAAGGGAACCTTAAAAGAAGCACCAAAAAAACGGACACTATATATAAAGTATAATGTAAAAATAGTGTTAGGTAGCCATGCAGTGAAACCCATAATGTTCACACCCTTCAGTGGGTGAAGAATAAACATCATAAAAGTAAACAGCATTCCAAAATAGATGGCACCTATAAGGTCTTGTGAGTCCCCAAACTGTTTTGCTTTTAGAAAAAGAAAACAACAACAAATAGAAGTTAGGTATAAACAATCCCTAATGTTGCCATTGGAACCATTCAAAAAGACTGTCAGTTCATTATTTAAGTCAAATTAAACATACTTGTTAGGTTAAGGCTATTCTGAGATGCGGTAGTCACAGAGGTCTCTAGGTTCTGGAAGAGTAGACTAGTCTTCTGATAAATAAGAGATCTGAAATGTTTCCTCTGGTTTATGACCCACCTCAAATAGCATATCCATGACAGTAAATCAGAATGACTCTGTTTTTTGTTGGTTTGTTTTGTTATGGTTGTTTGGTTTCCCTTTACTTGGGGAGAGAAGAACCGTTCTATAGCGTTTAATTTATACCTACTGTGCCCTGCGGTAGCATGCCAAAGAACAGGACAGTCTCTGCCCTTCAAATACGTCTGAAAAGATGGGACTCCGCACCCACCTCAACACGGCAGGAAAAAAACTGACGACCAATTACAACAGGTACAAATAATAATATCAAGTACCACTAATTGCAATTGTGTATCCCTATACAAAGTCCTGATACTGAAAAAAAAATCAAATACATGAGCTGGTTAGCTCAAGATTCTTGGTCTACACGACTCTACGGCATAGGGCTCTCCTCGGTCTATACGACGCTGCTACAGAGAACTGGCCTGGACCTTGACAGCTATCCACCCACAGGTGAATGTGTGCAACCTGCCGACTGAGAGCAAAGCACTTCTCCTGTATCTTTCTCCCTTGCAGGTGCCCATAAGTGTTGGCAATTTGAGTTCGTACCTTGTATTTCTTCCCCACGTTCTCCAAAGCATCTCCTTCAAGGCCCTCATTCACTTGGCTTTCAAATATCACCCCTACTTCTATGCTTAATCTGTCTCTCAACCTATTCTGAGTTTTACCCCCTATTTCCTATCACATGCTGGATACTTCACCCTGGTTGTCACACCAGCTCTTTACATTCAACAGCCATACAACAAAAATCCTGTCTTCTTGCTCTGTGCCTCTTGCCCTCAGTTAAAGGCAGGCAAATCCAGGGGGTCTAAATGAACTGACACATTTCAGTTCATTTAGACCCTTCCTTTATTTTGTTTCCCATGTGGAGCCAGGCACCAGATCTTTTCAAATCTTCCTTGGATGTGTCTCTCATATTTGTTTCTTCTTCTTCGTTGCTGCCGTTCTAACCTCTCACCCAGACTCGCGCCTCCTTCCTGACTTGTTCTCATTGTCTCCAATCAGCAATACCTCTTGATTGCTTAATCTCCCTAAACCACCAGACTCCTGTTCAGAACACTTTAAATGCTTACCAGGCAAAACCCAAGGCCTAAGCTGGCATTCAGGACAGTTCGAAATTCAGGCCTAAATACTTTCAGATTTCTCCCCAATTCTCTCTGGCATAGAGTCGAGGCTCTAGTCCAGGGTTTTCAACCTTGGCGCCTGTTGACATTTAGGGCTGGATAATTCTTCACTTGATCTTAGCCAAAAGGTCGAGAAGCGATGGGCTGGATAATTGTTTGCTGGAGGGGAGGGTCTGTCCCATGCACTGCAGGACGTTCGGCAGCATTCCTGGTCTCTACTGACCAGGTGCCAGTAGCAGCCCCTCTATCCCAGTTGTGATAACCAAAAATGCCTCCAGACATTGCCAGATGTCCCCTGAGGGGGAGGGGAATGACAAAATCAGCACTGGTTGAGAACCCCTGCTTTAGTCAGTCTGAACGTGGGCACCTTTGAGCCTTTGCCCATGTGGTTCCTTGTCTGACATGCCTCCAACCATCTCTACTCCTTACAACCCCGCTCATTGTTCTCGTTCAGCTAAGACACTGCATCTGACATGAGTTCTTGCACATGCGTCCCTGTCAGAAGAGATCTCTTCCCCCTCAAGCTCCTAAGCACTCGGTTTCGCCTCAGCAGGCTTCAGGTGCCCACGTCATCCTCTCTACCAGGGTGAAAGCTGCCCGAAAGCAGGATCTGGGCCATCTTTTATGGGCCATCAGCCCAGTTCCTGGCTCATCTTATGGATGAAGGTACCTCTAGCTTCAGCTTCCTAAGCCTTGTAGTCATAAGAGTGTGGTGAGGCAGTAACAACCCTGGCAAATGTCCCGAAGAGAGTCCCAGCAGTAGCTTCTCTGAGGCTTCTCTGCTTGCCCATCTCAAAGGGCAAGGAAGACACAGAGCAAATCTTGACCACTCCACCTACGGTCTACCCTTGAGAGAAACAAGCAGGCAGACTGTGGGGGAGGCCGGGGCATGGTAAGTAGATGACAAACTTAATGAAAAGCAGACAAACCAGGGTAAGAATGCTAAAATGCCTTTTAGAACGTGGCAGGTATATAAAAAAGTAAAAAGCAAGTTTACCATAAAGAAAAGAAGGTAGAAGATTGAGAGTCAAAAAAGCTAATTCCATGGAAGGTTTTAAAACAGCCTAATGGAAAAGCCAAATGAGGGAGACAAGTAGCTGGGCAAGCTACCTGGTCACAGGGACATAAATCTGACAAAGCAGCGGATTCTCCAGATAGGTAAGACAGATCCCATTTTGTTTTTAAAAGGGAGAGAACATCAAATTTGTGCACAGTTGTTTTTGTGTCCGTGTGTGCGTGTGTGCGTGTGTGTGTGTGTGTGTGTGTGTAGTTACTGGGAGGGAATGGTACGCTATTGATAAACTTTGGAGAAAGAAACCATCTGTATTGTGAAGTGACTTAGAACTTGAGGCACAATCCAAAGTAAGAATTAAATAGCTCAGCGTCGTGCAGTCAACACACTGTGAGAAGGTGCCTCCAGGGCACCACACACTGCTGCTAGAAACACCAACCTAAAAATGGGCAGTCAGGATCTCAAAAGAGAGGAGGTATCCAGAGGGTCTCTGTAGGACCAGCCTAGTTCCTTAGCCTTGAACCAATGTGGTCTCGCCACAGGCAAGGAAAACGTTGCACTCCTGCACAAAGTCAATTCCAAATGCATAAGCCTCCGGAGCATATTTCCTATGGAATGAAGACTGAGAAGAAAATAAAGACTGAGTAAGAAAAGCCAAGAGTGCAACACTAATTTTAGTGTTTTAGTAGTCAGTCTTGCAAAACTGCTCATAAGCAAAAGGGAAGAAACCCCCATGACTCTGGAAAAAGGGGTCTAGATATACCACTAACAAAGGAAGCCAGAAAGAGACTTTATTTTCAAATTTTGTTCGACCGTGGTCTTTTTCTTTTTTTCTCCCTCTTTTGCTAACTGATGGTACACTCTAGGGTGGCTCCTGACATTTTGGCTTTTATTTTGGCCTAGAATCATCTCAATAATGCTACTCAAATAAATTAATTGATTGAACTGCTAGTTGCACACTTTTATGGCCATGAAATCACAGAAAAATTGGGATGCACAGGGATAAAATGGGAAAGGTATGTACTAGAGTTTGGCTAAAGAGTCAGGGGAACTCTCTCAGTGACACATTCACAATCCCAATGTTCCCTGAATGGGGGAATATTACTTTCTGGGGCAACGTCCCTTTCCTCATGACTGTTTTCCTCCAATCTCTTCTCTGACTTCCTCTTTGGCCGCTCAAGTATCCTGTGGTGTTGTCTCCACCCTTGTGCTTTGCCTGCTGTCTCCTTACAGTGTTTGAAGACTGAGTGTCCTCAGCAGGTGGTGTGGGGTCCTATTTCATAGTCACATGCTGACATGGGGTAAACAGAAATTATGGGAACTCCAACTTTTCCAAAATGCTTGAAAGAGGACAGCAGCCGTCACTTGTAACATGGAGAAGTCAGAGGTTGCCTCACAGGCGTCTGGTCAGACAGAAGCAGAGAATTTACTTACAGGGCTTGGCTCAGTGCCTGGCACATGGGAAGCACTCAATAAATGTTAGCTAATATTCTTTGTACTATTATTATGTAAGTCCCTATAACTCTCCGTGACCTACTATATGTCTGGATGCTGCTAAAGACCTAGAAAAGCAGCTTTCATTCCCATCAAACCTCCTTTTTATAACAAATATTTTTTTCAATGCCCCTTGATCCTCTTGAGATGAAATTCGGAGCTAATATAATCTATGGACACACATAATTTAAAAAATAATCAATATAATGCCCTAACTGCAAAATAAGGAAACCAGACAGGAAAGTAGTAAGACGTGTTTCTGTATGTAAATGTGCAGGCATTGCTAGACTAACAGCATATGCTTGTATTCATATGTAAAGTTAACATACATGTGACAGGTGCACATGGAAACCAATACATGTACCACCGAGCGATGACTCAAATACTACAAGTGGCATCACCATGAACGCTGTATCGCCAAGCTTCCCTTCTGCTCCTTGATCCCTAGCCCTCTGTGCTTTGGAGGGACTGAGTATGGGTTAGTTCTGGCCACTGGGCTGTAAATGTGCCTCATTTGGGGGCCGAAGCATTGAGGAGCTGGTGTGCAAGCCCCTTCTACCTCTGCCTGAGACGGCTGGGGACAACCCCCGTGGGGAAATCAGTCTTCGACCCCTGGTTAACCGCGAGCAGAGCCTGCTGCCAATACCTGATGGACTTTAAGCGTAAATAAAAAAAATAAGCCTTGTTGTGTTAAGGCACCAGGATTTCTAGGCTAATTTGTTTCTGCAGCATAGCTCTTTGTATCCTTCACCTGTGAGCAACTCTTTTAAAATATACCCTGGTTTTACACAATTGTATGCCTGGAAAATTAGCAGATGCTAAAACCATGCAAAAAATATTTTGTTTTTAATATTGGAAACTAGGTTCAGATCACTAGAAATAGCGTTTTCACCTACTTAAATCACCGGCAGGAGGTTTGAGAGTTTGTGTAGACCAGGGAGCATGTGTGATGAGAAAGAACGTCCAATTGCACTGCAGAACATTTACTACCCTTGCTTCTCATCATTGGGATAGCCAAAATGAACCTGCACAGGTTCAGAACTTCCCCTGGAGGAAGAGTACCTCTGGGCCAGTAACCTAGACACAAGATCAGCATGGACTCGACCAGCAGAGCTGTACGTCTGGGGTTTCATCAGTGACTGGTTCATAGATGACAGAATCTTAGAATATGGATGATATTCCATAAGATGTAAAAAAAAAAAAAGCAAAATAAAGGGGTTCTTTGGTCACAGCTTGGGAAATTCAGAGCTAGGGAGTACAGAGCAAGCTTCAGAGTTGTTAGGGCCTGGAGCACTGCAAATCATCACAAGGGAGAGACAGCACGCACTGTTCCTCCCAATTCTTTGAGCAGTCGGGCCTTTGGTTCCAGAGCTTCCTGCAGAATTCAGGCTCCACAGGACATGCCATCTCCACTTCACAGACGAGCACACCAAGGCCCAGGGAGAGTGAGAAGCTTGTGTCAACTTTTCAGTGAGTTAGTAGCAGCGCTAGACCTAGAACCTCACTTAAAAATCAATATTCTCAACCTTGAAAAGGAATTAAGTGAGATACACACTCCCATGTGGAAGAACCTCAAAAGCATTACACAAAGTGGAAGAGGCCAGACACAAGTGGTCACATATTACAGGATTCCATTTATACGAAGAGGTAGATCCAAAGAGACCAGAAGAATGCTGCCTGCTGGGGGCCGATGGAGTCTGGAAAGTGGAACGAGTGCTTAGTGGATATGGGGTTTCCTTGTGGGGTGAAGAAAATATTCTAGAACTAGATAAAGGTGGTGGTTGCCTAACTTCGTGAATGGACTAAATGCCACGGATTTGTAGACTTTAAAATGGTTAATTTTATGTTACGGGACTTTTATTAAAAATGAATAAATAAACAAGGTTAAAAAACAATATTCTTTTCTCTATACTATGGTCTTATCAAGTTGAGTTTTCCAATATACTAGAAAGTAGCATAGCAGTATGATCTTTTCTATATGCTTTCTCACATTGTTGTTACAAATATTATTTTACTACATTTCATTTTCTGGTTATTGTGTAAGGAAGTGGATGCCATAAACCTACAGTGAATAGAATTTTATGGGGATTGATTATAGGCTGAGGAAGATAATTCAGCTACTTTGAATGGCATAGAGTGGTTTTCTATCCATTAGCTACTACAAGCTAGAGTCTGTGTTCTGCAGAATAGAAATATCAGGGCACTGGAGTCAGATGAACAGAGGTTCAAATCCTGACTCCATTATTTCATAGCTATACAGTTACAGCAAGTTATTCAAGTTCCCTGAGCTTCAATTTCTTCATGTGATACAGAGCAGTAATACCTACAACACAGAGTCATTGGGTGAATTAACTGCAATGATGCAGGTAAAATGTCTAGAACCGAACCTGAATCCGTAATATGAAATCAACCCAAGTTCCAGTACCTCCAAGCATGCTATTTTCCTGGAAAGCATACCAGTGGTGCTGAAAATTTCCTTCAGGAGGCCAGAGAGGTGCCCCAATCCATGCTAGGGCTTTTCTTTCTGAAGTTGAGGACATATTTGGCTCTAGGAAAGAATTTCAGAGTGAAGACTTTCTTTGTTCTCTGACTCCATGGGATGCTCTGTTGTACTGTGCAGATCAGAAAGTGGGAGTATTGGGCAGAATATATTATGCATATGCATGTGTTTATAAAATAACAAGTACCTCTAGAAGGGAACACCTACACATAATCAAGTCTGTCAGAAGAAAGACTCTCTGGAACCTTCATCTTTTGATCAACTGGGAACTAAGTGGGCATTTTAAGAAAAAACAAACACCTTTAGGCACAATTAATATGTTTCTTTAATACACTATGCTTCCTTTCATCTCTACTCAGTTTTAATAGTATAAAATGGTGTCTTAGAAAAAATATTAAAAAGCCTACCTTCATTTTAAAATAATCCAGTAGTCACACAACTGTACCCTGTACTACACAGGATTTAGGAATTGCAGATGGCAGGTTTGGGAGATCTGGTTCGTAGGAGGACGGAGCACTCTGAAGGCCTCTAGAGTTATCTGCATCCGAACCACTAAACTGTTTGGTGCCATTTTCCAGTTTTAAAAAAATAAGTGAAGTTACTAACTCTAGTCACTGGAACTCAGCAAGCTTAATTCAGTGCTGCTTAAGTCATTCTGGGAAACTGAGGAGCAAATTGAAACATTTTCATTCCTAAACTGCTGTTAGAGAACCTCACTTCCAAATAACAATTCCTACGTTAGTAAACATTCACTCCCAAATCACAGAGTGGGTTACACTGGCCCATTGTGGGCTATGTAGGAGTCCAAAGGCAAGAAGCCGGTTCCTCAGGAAAGCCTCACTGGTGAGACGGTGAGTTAGCTCCTATTTTTACAAGATTCTGTTTCTTCTTAATTCCAAGATGAGGAAAAACACAAATAACTTCCTGTTAAAAGCCAGCTCTTCTCCCAGGAGTTAAGTGGTGGTGAAACAAAATAAGAAGAATGAAGGGCACAGGATAAATCATGTGGGAGGTAATCCTTTTACAAAAAAAAAAAAAAAATACAAAGCAAAGGCCTAGAAATGAGAAGGAGGGGCATAAGAGAAATTTCTGGCACCCTGTCCCCCAAAAGGAATGTGAATCATGGGTTCAAATGCTCCCCGTATGTAGACTGACCCAAAATCAAGATGTCAGCTCCCAGGGAAGTGTCCAGAGGTTCTGAGTGTTGCAGTGATGTCACCTGCCACTCCAGAAGCCATTCATTTGGAGATCTGCAAGGTGTGTCTATTCAATTAATAATAACACAGAGAAAGTCTGCTGGATTATTCATATTAAAGTGAGTAACTAGCAACAGAAATATGGGACTTTAATGAGTCTGTTCTCATGTGCATTAAAGAGGGTCTCTGGAACTGGGTAAGCCAAAATGAAAACCCAGACCTAAAAAAAAATAAAAGCAAAAACATGTGCATTGAAAGAGATTAAAAAAAAAAAAAAACCTGGAAAGATAGTCATGAAAATATTAACAATGATTATTTCTAGGTGATACAGTTTTATCTGAATTTCATAATTATAGAAAAATTTTAATAAGAAAATTTTATATTTAAAAGACAGAATATAGTTGGGATCAAATACTTTGGGATCAAAGAACAACATAAAGGTAGCAGCACTGAAGAAGAAATGGATGATCCAATATTAAGAAAACAGACATTAAAATAAACTAACCCAAACGGATCCCAATCCAGTGAATGAGAACAGGTCCCTAGGCAGTAGTAGGTTGAATAACTTAAAAAATGGAAAAATGGTAAAAATATGGTCTTTTATGATAAAGACATGATTTAGAATTCTTTGATGGCCCAATTTAAAATTAAAAATGATTAAGTGGCTCTTACCTCTCCATGTAAAATAAGTATTATACCCTTTTGTGCCCTAAGGTCTGGTTCCTGTATTCCCAAACAGTAATTCTGTATTTGACTGATATGATCTAAATACTTAAAATAATCTCACTTTGCAACAGAACTAGAATATTAATCCTGTAATACCTAAATATCAAGATTATGATCCATAAATTTCATGCAGTATTGTTTGTAACATTATAATGTAAAAAAAAAAAAGTCCAATCATATGTGAAGAGTTAAATTATGGCACAGATATAGTATGGAATACTAAGCAATCACCAAAGAGTAATTCAGATCCATCCATACAGACACTGGAAATATGTACACAAATCATCCTTGAATGGAAAAAGAAAGGCACGGGACAATACACATGATATAATTTTATGTTGTTTAAAGAAAGAAGCGCGATTTTGCATACGTAATCTAGGAAGAACTTGGCCTCCTCTTCTCCAATAGATGCACAGAGCTTGCTCTCCCCCTTCCTTCTGGACTCTGCCTGGAAGTCTCAGAGAAGCTTGCCCTGATTGCCAAATCTGAAGCAGAACCCCCTGGAATGCTCTACTCTTTATCCTACTGGATTTGTCTTCATAGCATGTATCACTACGACATTTTATATTATATATTTTTTTGATTTATTGACTATCTCCCTATTAGAATACAGGTTTCATGAGAAGGGACACCTCATCTGCTTGTCACTGTTGTTTTCTCAGTACCAGTTCCTGGTACACAGTAGGTGCTCAAATATTTGTTGAATGAATGAGTAAATAAATGTAATATATATATATATATATATATATATATATTCACACACACACAGATATGTATATACATATATTTATACACAAAATATATACTTACTTACAGATGAAATGCATAAATACACAGAAAAATCTCAAAGCATATACATCAACTGTTAACATTGGTTACTCTTGGGAGTGGGACAGATGGATAGGTAGGGAGGAGGGCCCTTATATTTTTTACATGATATGCTTCTGCCTTGCTTGAATAATTTGTAATAAGGATGAATTATGTTATGATAAAAAATACAAAGAAAATTTTCATATAAGGACCAGGGTTTGTAGAACCTGTGTAATTGCTTTAAAATATGTCCAGTAATTACACTTAGATATCCAGTTTTTCAGCTGGACTGATCAACTGAAGATATTTTAATTAGCTACGATTCCATCTTTTTACTTTAGGCAGTGGTTCTCAAACTTTAGTGTGCATAGAATCATCTGCCCAGTTTGTTAAAAATATAGAGTCTCAAGGCCTATCCCCAGAGACTCGGAACAGGGGTTAGGTAGCAGGAATTTCTATTAAAAAAAGTATCACCCAAGGTGACTGATTTAAAGCTCACCATTTGAGAAACTGGCTCAAGATAGAGTTGAGACAGGGAAGATGGAATCAACACATATTTAATGAGGACCGATTATCTGCTAGGCAATTGTGGTTAATTAACATCAGATAAGTTTAATTAATTGGTTGTTAGTGGATGAGTATTTCAGCTGGCTGCATTTGCAACTAATTGGTAAGTGGTTAAACACTATAACAGTCCGAATAGAACAAAAAATGTTAGAAGTAAAACGTTATGATGCTGGTTTTGTGGTTCCATTTGTGTGGATTTTTAAATAACTTTAGAATTAATAAAATGATGACATTATGCCATCATCTATATATGGGGGATGACAAATACACGGTATCTGAAAACAAAGGCCAGAGTGTATCCCTGCCGCACAATCACAGCAGTGGACTACCGTCGGAAAACCTTCGTCCTAGCTCCTTTGGACCACCACATATGTCCCTTCACGAGGGACTCAAGTTTCTTATTAAAAGCTGCTAGAGTTGAACCAGATGGCTATAAGATCTCTTGTGGCTCTATCAATCTATCTTTCCAATACAAACACATACTAGCTTTTCCTTTGTGTTACACGTGATACTTCTGTGAAAGGTGCTTCCATGTGTAATGACTGCAGATGCGTTTCCAGTCTTTTACACTCATGCACACGTGCACGCACAAATATAGGCATATAAATAAAGGTTCTCAATACACCCAACTCAAGTACGCATTTAGCCCTTATTCTATTAAGAAATACTCATTACAGGAAACAATTTCAAGAGCATAAGTGAAAAATAATTTTGGAATGACTTGATGAAATAGGTCTCAGAAACTGCTGACTTAGAGACGTAAAATGTAACAGCAGGAGCAGACTGGTGTTACAAGGCCATGAAGCTCTGAGTCCATTTTAAGGACCCTAAGATTGCATCTGGAATTCTCACCTTTTCTGTTCTCATATTTATATTTCATTTACAAGGATTTATCCCAGTAAGACTGTTTCTTAAGAAAACATAAAAATGAGAGGGTATATTATACAAACAGACAAACAAACACCATTCCCAGGAATCCTGGAGATCTCTAGGTAAAATGAATCACCAGCAAATACATCAGCACCCATGAAGATTTCAAAATAACATCTTGAGAGCCAGGAGACACAAGGGCTCAGTTCATACATTTTCCCCTTCACATTTCATTCTAGACTAATCAGGTGGCTCAAACTGCCTTGCTGCCAGAATAATCCATATTCCATTTAGCGTTGCTGATGGTGGAGAGGAAGGAAAGGAAAGAAAGGGGACGTCTCAAGAGGACGACAAAGGACAAGATCACAAGGACGCTGACTGCTAATTAGCAACATATTATAAATATGGGTAAATGCACTAGTCTTTCAACTCGCGAGCCCCTAAGTTCATATCTTGGATGGAAGTGAAAATGTGTTTGTCAGTACCATGCTGGTCTCTTTTCTCGAAAGATGACGGACAACAAGGAGCTGGGCGGAGGGCCTCTGCAAAGAGACGCATTGTGACAGTAGGTGCCACCGTGCAGCAGAGGCTGCGTCTGACCAGGGCCGTCTCCTCCCTAAGCAACTTGTTTATCATCCTTCTTACAATCGGAAGACAGTCTGTTCTTTCAGCAGGGGCAGTATTTCCCCCCTTTCCCAGAACAGTGCCTAGACTGTTCATCAGCAACTGAGAACCCTCGCGAGTCGTGTTTTTGAGCGCCTCCTTGAAGCACTGAAGGATTTTGTCTGAGTCAGAGGAATCCTGCAGGAATGGATTATAAAGCACCTCCAGGCTTGGGTACTAAGTCCCAGTGCCTTTTGGGAAGCAGAATTCAATTTATAGCCCCAATCTCTTGCTCTAAGACCTGTTGGGGAGAACATCCCCTTGGCCACACAGGAGCCAGCCCTGTAGCTGTCTAAGATGACAGGATCCAAAGAGAGTTCTCAGCCAGGAGGCTGAGGATAATGGCTGAGGCATCAAGTGGTCCAAAGGAAAGAAAAGATTCAGAGAGTTCTGTTTTTTTTTTTTAAAGAGTTATTTTAATACTGTTTAGAAGAAAGAAAAATATATCTACACACACACACACACACACTTTGGCTTTTTTGGACTGTTCTAATAAAATGGGAACATGGTGTTTTTAGCTTTCTCTTAAAAGCCTCTAGTCTGTCTCTTTCCTGCTGGATTTACAATGCNATTTGTTGAATGAATGAGTAAATAAATGTAATATATATATATATATATATATATATATATTCACACACACACAGATATGTATATACATATATTTATACACAAAATATATACTTACTTACAGATGAAATGCATAAATACACAGAAAAATCTCAAAGCATATACATCAACTGTTAACATTGGTTACTCTTGGGAGTGGGACAGATGGATAGGTAGGGAGGAGGGCCCTTATATTTTTTACATGATATGCTTCTGCCTTGCTTGAATAATTTGTAATAAGGATGAATTATGTTATGATAAAAAATACAAAGAAAATTTTCATATAAGGACCAGGGTTTGTAGAACCTGTGTAATTGCTTTAAAATATGTCCAGTAATTACACTTAGATATCCAGTTTTTCAGCTGGACTGATCAACTGAAGATATTTTAATTAGCTACGATTCCATCTTTTTACTTTAGGCAGTGGTTCTCAAACTTTAGTGTGCATAGAATCATCTGCCCAGTTTGTTAAAAATATAGAGTCTCAAGGCCTATCCCCAGAGACTCGGAACAGGGGTTAGGTAGCAGGAATTTCTATTAAAAAAAGTATCACCCAAGGTGACTGATTTAAAGCTCACCATTTGAGAAACTGGCTCAAGATAGAGTTGAGACAGGGAAGATGGAATCAACACATATTTAATGAGGACCGATTATCTGCTAGGCAATTGTGGTTAATTAACATCAGATAAGTTTAATTAATTGGTTGTTAGTGGATGAGTATTTCAGCTGGCTGCATTTGCAACTAATTGGTAAGTGGTTAAACACTATAACAGTCCGAATAGAACAAAAAATGTTAGAAGTAAAACGTTATGATGCTGGTTTTGTGGTTCCATTTGTGTGGATTTTTAAATAACTTTAGAATTAATAAAATGATGACATTATGCCATCATCTATATATGGGGGATGACAAATACACGGTATCTGAAAACAAAGGCCAGAGTGTATCCCTGCCGCACAATCACAGCAGTGGACTACCGTCGGAAAACCTTCGTCCTAGCTCCTTTGGACCACCACATATGTCCCTTCACGAGGGACTCAAGTTTCTTATTAAAAGCTGCTAGAGTTGAACCAGATGGCTATAAGATCTCTTGTGGCTCTATCAATCTATCTTTCCAATACAAACACATACTAGCTTTTCCTTTGTGTTACACGTGATACTTCTGTGAAAGGTGCTTCCATGTGTAATGACTGCAGATGCGTTTCCAGTCTTTTACACTCATGCACACGTGCACGCACAAATATAGGCATATAAATAAAGGTTCTCAATACACCCAACTCAAGTACGCATTTAGCCCTTATTCTATTAAGAAATACTCATTACAGGAAACAATTTCAAGAGCATAAGTGAAAAATAATTTTGGAATGACTTGATGAAATAGGTCTCAGAAACTGCTGACTTAGAGACGTAAAATGTAACAGCAGGAGCAGACTGGTGTTACAAGGCCATGAAGCTCTGAGTCCATTTTAAGGACCCTAAGATTGCATCTGGAATTCTCACCTTTTCTGTTCTCATATTTATATTTCATTTACAAGGATTTATCCCAGTAAGACTGTTTCTTAAGAAAACATAAAAATGAGAGGGTATATTATACAAACAGACAAACAAACACCATTCCCAGGAATCCTGGAGATCTCTAGGTAAAATGAATCACCAGCAAATACATCAGCACCCATGAAGATTTCAAAATAACATCTTGAGAGCCAGGAGACACAAGGGCTCAGTTCATACATTTTCCCCTTCACATTTCATTCTAGACTAATCAGGTGGCTCAAACTGCCTTGCTGCCAGAATAATCCATATTCCATTTAGCGTTGCTGATGGTGGAGAGGAAGGAAAGGAAAGAAAGGGGACGTCTCAAGAGGACGACAAAGGACAAGATCACAAGGACGCTGACTGCTAATTAGCAACATATTATAAATATGGGTAAATGCACTAGTCTTTCAACTCGCGAGCCCCTAAGTTCATATCTTGGATGGAAGTGAAAATGTGTTTGTCAGTACCATGCTGGTCTCTTTTCTCGAAAGATGACGGACAACAAGGAGCTGGGCGGAGGGCCTCTGCAAAGAGACGCATTGTGACAGTAGGTGCCACCGTGCAGCAGAGGCTGCGTCTGACCAGGGCCGTCTCCTCCCTAAGCAACTTGTTTATCATCCTTCTTACAATCGGAAGACAGTCTGTTCTTTCAGCAGGGGCAGTATTTCCCCCCTTTCCCAGAACAGTGCCTAGACTGTTCATCAGCAACTGAGAACCCTCGCGAGTCGTGTTTTTGAGCGCCTCCTTGAAGCACTGAAGATTTTGTCTGAGTCAGAGGAATCCTGCAGGAATGGATTATAAAGCACCTCCAGGCTTGGGTACTAAGTCCCAGTGCCTTTTGGGAAGCAGAATTCAATTTATAGCCCCAATCTCTTGCTCTAAGACCTGTTGGGGAGAACATCCCCTTGGCCACACAGGAGCCAGCCCTGTAGCTGTCTAAGATGACAGGATCCAAAGAGAGTTCTCAGCCAGGAGGCTGAGGATAATGGCTGAGGCATCAAGTGGTCCAAAGGAAAGAAAAGATTCAGAGAGTTCTGTTTTTTTTTTTTAAAGAGTTATTTTAATACTGTTTAGAAGAAAGAAAAATATATCTACACACACACACACACACACTTTGGCTTTTTTGGACTGTTCTAATAAAATGGGAACATGGTGTTTTTAGCTTTCTCTTAAAAGCCTCTAGTCTGTCTCTTTCCTGCTGGATTTACAATGCTAAAAAGCAAAATCCCAGAAACCTATTTCTGTTTACTTAAGAAGGATAAAGTGTTACCCCAAAACAGAGGGGCCTTTTACAGAGATTGGAAAACAAATGGTTTAAGAGCATTAAGATCTACATATCTCTCATGCCAGCACATTTAAGGTCATCAATCAAACATAATCCTGAACATACGAGGTGCAAAAGTGCTAAAAAGGCCCCATTAAAATCCAAGCCTTTTCAGGTGTACCACCCAATCCTGAGAGTTATATAAAAGGCAGAAACAGCTCTAGTTTATACACACAATACCATTAGGGACAATTTATCATGTCTTTAAAAGTGATCTATGGTACATTGTGAAATTGCTTATTAACTCCAGAAATAACAAACCCAGCTTGTGTTAATGCACTCGAATACCCAGAATTGGAATTCTGAAAACTTTAACTAGAACCTATTCATATTTACAGCTTAAAGTTTCTATTAATCTACCCCCTAACTTGTATTTCAAATTTCTTAATTCATATTTTTCAATTAGCATTAAGATAGTAGAGCTATTTTGACAAAAAGTTTTAAGATGTTTGAAATAGGTTTGCTTTACCAAATGCCTAAAACAGCAAAGATGACACAAACAAATGTACTCTGGGCAAAAATCCAAATTATAAGACTTTTATAATTTTATCTTTCAAATCTTATTTTCTTTTAAAACATTGCCAGTCTGCACTTATTTCCTGATTTTTCTTTAATCCATTATAAAAAAATACGTATGTGACTGCCCATACTCCTGGTTCGTCCATCTGATTTCATTACACCTTTTTTTTTAAAGGTACTTTTTGTTCTATAAATACAAGATTTCATACATAAAAATAGCACTCTTGGTCTGCATTAAAATCTACCAAAGCTAAAAATTGTAGAAGTAAGTAGCAGGGGAAGCTTGAAACCGAGGAAGCTCGAGCAGAGGAAGCTCGAAACCAAGGACAGACCTTGCTGTGCCTCATGCCCATTAATGTTAAACTTTATGATGTTCCTCGACTTATGATGGAGTTATGTTTTTTTTTTAAAGATTTTATTTATTTATTTGACAGAGAGAGACAGCCAGCGAGAGAGGGAACACAAGCAGGGGGAGTGGGAGAGGAAGAAGCAGGCTTCCAGCGGAGGAGCCTGATGTGGGGCTCGATCCCAGAACGCCGGGATCATGCCCTGAGCCGAAGGCAGATGCTTAACGACTGCGCTACCCAGGCGCCCCGTGATGGAGTTATGTTTTAATAAACCCATTGTAAGTTGAAAATATTGTATGTTGAAAATGCATTTAATACACCTGACGTACCAAACCTCCTAGCTTACCCTAGCCTACCTTAAACATGCTTAGAACACTTACATTAGCCTACAGTTGGGCAAAAGCATCTAACACAATCAAATACCCATTTTATAATCAAGTGTTGAATATCACAGATGGTTTACTGAACACTGTACTGAAAGTGAAAAGCAGAATGGTTGTATGGGTACAGAATGGTTGTAGGTATATTGACCGTGACTGACAGGGAGCTGTGGCCGTAATTGCCTAGCATCATGGGAGAGGACTGCACGGCATATTGCCGGCCAGGGGAAAGATCCAAGTTCAAAATCCCAAGTACGCCTTCTACTGAATGTGCATCGCTTTCCCAAACCATCATGAAATCGAAAAATCGTAAGTCAAACCATCTGAAGTCAGGGACCATCTGTATATTCTGAGGCCCCTTTGGTCAGCACAGGTCCTTGTTTCCAGGCTGGCTTTTAGTTGTATCGATTGGCTCACAACATGGTGTTGGTACAATTCCGTGCTCACATTCTGAGAGAACAACTAGATGTTTCTGTATCAGATGATTGACTACCCACATATAGAAAATATCACCTTTTATGTTTCTTAGCAAGCTGACCTGCGGCATGATGAGAACCAGAGCTAACTGAGCAGTTGGTTCTCTTTGTCTTGACTCCCGCACCTGAGAAATGCTCTTCTTCAAGTGCTCACTCAGCAAACAAGCACTGGTACTGGGGGTCAAGAACTGGGCCAGATGCTCCACGTACTAAATGTACACCATATTTAAAGAGTACAGAGCAGAACATGGAGGTGAGTGCACAAAAAAAGTATAATGTTTGCAGGTTTCCGGAGTGGTCAGTTCCATGTGGAAGAGTGTGGGTCAGGAAAGGTGTTGCAATGTGGATGGTTAAGGACCTAGGGCTACAGGCCATCACTGGAACAGCCAAGGCAGAAGCATATATTTTAAAAAGACCCCTAAAGACAGAGTTTCAGAAACAGTTAGGTTCAGTGAAATGATACATATGAATCTAGGCAGTAGCACAACGTGGTGGGATGGTTCACAGGTTAGGAGAATTTTTTTAGATTCACATTTGGCTTTTTTCTTGGTCTATGAACTTGAGGAAAGTACTTAACCTTCAGTTTTCATCTGAAAAATGGGCACAACAATGTTTATTTCATAAGGATGTTGTGGAGACTATGAGAAATAGATATAAAAATACTTAGAAAGTGTACCTTAATCCAATATTTTTCCAATCCTGTTTTGTGAGATGTCCGCTTCTCGGACCATGAATACACTAGTGTACAATCTGACTCCTCACGAGAGGGTGCGGCAGGCAGCCGTGCACACAGACCCTTGACCACGAAGCCCTCATTTGGTGGAACACCTACTTCTACAGGGAGAAACACTTGGGAAACAGGGCCATCCATCTTTAAACATGTATCTGCTTAGTTTATAAGTGACAATTAGAACACTTATTTGAAACTACCAAAACAAGAGGATGAAAGAGAATAGGTCATTTTCTACATTGCAGCTGTGGCCAGCAAACAGCAACCAACTGGGTGTCTGAATTCTCTGTTCATAGAATAGGGGAAACCACAGTGCCCTATATAGAATTAAGCTCTGGCCTACAATCAAAAGCTTCTGACATTGGCCCTGGCCTATTACATGTGGCACAGCCCATCTGTACCCCTAACTTCACTTCTAAGGTCCTCATGCTCCAGGACCCCAACTTCCCCTAAGCATCTCTTATTTCTCCAATTTCTTGGCCACGGCTCAAAACTCCATTCACACAGCATCCCCTCACTTTCTCCAGTCTATCCAAGTCCAACTGTTCTTGAAAGCCAGGTTTAAAACTGACCCCCGAAGTCCTCTGAGTTTTCTCCAGTGGAATCCCTTCCTTCCTATCCTATAAACCAAAGGTAAGTGGTCTGCACAGCTGTTGTAGCTGTCAGCCTGGCAAGCCACCTTCCCCAGAGCAGGGCTGTGTCCTTCCCCTTCCTATCTCAGTGCCTGGTACAATGTATTACACATAAATGAAAAAAAAAAATGCTTGTTGGATCAAATGGCTTCAGTATTCTGATCAGTAATAGTAAGAGCCCAAAGAGTAAGAGACTATATCCCAATAATGAAATACAAATTCTATTCAAGTCCAGTAATAATCAGGTGAAAGGAACAACACATACTGTTAATGTTACATGCAGTTGCTTACCAGGCCTGAAAACACAGTGTGCTTTTACCTATCCCAGAGGTTTCCACATTACTGCCAGAATTATTTTACTGGAGGGTTTTAAAAGTCCCGGGAATACTTCCAGATTGTTGTCAAATAGTTCTAAAATGAAAACACAGTCCAGGGGGTCGAGCACTCCGCCCCCCCCGCCCCCGCTCGGATGTCCACATTTCTGATGCAGGATGTCCTTTCAATGATGCCCTCCTCCAGCTGGTGTCTACTTCGCCTTCACTTCTAACTTCCCTCCTCCCCACCTGATCCCTCCACTCGTGAGCTGGCAAACAAACCGCTTCCATTGTCAGGCCAAAGGTAGGAAAGATCCCTGCACTTTTTATCCCAAGCCTTACTAACAAGGAAGGAAGTTAATTAAAGTCTCATCTAGCAGACATTCTTCCCCCAGCTGTGTCTAGTCATGAGCAGAATGATGATTATGCACATCTGGGCAAAACATTAAAGAGGAAAGTTCTGTCAAAATTAGGTATGGTTTGGAAATAAGAAACAAACATAGTCTGTATATTCTGTAGAAGCAACATTAAAACAGCACCAGGCCAGCTCTGTAGCTTGGGTGCCTCCAAGGTGGAGGCAGGGAGTGGTTCAAAGAAGAGCTATGGGGGCGTCAGGCCAGCTCCTGAAATGAGGCTGTAAGGTCCCTGAGCACAGGGCCCACATTGGCTCCAGCCCCAAGCCCTTGCTCTTACACAGGTACCTGGGTTAGAGGAACTAGCCTCATTCCCACATATTTCGTTCCAATAAGCCCTCTTCTACTGCTCCTCCCAAAAGAACAATTTCATTCCAGATGCGATGGATTGGCTCAGACCATGCATACACTTATCCCTTCAATCATGGGAGCCAGTTGGGAAAAACAAACACACAAAAAACAAAACTAGTTTAGTTTTGACGTGATACAATCCTTATGACAATTTTCCGAACCCACTGCATGGTATGTATTAGTTCTTTAAAAACAAAGAACAACAAAAACCCTGTTTGCTAATGTGTCAGGTATTAATTCCAGAGGCTCTATTTACCTTTCCTTAGAGATTCTCCTAGACATTGACTTGTGATCTGACAGCGTATTACTATTTGGTTCGGTGTCATAGTGGGTTGTGCTAAGAAAGCTCACTTCCATCATTTCAGCGTACTTCACTAACCTAACCTTCCAACCTCGCGTCCTCTCAGCCAGCCATGCTGGCCTACCCTCATCAGCCATCCTTTCCCACCTTCCTGCTATTCACCTTGGATGCCTTAATAATATTCAGTCAAGGTAGACTCAAAAATGGATGGGAGACTCAGCAAGCACTTGGCCCCGGTGCCCCACCCATGGTTTGCACATTCTAGCTATCAATATTTTAAGGTTCAACTCAAAAATCATATTACTTCCTAAATCTAAGTTATGAATATAAATCTTATCATACTTGTTTAGATTTGCATTTAGGTTTAATAATTTCTTTGTTCACTTTCTTTCTTGTACCTTAGATCTTCCTTCTGGAGTCATTTTCCTTCTTTCCAAAGTACTTCTTTTAAAAAGTTCCTTTAGTGAAAATCCTCAGACGGATTTTCTCTCTTAGTCTCTGTTTATCCAAAAATGTTGTTTTGCTCTTAATATGGAAAGATACTTTGCTGGAACGATCCTAGGCTGGCAGTTATTTTTCTCTTACAACTTGGAAGGCATTATTCTACTGTCTTACGGCTTTGATTCCTGAGACGCCTATTTTCAATCTAACTCGTCTTTTGTTTATAGATAATGTGTCTTCTTACCTTTGGCTGCTTTTACTTCTTGCTGGTTCTAGTGTTCTGCCATTTTGCTACAATGTGTCTAGATGTGAAATTCTTCGTATTTATTTTGGTTGGTATATGTTGTGTATTTGTGGATTTAGGTCTTTTGCCAGATGTGAAAATTCTCAGCTATTGTCTTTTCAAATATTGCTCCTCTAACTTCTTCTGGAACTCTGATTTGATGTTTTCTAGATCTTCTCATTTGATCTTCTGGGACTCAACAGCTCCCTCATGCTCTCCATCTCATTTTCTCTTTGCTCAGTTCTGCATAATTTCTTTGAATATATTTTCCACTTCACTAGATGCCTCTTCAGCTTTGTTTAATCTGCTTTAAAACTCATTCATCCAGATTTTAATTTCAAAAAGTTCTATCTGGTTCTTTATTTTTTTAAAAAAAGATTTTATTTATTCATGAGAAACGCAGAGAGAGAGAGAGAGAGAGAGCGAGAAGCAGGCTCTGCAGGGAGCCCAATGTGGAACTCGATCCCAGGACCCTGGGATCATGACCTGAGCTGAAAGCAGAAGCTTAACCAACTGAGCCACAGGCCTCCTCTATCTGGTTCTTTGTAATTATCTGAAGTTTCATATTCCTTGATCATTTAAAAATTCCATTTTTACTTTCTGTAAATATTATATATACACTTCTATTTACATTCTATGTTGATAACTCCAATATTTGAGAACCATGGGAAGTCAAAATGTGTTGTTTCCTGTTCGACTCCCACTTAAGTTGATTTTTTTTCTTTGTGTGTTTGGTAAATTTTTTATTATAAAGCTCATACTTTGTTAAATGTAACCTGTAGGAATCCAGACAGCCTAATTTAGGGATGCTTTTTTCCAGAAAAAAATTTATTTACTTTTGCTGGAAGCCATTATAACCCTTTCAATTGTCCTGGTTACACAGGAAGAGTTCCAAGGTTAGCTATCCTATTTTGTGTTTGTGTGTGTGCATACATGTGCATTTGCCTGTGTATGTGCACTCCGCCATCTTAGGTTCCCAAGTGCAGTGCTGGTGGTTGCATTTAGTCCCCAGGCATCTTAGGTTTTCTGCTTCACTTACAGCTCACTGCTCTTTATTCTGGTTTTAGCTTACATATTTCCCCTTTCCCTCCTTGGAGACTTCCCTCATTTTCTTGAAAATACTTCAATGCCTCAAATAATGTTTTCATTTATCTCATGTCCAGTTATGTCATAGATTCAGGTATCTTATCTGTCTCAACCAATGTAGCTTTTTGTTTGTTTAGTTCAAAAGTTCTAAGGTTTGAGCATTCAATAAAATCTCTACCATTAGTTTCACTGTCTTCTAGAGGTATGCATTTTACTTTTTATTTACAGAATAATAGACTGTTAGCATGGCAAGGCATCCAAGAGATTATTTCACACAGTGTTTCCTGCGGGAGGCACTGTTGGTATTTTGGTCACAATGATCCTTTGTCCATTGTGACTGTCCCAAATACTTGAAGGCATTTAACATCCCTGGCCTCCACCTGCCAAAGACAGGTAACTGAAACGATTAAAAGTATCACTCATTTCCAATAGCCTCCTAGGTTGAGAACTTTGATGGTTAATCCTTTCATTTTACAGATGCAAAATGTCTGCTTTTAAGATAAAGGATAAAACCCAGAGATGACCCATGAGGAGACTAAATGTGATCTAGCTCTCATCTCTGTCTCTGGGCTCATTCCGCCACATTGTCTTTCAGTTCCTTGGTGTGCTGTACTCTTCCTGCTGCAGGGCCTTTGCATTTGGCCCTTTCTTCTGCCTGGTGGCCTTCTCCCATCTCCCACACTTCTCCACTCACTTGGACTACTAACTCCTACTCATCTTCCCGATCACACATCAAATGTTGCTTATTTAGGAAAATTTCACTGACCTCCCAGACTAGGATCAAGATCTCCTTTTCCACGCTTTAGTAGCCCCCTGTACTCCTGTCAAGGCACTTAATACGGTTTAAAATTTACATGTGGTAGTGACTGTAAGGTACATGAGGGTAGAAATATCTCTTTTGTTCACCACTGATTCATCTGTACCGAAAAAGTGACTACTGTGTAACAGGGGCTCAAAAATATTTGTTAAATACATGAACAAACTAAAGTCACAGATGTGTGACCCATCCAAACAAGAAGGGATATGATCTCTAGGAAAAGTTAAAGATGCCATTGACAGTATCAATTAGGACCTGAGGTGCAAAAGAAATATTTCTAAATATTAATTTAAATTGCCTTTTTGCTGCCATCTGTTCTCCAAATGGAAATCTCTCAATCTAGTGTATCTCAAAAAAACTTTTCCTTGCTAAACGACTGTGACAGGTGATTCTTGCAAACAATGTTTCATTCAAGATGTTCAATAACTTCACATTTAATGCACATATATTTCCTACAGAAAGCCAATATCATGGACTGTCATACTGTCTTATTGGAAATCCTTAACCTATTGCTAATATGAACTTTGGATAATTATGGATTTTTAAATTTTTCAGTTACTAATTTCAACACTGATCCATTTGTCATATATTCTGGAAATGTGAATCCCATCATCTATCTACTCCATCTGTTTTCTTGGATTGATCTATCAGTATGATTGTATTTAAAGATTACTTATCCGTGCTGGTCACATACTTCTGAAAAAAAAAATACCCATATACTTTTTGGTCTACATTCTTATCCATGAAACTGACCTTGCTTTCCACTCACTGTGAACCCCATCTGATGCCACAGACCTCATGGGATTTACACTGTCATGATCCTTTCATACCGCACCTTGTGACCAACATCTGACAACAGCCTCTTCAGTTAATTTTACTTTACAAACTGGCCAAGCCTATAAAATCTCCATAAATCCTCAAGATGCTCAACTATTTCCATATCTCCTAGTCTTTTCAAGCACACAGGAGCTCTTTTGGGTTCTTTATAGTTATCCAGAGAAAAGAAAAGAAAATTCTTCTCAAAGACTCTTATTTTTTGAGCATGTCCTCCAAAAGATAATTTCTCATGAGACCAACTTGGTCAACCATCCACCCAGTATGATGAAGCCATGGGTGGTCTTTTTGTTTTTCCCATAAACTTATGGTAAACCACAAAATAGTGAACCAAATATAAACTATTGCTGTCTACATTTTTCCCCCCTTCAAGTGTAGTAAGGTTTCATTCTACTCTTAAAAAAAGCAAACCACCACCCCCTTAGATGACAAGGGCATGAGTAAGCAAAATAGGTTGTGGAGAAAGAAGAGAAATGCTTCATCATTTGATAAAACTGGATGCCAGTGCCCCTGGACTCTTAAAAAGTCCTGAAGAAACCTTGCTCATAAGACTCAAGACCAAGCTTGGCACAGGTACAAATGTCAGGGAGGGCTGCCTATAATTCCCTCCCTTAAATAACAAACTCAGGTGTTAGCTGAGCATATTTCCATGAGTTAAATCAGCTTTTGGAAGCCAACATAGAGGGGTTATTTCATATAAAAAACATTTCTCTTTGTATAAAGCTAAAAAACCATGAACATATTTTCACCAAATGAAACGTGGACTTCTAGAGAAGAGCTGAATGGAAAAAAAAAAATGGAAGGAAAAAATGGAACAACAAAAAGAGATGGTTAACAGGAGGCTGTTGCATTTCCCAAGCAAGCAATATGAGTTTAATTGAGGCTGACGCATGACAGACTCGCATGTACAGTATCGCCCAGGCCCCGACTGAAGCTGCTGACAGAGGGTAAATGGTGCACGGCAGCGGGGCCTGCCCTGGCCTGGCATGGCGACGGAAGTGCACTGAGCCTGTCAGGAGATAGCATGAGGGCTAATGAAGGGCAGCCCTTGTTTTTAAAATTCTTCTCACTTAGTTTTGGATCAGACTCTACACCATAGAGCCTTCTCAACCTTTTAGTGCTCAGTTAAGGATATGTGACACTTATTTAAAAATTAATGCATTCTAATCAATTTCAAGTTAGACAGCAAAGAGTCTGCAAAAAAGGGGAGACAAAAAGAGAAAAAGGCAGAAGGAGAAGAGGAAAGAAAAGCAAGAGAGAATAAGCTCTATAAATACGGAAGGAGGTAGAAAGCATGAGAACTATGGCATAAGAAGTACCTAAGTGTTTGTGGACATCTTTGTAGAAAGAATTTTGTAGAGACAGACACGCCAACATAAGAAAGCAGGTGGTGGGGGGGATAAAACATCCTTTGTATATTCTCCCAATAGTATAAAAAGTCCAGGAACCAAAGCGTGAAAAGACAAATGCAAAAGGAAATTTTAGCATTTGTAAAAAACCCAAAAATGTAACCTTAAAAAAAAAGATATTTTTTTCCCCAACCACCACGCGATTACTGTATATCCTATTAATAAAACATTTTCTTCATTGCCCCATGGTAGAGAGTCTTCCGAAATGACTGAATATGTGTATCAAATATGTGCCTTAAAAGAAATAGTAATATTTATATACCCAGTGAGTGAATAAATATTAAAGAAAAATTATCATTCGTTTTAAATAAAGTATCCAGGCATGCAAGCATTAAGTCTATATTACCTGTTTAATTTATCTTATTGCCAATATAGGAAAGCGCTTAATTGCAATATTGTTATTTACATGTTTTAGGTACTTGAAAATCACACATATGTAATCCACATTTTAGAGGTTGTTACTTGCGAAAGACATCTTTAAAAAGGTGCTGGCCATTTTACTATAAGCAGTGGAAAGTAGAAAGAAATTGCTCTGGGTTTTAAGTATAAAAGATCAAATTTATTTAATGAAGATCACAGTTTAACTTAAACTGAAAACTCTTTTGCCTCATTTTCTATTAATCCTAACTAAAACCAAATTTATCTTTCTAGACATTTCTAGAGATAAATCCTGCCTAACTAGATCAGGTCTCGATAATAGAATATGAGAATACACTCATTTATAGTCACATGAAAATCCTGATACCTTTTTGCAAGCTCATGACAAAACTACCTTTTTTAAAAGGAATTTGTGAATCTACAGGTTTGTAGCCAAAGACAAATACCTCTAATAATAATTATCTTTCTCTACAAATAAGCTTTACCCAAAATGACCCTTTTGTCAGATTTTAAAATAAGCATAACTCAAAAAAATAAAATAAGCATAGCTTTTTTTCTTTCTAGATTTGGTTTTTATATTCCAGAGATATCAATTTAGGGTATTAACGTTAAAATTAAATTATTTTTCCAGTGACCTCATCCTGACTACCTCTGGGTAACTCAAAAAGCTCTCTATAGAATCTCATACTCACCTTTACAACATGCATTGAGAAAGGTCATACACATGTAGAAAGTATACAAATGACCAAAATGGCTTGCTAAATTACCAGGGAGCTTTTAGGGAACTTACATACTGGAAACATGGGCAACCAATCAGAACTTCCAATCCTTTCACAAGTTATTCGCTCAATAGCACGATAATGAAAACAATGAGGAGGAAGGGCAACAGAGTGTAGCAAATAGAGCTCAGCAGATACACATTTTATTTTGTTTTACTTACGTTTGACAAGAGATCTTATTTGTAATTCATTCCTAGGACCACTGAGCTTCTGCCAAAGCAAGTAACATTACTCTATTACTGTTTCTTATTGAAGAGTAGACTTTGTCAGTGTCACCATGCAGGGACAGTTTTCATTACAGATGACTGGGATTAAAAGCAGTTCTAGGTTTCTTTACAGTTAGCATAAAGCAATCTAGGAGGAGGTTACAGTTGGCCATATTGAGAAAATAGCAAAAGTCAATCTGACAACAACTGACATTTTCATTTCATGTGTATACTGGACAGCCTAGATCATCTAGATGAACCCTATAATTTAGAGAGGAAAACAATTCTTCAATGGGTGTTTCGTCTAAAGTGCTAGGTGGCAATGAGCTATCAAGGCAAAGTAAAAAAAATATCAACACAAACTTAATGCTTCCTTTTGGTTAAAATTATTTTATTAGTTAGGTTTTAATATCAGAGTGAATTATCTAAGAAATTTGGGTAGAAGCTAAAAATTGGACTGGATGATTTCAGAGAGCCCTTCCAAAGCAAGGATTCTTTGACTTGATGCCACAGTTTGTTTGGTGTTTTTGGACTGGGAGATGCCCCTGAAAGGCGAATAGAAAACGAGGCTCAGGAGTTTATTGATTTGGGGCTTTTACCTAGAGCATCAACTGTAATCACTGGACCTTTTGATGCTCTTAGGGACTCTACCGGGGCTGCCTGTGTTTTCCAGGGGCTTACCCACAGAGCAGACCCATGCGGATGGTCTTGAAAAAACTTGAAAACAAAATGACTAGAAAAGGATGCATTTTCTGACTCCCCAGCACGGAAGAGAATTTTAACCAGAATAAGACCAATTAAATGTGATGCTACATGTTGTATGCCTGAAAATAATGTACCATGGTGTGGCAACTATACTCAAGGTAAATGAATGAATGACATATACACACACATAAAATGAAATAGAATACACTGATGCTACATGAATATAATAAGCATTTATTTGGGCTAGCACCTGCCAAGCCTACATAACTTTTATAAATTCAGTATCCGTGTGAACGGATCAGGTTTGTTTTTCTTTTCCTGTGTGTTTTGCAAATATTTTGTATAAAAGCTGGGCTATGCGGGGCGCTTGGGTAGCACAGTCGTTAAGCATCTGCCTTTGGTTCAGGGCGTGATCCCGGCGTTCCGGGATCGAGTCCCACATCGGGCTCCTCCGCTGGGAGCCTGCTTCTTCCTCTCCCACTCCCCTGCTGTGTTCCCTCTCTCGCTGGCTGTCTCTCTGTCACATAAATAAAAATAAAATCTTTAAAAAAAAAAAAAAAAGCTGGGCTATGGTCTTTTAAAATGCCTGGGAATAAACTGTCATTATGTCATGACAATATGGCTAACTTTCTCCACCCTTTCACGAGTGAGAGTCACAGTCCCATGCAGGACAGAGCGACCTGCCCAAGGACTGCTAGGACCTTCACCGGCCAGTCCCCTCTGTGTGGACCTGGGACCACTGCTCAGTGGGGCACCAATGAATTTGCCGAACAAAACCCGTTTGACTCACCAACACGATTTCATTTTTTTTTTTAATGGAGGGGTGATGATGTGACAGGGAGAGCTGAATATTGAATAAATGCTTAAGATAATTGTATGATGACAGAATACTCAGAAGACTTTAAGAATTAGGACGTCTCATTCTTAAGATGAGAAACATGGCTTCTATGCAGTCATGTAACTAAATTAGTAAAAGCTACCATATTATCATCTATCTTTTTAAGATTTATTGTAGGTCTACTATACTCTAAGTATTAGATTCAGGAAGGGTATTTTATTTATGTATTTATGTATTTATTTATAAGTTTATTTAGTTATGTAATCTCTACACCCAGTGTGGGGCTTGAACTCGTGGCCCTGAGATCAAGAGTCACATGCTCTTTCAACTGAGCCATCCAGGCACCCCAGATTCAGGAAGGGCATTTTCAAAACTAGTAAGATATGATCCCTGTCCTCACAGAGTTTATACTCAAATTATTTTGGAGTTTTTTCCAACATTACTATAACTGTAATTATTTTTAAAGTTATTTTTAGCTACCCCAAAAGACACTTTTTTTTGTATATTTCTAGTGATCTTCTAAAGCTGAGGCCACCTTCATTAATTTAACCATTTAAAATGCTTGTTCAATCTAACTTGCTTCCTTCACTTAGCATAAGTTTTTATTTTAATGAATTCTCTTTCAAAGAGCAAAAATATACCTCATCACTTAATCCCTCCCCAAAGCACATACCAACTTTTTCAGGAGCATTAAGCAGCATAATAAAAGAGGAACTTCTTAAAATTTACTGATATATAAATAAATTAAGATCCACTAAATCTTTATTATAACCATATATCTCACCAAAAAAAAAAACAACCCACCACATTTTCCGATGAGAATTCTTTCTACAGATTTCTACTTCCAAGCCCAATTTTACTAGTTAACCTAGTTAAAATGGTTTCTAAAGTACAAATATTTGACCAAAGGCATAGTGACTGCAAAAGCTGCTAATCTCCTGATAGCTACACCAACAAACACTAATTAAAATGCAAAAGGAGTGAAAACACATCCTGGTCACTTACCATCAGTTTCCAAGCAATGTGGAAAGAGTAGAATAAGAAACCAGAGGTGTTAAAGATTTTATTTTTCTGACCAAGAAAGGTCAGATATAGTGCATCAGAATGCTACATCTTAAGAAAATCATTATTTTAATGCTGAGATCCCAGTGAATAGAATAGCTTTCAAATATTAAAATCTCTGTGGTAGGCTCTGACCTCAGAATAACAAGAAAATGACAGGCACTTATTTTTCCACATATAAAAATGACACTTATTGTAAGGTCATTATATAAAAGGCTTATTTCCCCTTTATGAAATAAATAATTATACCACTGATTCAATATGCTTGCCAGCATGTCTACATGTGGTTTGAGTGGTTATTTCAATCACCTAAATATAGAAAGAACTAATACCTACAAACTTAAAAACTATGGTCCAAGTGGCCCGTAGCCCTTGTGTATCATTTTTCCCCTGGCAAATCACTTTCACTGCTTCCTCAAGAACCCCATAAATGTTCTATTTACACACACGGTGCTTTACTGATCACATCCAGAGGACCGGGTGTACTTTGTTTTAAAAAGTAAACAGTTGGTTAAATAGATATGTGACTGTACTGTAAATGATGTGGGAGTATTGTCTAATTCTTTTTTTTTTTTTAAAGATTTTATTTATTTATGTGACAGAGAGACAGCCAGCAAGAGAGGGAACACAGCAGGGGAGTGGGAGAGGAAGAAGCAGGCTCCCAGCGGAGGAGCCCAATGTGGGACTGGGTCCCGGAAGGCCGGGATCATGCCCTGAGCCAAAGGCAGACGCTTAACGACTGCGCTACCCAGGCACCCGAGTATTGTCTAATTCTGCTGGAAGGATGCCTTCTTTAAGAAATCCTGAAAGAGGTTAAAGTGAAAATGTTCAAAGGAGGGAGTTATGAGGTGACCCTTTGTATTCTGGAAATGGTTTACAGTACAGTGCTGTGGAAGCCAGGCTTCCCAGTGATTCCCAGTGCCTGGTATATACTCCCTGTCCAGTCCCCTCCCACATTGTATCACGGTTGGTCTATGTGATCAAGAGAATACTGCAGAAGTGACAATATGTCAATTCCAAGACTGGGTTATAAAAGACATTAAGGCTTCTGTCTTGGTTGTTCTCACCTTCACTCTTTCTTGGATCACTTGATTTGGTAAGAGCCAGCTGCCATTTTGTGAGTACACTCACCTAGGGAGAGGCCCTGAGGATGGAATAAAACCCTGAGGTCTCCAGACAGCAGCCACGAGTGAACTTGGAAGCAGACTGTCCAGCCCCAGCCAAGCTTTCTGATCACTGTGGCTCTAGGGGGTGGTGTAGGCAGGAAGACTCGGTGAAGAAGGGGAGACCCAAGCAGGTAGGAAAGATTTAGATCAGAGTAACACACAGTGACCCAAAGAGTATATGTGGCCCACAGATGAGTTTTGTTTGGGCCATATAGTGTTCTCAAAATTGGCAATTTCCATGAGAATATTTGAATTTCTAGCTTTGCTTGAGAAGTTGGACCACCTAATAACTTCAGATTCTCCCTCATCACAGCTGCCCCTTCTAGGGACAAGACACATGCTTGTCTCCTCCATGCCCCATTGTGCTGTGCCTAGTCTGCATGACTCACTTGCCTGACCTGTCAGCTCCTTCTAAGTAGGCATTATAGATGAAGTAAGAATTATGTGGGATTGCAAACACAGGCTGGACATGACTAGGTAGGTATTAAGTCTTGGCTCTACTGGTCACACACGTGTATTTCCTTAGCGGCCCCAGGTATCTGAGTTACAGACTCCTGATGCGGAGAGATGGAGAGGTGAGCATCTAGTGGACATAGAACTGTCTTAAGAGGCAAACAGGCCCATGCAATTAAGAACAGCATGCTTAGGGTGCCTGGGTGCCTCAGTTGGTTAAGGGTCTGACTCTTGATTTCGGCTCAGGTCATGATCTCAGGGTTGTGAGATGGAGCCCTGCGTCAGGCTCCATGCTGGGCGTTGACACTGCTTAAGATTCTCTCTCTCTCCCTCTTCTCCTTTCCTCACACTTGCTCTCTCTCTCTCTGTCTAAATAAGTAAATAAAGCTTAAAAAAAATCAGTATGTTTGGGGGGGGGGGCTGTGATCCTGTCCTTTTTCTCCTGCCTGGAAAAGTGGAAGAAACCAATTTTCCTTTTTTCCTGTACCTCCTAGATTACTTGTTTACCCTCCTGTATATTCCTTTCCCTTCCAACACTGTTCCTAGTGTACACTATGGCCCGGCCTCCTCTGGGTAAATATGTTGGGGTGAAAGGAGGAGAAGGAGACACTGCACAGACTGTTCTACCCGTCACCCCCAAGAGCCGGGCTTGGGTTTGTCACACTCCTGGGTGTGAGGGGAACTGGAAGGGGTAAAATGAGAACCTGTGGAGGGTGGAGTCCAAGTGTGGGGGGAGATCAGGTGGGAAAGGCGGCTAGGCAACAGTGTGGGGGTCAGGAACACAACCAAAACAGAACACAGAACCAACAAACAACACACAACAAAACACAACACAGAACCAAAAATAACCTAGCTCCGGTGGGGGACAAGGTTATATGGTACTCTAAAAGGAATTTCTGTTGATTTGGGGATTTTTTCCTCTGCACAAATTTTCAGAAGGGGCTCATCACAAGAGAAGTGTAATGTCTAGACAAATAGATGGACACAGTTATATATGTAACTAGTAAATTAATTCAAAATTGACAACTTCTATGAACTTCTGTGTACTTGAGAACAATGTCCATTTTGACACATTTTAACCTTATTCTAAGTGAGAAGACTATCTCAGTTGCCTAGATGGGTAAAATGTACTTAGTGGTCACTAAGAAGTGTGCCATTCATTAGACAAGGTCATCAATCATAAATTAAACATGAAGAATCAGAAATGTGATGTCTTATATCTCTTTGCTTTTAACTTTCACACGGTATTTTTTTTTCCTCAAATTCATTCCTTTGTTCTCTAGAAATAGCCTGATACAGTAAAATGCCCAAATAGCTCCATAAGAGAGAGGTGATACATAGAACGAGATTGAAATCTAGAAGAAACATAATCAGTAGTTTCTGTGTATATAGGAATGTCAAATTATCTGAAAGCCTCAAAGGCATATCCATGGACTGTGAGGAGGCAAACATATACATATACTATGAAGCCCTTTCAACTAGAATGCCTGATTTTCTCTTTTCTTGAACCTTCCAGTTTACCATGTTAATATTCATAGGCAATTTCCACTTGCAGAAATACTGCATTTGGTGGAAGGCCAGTTTAGCAAGATGCTCTGTAAAGAAAGAGTTTGTGATCAAATCAATCTGGGAGCACAGCCTTAGTCCCATATTTGTTTGAACTTGAGAAATGATAGAAAGGAAAATGTTGAAGACATTGTCCATCATATCCCATGGGATTCCTGTTGTGAAAGCCCATGAAAAGAGTAGCGTGTAAAACTCAGGGTTAAGGAGAGCTGTGCTTTTCCAAACCAACTGGTATGTTTTATCTTTTAGTTACTTTGACTCTTATAACTGGTCAGACTTTCATCTTTGGCCAATAGAAAGTTCAGAGGCAAATTTATAAGCCACTTCTAATTAACCGATAGGGCCTTACAGACTGCATTTCTGACCAACTTCACTTTGTTATTATTTTCTCTTTGCCCTGATTTTCTTTAATCCTAGTGCACCTTACAGTCTTTCTAGAAACAAGAAAAAGCAAAAGTGGTAATAGAGGAAGATGCGGGGGAGAGAGAGGGAGAAAACGGGATACAAAAACAGTCACAATTCACTGGAATCCTACTTTGTGTTAGGTGTCATTCTAACTCTTTACATGTGTAAGATTTAACTCTTTTTTTTTAAAGATTTATTTATTTACTTGAGAGAGAGAGAGCAAGTGAGTGGGGGGAGGGGCAGAAGGAGAGGGGGAGACAGAATCTCCAGCAGATTCTCTGCTGAGTATGGAGCCCAACTTGGGGCTGGATTCCACGACCCTGAGACCATGACCTGAGCCAAAACCAAGAGCCAGATGTTCAAATGACTGAGCCACCAAGGCGCCCCTATGTGTATAACTCTTTACATGTATCTTCCTAACAACCCATGAAGTTAACAGCCCAATTGCACAGATGACAAAAAATGAGGCATAAAGAGATGGCATAACCCACCTAAACTAGCATGGTTGGTGGAGGCAATGTCCGGATTCAAACCCAGGCAGGCAGGCTCCACAGCACCCACTATGCAAAATGAATGAATAGATTAAAGGGTTTGGCCTTCACTCTATACTGGTTTACTCTTATCCTTGAACCGTTGGTTAACTCCTAGAAAAATTTTCCTTTTTTTTTTTTTTAAAGATTTATTTATTTATTTGAGAGAGAGAGAGAGAACATGAGCAGGCGGAGGGGCAGAGGGCAAGAATCCCAAGCAGGGGCACCTGGGTGGCTCAGTTGTTAAGCGTCTGCCTTCGGCTCAGGGCGTGATCCCAGAGTCCTGGGATTAAGCCCCACATCAGGCTCCTTGTGCTGCTGGGAGCCTGCTTCTTCCTCTCCCACTCCCCCTGCTTGTGTTCCCTCTCTCACTGGATGTGTCTCTCCATCAAATAAAAAAATAAAATCTTTAAAAAAAAAAAAAAAAGAATCCCAAGCAGACTCCCCACTGAGCACAGAGCGCAAAGAGGGGCGTGATCTCATAATCCGGAGACCATAACCTGAGCCGAAATCAAGAGTTGGATGCTTAACCAACTGAGCCACCCAGGTGCCCCAAAATGAGTTTATTTCCAAAGCATGTTGACCTGGCACTGAGAGCCCCCAGTCCTAAATGACAGCACAGTGAGCAATGGGAGATGCTACAAGGAAATTGTGAGCCAGGACCTGACTTGATTGTTCTTAAGGGGGATGAGCTCATGAAGGTTTTGCTATTGTTTTGGGGTGTTGTCGAATGTCAACAGTAACGTTTATCGCCTTTATAGGTAACCAGACACATAGCTAGGTCTCCTATGTCTGGCGGGCTGGAGAGTGAAGGGTGAGGTGGGAAGTCAGGGGCAGAAAGGTCCATGATAGGAAACTATTCCTGTTTATCATTTACTGAGCTAGTCTGAAGACGTAATACCCCTCTGATTATCTAAGAAATCTGTGGGCATCCTATGTAAAGGGAAGGGATTTTGGAAACTCCTAGGGCATATTTTGAGACCCAAAGTGTGAAGAAGTCAGTTTGAAGTAAAACAGCATCTAGTTCCTATGGGGAAAAAATCTGAATGAGACAAATCTCGGCAACTAAGAGAAATACTATTACTATTGAAATGGATCAAACCCAAGCCAAGCCAAACACAAAACAAAATAAAATAAAATGGTGACTTTTTACAGTCAGAAATAAAGACAATGAATGCTATTGAAAAGTTAAACAAAATCCCCCACACCTTTGCTGTACATCAAAATAGCCCCACACCCTGAGGACCAAAGACTTCTGTGGGACAAATGTTCCTCAAAGCCTTTGTAGTATTAAGAAAAGGGCTCTTAATCTCATTACACTGTCAACAAGTTCCCAGTTAATCAGTGTCCACATTCTTTTGGGGTTAGCCTGTTACACTCATGCTTGCAATTAAATGCCACAAGGTCCAAATCAGCTTAAACGAGTCGTTTTTTTCCCCCTGGTATGGCTGAGTTACCAGCATGGCAGTACAACCTGGGTAAAATATATCATAATTAATTACCAGAAGCCTGAAGAGAACCCATTTCATGAGTCTGCACAGTTTATTTAATGGATTAAAAATAAAATACTATTAACAATAAATACTCCTGACCCCAAATAACTATTTAGTTGACATTAAAAATGCTTCAATCATGTAAGAGGTTTTTAAAAAATTAAGCAGCACATTTGCTTAGCAGACTGTATAGACAATATTATCAAGTATTCTATGTGACCAGATGCTTTTTAAAAAATTGATCCTTGATATCTTTCTTCCATAAAGGTGCTTCTCTAAAGCCTAGTCAATCCGGAAAAAAATCACCCAAATAAATGTTTACAAAATTAACATAAATATTGATGTGAACTAGCTTGAACTCTGCTGTTTTACTGTTTGACATTTGACCACAATTTCCCAGCTTATGCATCCCTTATAAACATACGTTAGGAGCTGCTTCCTAAAGGCTGCCTGTTAGTAAAGACTCTTAATTGTAAGTCTACAGGAATGTCTTATAAATCCATTAGCCCCAATATTTCTGTATTAAAGACATAACAATTAGAGTCTCACATTTATTTGAGGCATTTCAAAATTTGTTATCAGAAGGCATTAGAACTATTTTAGCATTTAAAGGGCTTCAAAATTAAAGATAAACATTTCACGATTAATGACCAATCTGAGAGAAAGCTTTGATAAGTCTCCATCCTCCTTAATTTTTTGAGTATTTTTCTTTAAGCCCCAGGTTGCCTCAGCTGAATCTCACCAAACTTTTGCATATCAATTGCTCATTTTCAGCAATATCCAGGCTATGCCCCTTGCCATTTGTGGACCTGCCTAAGCAAAAGATTTGAGAAAAAAAAATTTTCATTCGCTCAATGAACATTAAATCCTGGGCACTGGGCAAGGTTGAGGTCAAAGGGTGAATAAGACCTAGTCCCTGGTATAATTACTCTTAATTAGGAAAGGAATATGTTAGATTTAATGATTTAATTTTCACTTTTGACATTCCATTGCTCATGTTAACTTTAGATATGCTCACATTAAAAAATTCAGTCTATGAAATGGTCTACTATTTAGAGTGACTGTCATGTAAAGAACGAATGCCGGAATTTTTTCAGCTCTTCCCATCCTTAATGGCCTGTAAGCCCAACAATCAGAAGTATGTGGTGCAGACTCCATCCACATGCTTTCTTAAGAATTTATGGAAATGTACTGTCTTTGTCTGTATGTGAATAGTTCCAAGGCACCAAAGGACCCTAGTTGTGATCATTTATGCTCTATCAGAACTGAAACCCAATTTTAGATATGTTTATATATTCAATTTCCCAAAGCCGTTGAGAAAAATTATTCCTAAAAAGGCTAAAATGTAGATGATTCTCATTAACTGGTAATGATATCTTACAGCACATGTCACTTTCCTTTTCTGGCCTTCTTGAGGATATTTGATACAGAGAATCCTTGTTTCCTGATTGAGTAACTGGTGAATTTCTATTGCTCATAGGCTTAAAGGTCAGGGGTTATGCTAGTTAGTCACGCTTATGAACCCAAACAGGACAGATCCACCTCCTAGGATGAGGCGTGGAACAACTAATAAAATTGACTCAATACCAGAAAAACAGTAAACAAAGAGTATTGATGAAGCATGGACCACCTGCTTGGTACCTAATAAGTTAGGCCAGACCCATTTACAAGTTTCCTTATAGAAACAGATGTTTAAATACAACAAATACAGCAAATAATTTTGAGTCAAAATTTTAGTCCAGAACATTCTGAATATTAGCAAAATTGTTTATGCATAGTAGACACACACTGGTTTTTATTGAACATCAATATTTACTGTCATTGGGATATTATTGACTCTGGTTTCTCGTTGGTCAGTATTTTACTTTAGAAAAGCATCTTGGACTTTCCTTCCTCTGTACCTTTGTTTAGGTGGTTCCCTTCACCCAGAATGCCTTGTCCCTAAGTTCACTTAATATTACTCACTGTCCAGAACCCAGGCCAAACTTTACCTCTCCCCTCATGAAGGTTTCCCTAACCTTTTTTTTTTTTTTTAAGGATTTTATTTATTTGTTTTTCAGAGAGAGAGAGAGAAATAGCACAAATGGGGAGCAGCAGGCAGGGGGAGAAGCAGGTTCCTCGCTGAGTAAGGAGCCCGATGCAGACTCGATCCTCGGACCACGGGATCATGACCTAAGCCAAAAGCAGATGCTTAACTGCCTGAGCCACCCAGGTGTCCCGGTTTCCCTAATCTAGCAACTGGATATGATGCTCTCTTCTTGGACTCCCATAGAACTATCCTTGCAACATGATTACAGTATTCAGTCACTCTAAGTCATACTTGCCAGCCCAAAATTTATTGAAATTCTTTATTAGACTGTAAAGGCCTTGAGAGCAAACAAGGGATTGCACTTTATTCATGGCTGCCTATTCAGAAGCCTTAGCATGAGGAATTGCACACAGCAGAAACAATATTTGTACCCACACACCCATGCTCTAAGATGAAAGAGTGCAAGTAAATGTCATCATGTACTTCACACCAAACACTGATTTTAAACAGTTGTAAAAATTCTTTTTCTTTCTTTCTTTCTTTCTTTCTTTCTTTCTTTCTTTCTTTCTTTCTCTCTCTCTCTCTCTCTCTCTCTCTCTCTCTCTCTCTCTCTCTCTCATGATTTTTTAAACATTCACCTTTTGCCAGGAACTATGTTAGGACTTAGAGGAGAACAAAACAGATCCAATCTCCTGGACTTTACATTCTGATGGTAAAAAAGACAATAAACAAACATAGACTATGAAGTCAGGTAGTGATGTGTAGAGTAAGGCGAAAATGAAAGAGATAGTACTTTAGGACGGGGTAGTCAGGAAAGAGCTTCCTGAGAAGGCCACACTTGAGTGAAGTGACTGTGTGTCATGTGAATATCTGGGAGAGGAGCTTCTCGGGAGAAGAAATAGTAAAAACAGAGACTCTGGGGCAGGAACATGCTAGGCATTTTTGAGGAACACATAAAAAAGAGAAGTAGAAATTATGGTTAGCGGGAAAGTGGCCAGATAATAGAAGGCCTTCTGGGCCACACACAGCACTGACTGGATTTTATGTCAACGGGGCAGTCTGATCAGAGGATGACTTAATTTGAGTTAAATTTTTCAAAGCATCACTCTGGCTGCTAATAAGGACAGAAAGGATGATGCTGGTCCCCATATAGAAGGAGGAGCAACTGGGAGGCTACTATGGCAGCCCAGGATAGAGGTGTGGGTGGCTTGGATCACAGTGGGAACAGTGGTAGTAGACACAACTGACCAGACTTGGAATATCCTTTGAAGGTGGAACCTCTAGAATTTCCTGATAGATTGGATGTGAGGCTTGAGATAGGGGGAGGAATTTAAGCTGGCTCCAGGGTTTTAGTGTGGACAACTAAATGGAAGTTATTACCATGAACCGAGATGGAAGAGATGGGGGAGGGGGAGAGCAGAATGGTGGGGGAAGCGAGAGTTTTGTTTTGGACACATGAAGCTTGAGCCAACAAAGAGCATTCAGTTGGACATACTGAGTAGGTAGCTAGATATACGCCTGCAGCTGGAGCTGTAAATGTGAAATTTATGGGAATATAGCTGCAATCTATTAATACATATATGTGCTTTTGAGGCTATAAGGTTAAAATTAACTTGTATACTTTTAAGCCCACTTAAAACCTATTAAGACACACTGAATTTTAAAAATAAAGTTATTTTAATCTGTTGCCTACCACATCAACAGTTAACCCTAATCCCAAAGGCATAAATAAGCATGCACATTTTGGGCAAACTTTAATCATAAAAAAGAATAAAGTATAGTCTACCATGAATATTTCAGCAAATAGTCATGTGAAGGAACATGAATGTTTAATTTAGACATCACCTCTGTCACTGTATGTTAGATAGCATGTCTGTGATTTTCTCTGGAAATTCCAAAATGCAGTCAAGTTTTTCCATGTATAACTTAAAGTGATATTTCCCCACTATGTAGCCATCCTTTTTTTCTTCTTTTTATTCCTCCTCCCCCATTCACAAGCTGTACCACACAGAATGCTCAAAAGAATAAAAATTCTTAAAATCTCTTTAAGTTAAAAAAAAAAGTTTATATTGTCTTGGCCAGCTTTGTGCCACAGACTCAATGGAAAAGCCAGCCCAATACAGAAACCTACTCAATGCATATCATACATACATGTGGTAAAAGAAAGATTTGGGGGGACATGAAAAATCATCATGTTCCCCCCTTAAATAAAATTAGCTAATTCTGCCCATATGTACAATTCCCTCAAACAACAATTCCCCTCACTTATTTTCAAGTGTGGCTGTTAATAATAACACTAAGAAAAAAATGAATGGAAAATTTGCCTGTCCCAATTATGACTGGTCAACTCAAAAGACACAATCTATGTTAGGAAAGAAGTAAAAAATGAAGAAAGGATACAATTCCTGGTTACCCGAGGGTGGGCGGTTGCAACAGCTCTTCTCGTCTCTCCCTGTTGATTCATTGCTGAACGAAACTTTTTAAAGCACTACAGATTAGCTTCCTATTGTTGCCGTAACCAATTACCACAAATTTACTGGTTTAAAAGGACACAAATTTATTCTCATATAGTTTTGGAAGTCAGAAGTCTGATATGGATCTCCCTGGACCCAAATCAAAGTGTTGTCAGGGCTGTGTTCTTTGTGGAGGTTTTGTGGAGGGTAGGGTCTGTTTCCTCGCCTTTTCCAGCTTCTAGAAGTCACCCACACTCCTTGGCTTGCAGTGCCTTCCTCCATCCTCAACGTGAGGCACACAGTATCTTCCAACCCCTTGCTGTCTGCCCTCTGCTTCTATCATCACACCTCCTTCTCTGCCTCTGACACTCTTCCCCACCACTTATAAGGACCTTACTGATTCCACTGGGACCCCCAAACAGTCCAGGATAATCTTCCTGTCTCATTATCATACACATCTGCAAGGTCCCTTTTGCCATGAAGATAACATATTCACTGGACATCTTGAGGGAGAAGGGCAATATTCTACCTACCACACATTGTCTTCAAATATTTCATTTCTCAGAAATGTTTGCAACTTCAGCGGTTAATAACTAGGGCTCTGGAGTCAGCCAGCCATGGATTTAAAACTTGCTTCATTACACACCCAGCTATGTGACCTTGGATATGATTCGTAGTTTCTCTAAACCTTAGTTTCTGGTTCTATAAAACGAGGAAAACAATAGTACCTACTTCATAATGATAACCAGAAAATGAATGCAAAAAACAGAGCATAATTAATTTTTAAAATATTTCCTTGAGTTGATCTCTGTATGCCAGGCCCTGTGCTGGGATATTCTTCTTCTTCTTGAGTACAGAACAGTCTCTAGTATTGAAAGTTCTCCACAAAGGCTTTCTCCTCCAGGGTGTATTGGCTGTCTACTTTTTGGCTTTCATCAGATACTCCTTTGTCCTAATATTTAACTTCTCATATATATGTGTGTATATATACAAACACATACATACATACACATACACACACACACTGGAGGACTGTATCTGCCCTAAGCCCTGGCTCTACTTTCAAAAGATTTTATTTATTCATTTTGAGATAGAGAGAGTGAGAGGGCACAAGTCAGGGGGAGGAGCAGAGGCAGAGGGAGAAGCAGACTCCCCACTGAGCAGGGAGCCCGATGTGGGGCTCAATCCCAGGACCCTGAGATCATGACCTGAGCTGAAGGCATATGCTTCACTGACTGAGCCACCCAGGTGCCCCTCTCTTTAAAAATAAATAATAAATTCTGTCCACTCTGACTTTCCAACACCCACCCAACACCACAGAGGGTCACATTCTGGCTGCCTGCTCTCTAGCCTAATACACTGCTACACTAATAGACCCTCGCTGTAGCCTGTTTCCTACCTTACTGTAGCCTCACTGATCCCTGAATCCTACTCCGTTAGCTGCTTCTCACTTTAGGCCTTTTCAGGCATTCAAACCTTGGCTTTCCACAGTGGTCTTGACCTTCTGTTTCTCACTCTCGTTTCTCAGGGAGGTTTCTAGACTGGTGGCTCTTGGTTTGGGTCCAGATCCTCAGAACACAATCAGAGTGACCGGTATGTTTTGAAAAAAGGGTGAATGGAGGTGAATGAAAGAAAGAAGGACTAGAGTAGAATCTTCCTGCAATCTAGCTTCTTGTTATTACTAAGTCAGATATAATGTAGGTTGATTCTTTCCTCTCGAAAATAAAATCAGTTCACAAAAGCAAAGCCAAAGAAAACCAGATAAGCCCAATTCACGAATGAATATGTAGCAGGCCTTTCCTTACATACCAGCATTACCAAGAGGGTGTACAGTATATAGGAAATCAATCACGAGTCCAGGTTATTTACAAGAATGGGAGCTTTTCCATCTGACACCTAATGGCGGCAGCAATAATACAAAATAAGCTTTTAAAAATTGTTCCCCATTGTTCTCCATTATTTGGGTCTTTGATGTATCCTACATTATGAGCTATCAAAGCAAGGCAATACATCCAAGGGAGGGAACACCACTAATGAAGGAAACATTAAAAGGTTATGCTTTCTCCCCATTACTTTTGTCTTCTTTGCAAATGGCTTTAAAGGTCATTTTAAAAATAGCCTGCAAGGCTACAAAGGCCTCTAAATATTTAAATAACACAATGCAGTTTATTTTTACATAGTGTTCTAAATGCACATCACAAAATGCCTCACAGAAATGTCAGTCAAAGGCTAAAGAGAATAGAAAGGTACATTTGAAGACTAAACAGAAGGAAAACAATGGTTCAGAAGAGAAGGAAGAGGCCTTTCAGTAAGTGGTACATAAACTAGTTGCATGCATGAAAATGCAACTGTACGGTTTGGATAATTAGAGGGACCTCAGAGACCAAAGAGAGAAAAGGGTTAAACTGGAGACAGTCCAAAATCCAAGTGTCAGAATTAATTGGAGGAAACTTGAGTATTGGTCTTGGATCTTTGAATGCTAGCCTGATAATGTTCCTCTGAAGAAAGCAACTAGAGGAAATCTTTTTTTTTTTTTTGAGCATTTACTACATGCCAGGCTCCATGCTCAGTATGTTTTGTTACCTCATTTAGTCCTCACAGGCTGGGTTATCCCTGGAACACCTACAGACAGGGAGAGAGATCCCCAGAGATTCAATAATCCTCACAGGTAATAGTAAGTGGTGAGTGCAGACTCTCTTCCAGATCTGTCTCATTCTCAAACCTCCAATTCAAGTTAGCTTCAAAGAATGAGAACCAGACAACAACCCAAGAAGTAAAACCATAAAGGAATTAGAAGGAAAATCTGAGTTTGTTTTTGATCTTGCTTATGGCAGAGAAGGCTTCTCTGAGTGGAAATTCAAAGGGAAAAATAATGAAAAAAAGAAAAATTTCATCATATCAAATTTAAAATTTCAGTACTTGAAGAACAGAAGAAAAAGCCTGCTGACAAATTTGAAAAAAGTATGCCACAAACATGACACACAAAACAGCTACTAGAAGAGCTCTTATGTAAATCAAGAGGAAAAACACAAACACATCAACAGAAAAAAATTAACTTTCAAAGAAAAAATAAGCAAAAGAATTACAACGATTAATAAACATAAAAGAAAATATCAGCCTTACTAGTGATAAAGAAATGCAATAAAAGCCACAAACACATTTTCACTCAGTGTGAGTGAAGGTTTAGGAAAGAAAAATTAAACTGTTATAGCTTTATGGAGGACAGTTTGTTATTACATATAAAAAATCATGGAAAGGGGCGCCTGGGTGGCACAGTTGGTTGAGTGTCCAACTCTTGGTTTTGGCTCAGGTCATGATCTCAGGGTCCTGGGATGGAGCCCCGCATTGGGCTCTGCACTCAGCATGGAGTCTGCCTGAGATTCTCTCTCTCCCTCTTCCTCTGCTCCTTTTGCTCATTCTGTCTCTCTCTAATAAATAAATAAAATCTTTAAAAAAAATTGTGAAAATATTCATGTTCTTTGGCCTAGCAATTCCACTTGAAGGGGGGTAAACAGAAGGGGGAATGAACCACAAGAGACTATGGACTCTGGGAAACAAACTGAGGGCTTCAGAGGGGAGGGGGGTGGGGGATTGGGATAGGCCGGTGATGGGTATTAAGAAGGGCACGTATTGCATGGTTCACTGGGTGTTATACGCAAATAATAAATCATGGAACATTGCATCAAAAACTGGGGATGTACTATATGGTGACTAACATAACATAATAAAAACTAAAAAAAAAAGAATATACCATTAAGAAATAACCAAAAGTTTATGTAAAGAATTATGAACATGGGGCGCCTGGGTGGCACAGCGGTTAAGCATCTGCCTTCAGCTCAGGGCGTGATCCCGGCGTTATGGGATCGAGCCCCACGTCAGGCTCTTCCACTATGAGCCTGCTTCTTCCTCTCCCACTCCCCCTGCTTGTGTTCCCTCTCTCACTGGTTGTCTCTATCTCTGTCGAATAAATAAATAAAATCTTTAAAAAAAAAAAGAATTATGAACAAGTATCCCTATGCAACATTAGAACAGCAAAAAAATTAAAGTCAGGATGTCCAGTAATAGGGGTCAGGTTAAGTAAATTCATGGTATACTCATAGGATGCAGTAGTAGACAGACATTAATTTTTATTTCTCAACAGAATATTTGATGATATGGAAAAGTCTTCATATTCTATTAATTTTCTAAAAGTGGGCTTAAAAGAAGTGATCTATATTTCTGGGGTTACTAACCTAAATGTTTACAGAGGATGGTAACAAATGCACCGTGTTACACAACCAAGTTTTTAAAAGGGCAGCCACATGTCCTCATAAATGTATTCACACATACATACATCCACCAGCCTATGACTTTGAATATTTGCCAAAAAAAACACTGAGAATGGTTGGTGGAATTATGAGTATGTTTATTCTCTTCTGTGTGATTTTCTATTTTTCCTAAACTTTTTTTATGAAAAAGAAAAACCCTTCACTTTTTAAAAAGATTTATTTATTTTTTAGAGAGAGGGAGAGAGAAAGAGAGAGAGAGAGGATGCATGCACGCACATGTGGGGGATGGGCAGAGGAAGAGGGGGAGAGAGAATCTCAAGCAGACTCCCTGCCCAGCATGGACCCCGACTTGGGGCTCCATCTCATGATCCTGAGGTCATGACCTGAGCTGAAATCAAGAGTCAGACACTTAACCAACTGAGGCACCCAGGCACCCCAACCCTTCACTTTTATAATCAGAAAAATTCTAAAGTTATGAAATAGAAAAAAAAAAAAAAAGACAATCAGCTCCAGCCTGCTTTTAGGCAGAACCACCGACCCCAACCCACTTGGAGGAAGCTTTTTCTGTCCTATTGGTAGGGCTCCTTCTGCGGAAGGGGACTTTACTGCCCGCATGTCACAAGCCTGTCTATCCTCTGACCGCGACACCTGAAAACGCCTAACCGGTGGTCCTCAGTCTTCACTGGCATCAGAAGTAGCCGAGGAGCTTTTAAAAATATTGTTGCTTCCCCCTCACCCTGGAGATTCTGATTCAATTGGTCTGGGATGGGGCCCAAACATTAGTAATATTTAAAAGCTCTTCAGTTGATTCTAATGTTGAGCCAGGGTTGAAAACTCCTGGCCTGACCTCAACCTTTTGGACTGCAGCCTCATTTCACTTCTCATTGCATCCTTTAAGAAGACGGAAAAGAAGGCCATCCTCACTCCTGATCTAAGATGTCTGTCCCTATTTCTAATCTATTTGAAATCACCGCTATGCAGTCTCTCCTTTAAGCGGAATCAGTCTGAACTTTTTATTTCTTCAGATACCATACAGTCCGTTCCTTGATAAACACTTGATGATAAAGTACTATACCCCAGCACTACATCCCTTTCCTTCGTGGCACTTAATTTGTGTGTCTAAGTTTAGATTTACCTTTTGGGTTACTTGATTAATATCTTCCTTTCCTCCACTGGACTGTCAGCTCCACGAGGGTAAGAACAACATCTGGTTTTATTTCCCATATAGCCCCATAATTTGCAGATTGAGTAAACGTATGTGGGCACCATGTCTATCTATTTATAGATTGTCTGAAGATGGCATTCAGAATGCAACTGAATTATGGAATGGGCACCTACTGCGTACAAAGTACCATGTGAAATAATGTGTGGATATAAACCAGAACACAGACTCCAAGTGCTATGATTTCGTAGGGAAAAGATGAAGGCAAACAATTAAATGCAACACCAAGCCTAACGAAGAAATGCCATCGGAAAGGCAGAAACCCAATGGCATCAGCAGACGGAGTGATTTTTCTGACCGGGACGTCCATGGAAGCCTTCATGGAGGAAATGCCATTTGTGTCAAGCCATAGAGGATGAACAGATAATTGGAAAGGATGAAGAAAGGACATCTGCTGCTGTAAGAAATTACCTCAAACTTAAACTTATGGCTTAAACAACACAAATTTATTATCTCACAGTTCTTTATTTTTTTTTAAGGATTTATTTTAGAGAGAGCACGCAAGCAGGGGGAAGGGCAGAGGGAGAGAGAATCTTAAACAGGGTCTACGCTCAGTGCGGAGCCCGACACAGGGCTTGATCTCATGACCCTGAGATCATGACCTGTGCCGAAATCACGAGTCGGACACTCAACTGACTGAGCCCTCAGGTGCCCCCATTATCTCACAGTCCTAAAGGTGAGATGTCCAGGTGGGCATGGCTGCTGCTTCTGCTCTGGATCCTACAAGACCAAAATCAAGGTGTTGCCTGGGCTCTGTTCACTTCTGGAGGCTCTGGCGATGAATCCACTTTGAAACTCATTCGGGTTGTCGGCCAAATTCTGTTCTTTGCTGTGATACAACCAAGGCCCCTGTTTCTCTGTCGGCTATCAGCCGGAGATCTCTCTCAGCTCCTTATTGGTATCTGTACTCCTCATCACATTGCCCCCTCCACCTTTAAAGCAGCAAAGGTACTCCGAGTCCTCCTTACAATTTAAATCTCTCCAATTTCTCCTGCAGCTGGATCTCTTCTGCTTCTAATCAGAGAAAGTTCTTTTCTTTAAAGAGCTCATGTGATTAGAGTGGGCTCACCAGGTTGAGGAAACTCTCCCTATCTTAAGTTCTGTAACCTTGATTACAACTGCAAAGGCCCTTTTTTCATGTATTATAAAATATTCTCAGGTTCCAGAGATTGCGCAATGGACATGTTTGGGGGCCATTCTGTCCACCAAGTAATGTGCAGGATAGTCCAGATGATATGGTTGAAGCATAGATGTTGGGAGATAAGGGGAAGGAGCTTGAGGGCCTTAAATACCAGGCTGAAGTGTCTGGATTTTTATCTTGCCAGTGAGAGGCAGTAAAGTTTACCTGAGGAGGTAAACTTCATATAATAAAAAAATATGGAATTGTTTCTTAAAGCTAACTCTTGTAACATAATTCTGAGGAAACAATAGGGAGCCCAGTTCTTGTGCATATTTACATGCTCAGCACATTGCACGCTCCGTGACCATCACACCCTGAAACAGAACTAAGTTAGCCCAAGTGAACTCTCCTTGAGCTGTGCCTACCTTTCTGTACACTAAATATTCTGGCTGAATCTTCTGTTCTTGCTTCCAATCTCTGGTCTAAGACAATAAATAAGTTTTATATATTTATATATATCCCCAATACTCGACTCTCCCCTTTAGAACTTTCTCTGATTCATTAAACATACCTTTCCGTTATCAGTTCTGAATAAGAAAAAAATTCTTAATATCAGTTCACCCATATACAAGTTTTTGAGTGGCTACCAAATTGCCTGTCATGCTAAACATCAAGAAACATGGCTAGGACTCAAAATAACTCTAATAGAGATTTGGCTAAAAACATCTGAGTGGAAAAGTAAGCCAGGTTCAGTTACTGAGTTCATATTCTAAGTACAAAAATATTGCGTCATGAAAACTAGAGATCTACACTTAAATAGCACCCTAACATTAAGGTTTGGCCCTTCAATCCCTGTACACATTAAATCTATAAAAAGGAAGAAAACTACAAATCACCAACTTTAAGGAAATGCACATTGCAATTGTCATGAAATAAATTCGGGCTTTTGCAACATAAAATTTTCTCTCTTCTGACTTAATACTCATGTGTGTTGTAATAATTCCTGGTCAAGAATGCAGATTCTGATGTCAGACTGCTAGCTGAAATCCCTGTTCTACCATTTTCCAGTAGGGCTATGTTCGGCGAATTACCAAACTCCCCGTGGCCTCCTCACTATAAATGCGGACAAAAATAACACTGACTTTGGAGGGTTGTTGTGAAGACTTCATACATGTCAAGCACTTAGAACAATGTCTACACATAGTGAGTGCTTGACAAATGTCAGCTATTATCATTACTATTATTTTTAGATATGTCAGATGTGACGCTCTGCAAGTCATTTCCCCTCCTCTCCCCCCTATTTATTAAGAGAAGAGGGGTTTTAGTTTCAGGAAGACAAACCAGTTCTCAGACACCATAAGGCAAACAAAATAGTTCTCTTAGGAACAAAGATCTTCATTTGCACCTCCATTTTTATAAAACTTTGAAAAGAAAACAAAAAAAACATGAGAGGAAGCAAAGAGTAGAAATAGGTCAGGAAAGTGGTGATAGGAAACTGCCCTGATGCTTTCCACTGAAATAAATACTTCCACGTCTGCCAGAAACTGTGTTCTGCAAGTGAGTGAAGGTGTCAGGAGAGGTAAGAAAGCTGGACAAAGCCTGGAATAAAGGAGTGATGTGATTCAACACACTCATGACACAGCGATGACGTGCACGGAAGTTAGTGCTGCCAGTTGAGAGAAAGTGTTGAACACATATTACGGGGCATGAAAGCCCCGCACAATGACGGCCTGTGTGAGGCGTATGGACTTGCAAGGCTAATAAAACTTACCTTTCATGCATTTCTACTCCCCACCACTTTCTACCCGCGGTTCTAAGACAGACTCAGGAAAGAGCCTGCCTTTAAACCATCCGGAGTGAAACACAGCCTCATGCTTCTTTATGCTCTCGATTTGTAAGGGGGTATTGTCATTCATTTCAAAAGAAATTGTAGAGTAGCTCCACACTGAATAGAGAAACCTAATTTTCAAACATGTTACAACATAATATTATCAGTCTTTCACTGAATGACTTCAAACATTCAACAAGTAGGACTTCCCAGGAACACGCTATCCTGAAGTAATACTCCGAAATTTATTATAGTTACTACTTTTAGTACTGATTTGCTCTAGAAATCAGTCTTTTTTTTCAAAAGGAAAAAAAATCCCTCCATAATGATACAGCCTAAATTACAACTATTTTAGAAGAAATGGAAAAATTATGTTTATTGCTTTTTGCTCCAAAGCCACTCATATTTCCATATACATTTCTGTTGCTTGTCTACTTTTTCCTTTCCTACAACTAAGTTCAACGTGGAGATGGCGAACACACAATCTCAGCTTAGTTCATGTTAGAAGACACTGCATAAGCTCCTTTAAAAGCCCCGTAAAGTTTTCTTTACACAATTTTCCTGCCTAAATCCACCTCATTTTTCTTTCATGACATCACAGCAGCAGTGGTTTTTAATTTCATTTCAGTGGGAAAGACTTGGCTTTTAAACCTTATTTTACTAAAACCAACAAAGCATGAGTTCAGGATAAACACACACACACACACACACACACACACATACACACACCCTTCTCCTGATTAAAACAATGCATTAAGGATGTAAGAAATCATCAGAAGCACTTAAAATAGTTCAGGAATTCAGAGGGAGGGGGAGAAGAAAGGAAGTCTAAAAGTCATTTTCTTTTTGTCTTAACATGGAGGGAAAAATAACCTTCAAAAAAATCCCATTACGTTTTTGTAATATATTTTTATAATTCCAGTTATGTCCCCTCAGAACCTAATTCTGAGTATTAGTGGTATTTGTATATTTACTAATTAATCCATTCAAATTACGGGGATAGCCTAGATAATGTGCTCACTGCATTCAGTTCTTGAAGAAATCCAACTTAATGGAAGTAAATTTTCAACATTTTCTGCCAAGGTATCTTTTGATATCAAATTTCAGGGAATTCCATTTAATGCAGCCACTTCATATGCTCTCCTTCATCAAAAACTTCATCTTTTTTCTTTTTTTTTCATCTTCATTAATGTACAACAGTTAGAGCTAGGTCCTTTTGTCTTGATTTTCTTTCCCATTCCTTCCCCTTAGTCACACTCGTCCTGATTCTGTGAGCCAGTCTCCATCCCAGCTCTTACTCTGGTATCGTTTAACTCTCCTTCTATTGATGCCATCAACTCTGGAGTTTTCACAATGACTACTGCAATGGCATGCGCATGGCAAGTATTAAATTTGTTATACGAATCTTTGGAAAATAGTGTTCACTCAGAACATTTATAGAATGAAGGAACCGTGAATATGCTTTTGGAAACGCCAGAAACAGAGAAATAGTATTTTCCCACAAATTGTATTTAATCGAAGCATTCTTGCAACGACTGATTTTAATACCTGTCAAGAGGGTTTGTGTTCCACATAGAGCATCAGGACCCATCGAAACATAGGACACCCTCCTCAGATCCTAAATCTCATGCCTAAGAAAGTCAGACAAACAAATGACAATGTGAACTTACATATATAAATGGATGGGTGCTAGAACAAGCTAAGTTTATGGATGTGGATTTTCTGGGTTTAAAATTTCAAGGTCCCTGAAAGAATAAAACATGTTTGCTGCTAAAAACCACTGGCCATTTTTAGACAACTAAATCACCAGTGGTTACCCTAAAACTAAGTGCCATAATAATAGGATGTGCAAAATGGAGATGTTGGAAATGAGAAATTGTGAATTTGTTTACTTTGGTCTTTTTTACCATGGCTATGAGAGTAACTATTTTGACTTCCGACTCTGTTAACCACAATTGTTTCTAAGGAGATTGGTGAGAGGAGGGGAGGCAGAGGAAAGTGACAGGAGCGGAGAAAAGGAAAAGATGAAGGAGGGGAAGAGAGATCAGAAAGTTGATGTCAAAGACTGGTAATGAAATTATTCCTTCTTTTTGAGATTATGGGTCAGATGCCATCACAACATTATCCACTGTCTTATCTGGATCAGGAACTAGCATGTCTCTGTTTAAAAGAATCTGCTGTACTCAGAGCCCTGCAGGAAAACAATAAAGGGGTTTTTATTTTTTGTCCCTATTATGTTCACTTACTCTTACTCATTTCTGACTAATAATGTAAAAAACTTCTGCTTCCCATGATAATTAGATATTTTATTGGCATGATTAGCAGTTCTAAGAAACAACCTAAAAAAAGTGGTTTATGTCTCATTTTAAAATGAGATGAGTTGATGCCAATAACACGAACCATCCAGAATAAATAGCAACTTGGGAGCACAGAGCTTCCTTGAATGCTTTTTTGGCTGCGAAAAATAATGTTGCCACAAAAATCTGTTTTGCATCATCTAAATGCTTGAAACAAGAACACATAATTTAGAAGAAGAAAAAAAACCGGTGGCGGCCACTTAGCCATAAAGAGCAAAGTCGTGTTAGAAATAGCTTTCCTGTGATATTTTGGTACATTTCTTGGTTTTTTTCAGCAATCGACGTAATTATGTGGTTGGAGAGGGCAGTGTTTATCCACATTACCATTTATACACTGTATACAAACAGAGGACCTGACTCCAACAGTCTGATGAGCACACGGGTTTGTGGCCACATCCTTGACCTCAGCCGCTGAGGAAACCCAGGTGGTTTTATCAGACGTAAGTGCGATCTTTAAGCTAGAGAATATTGATCTCTGACTCCGCTTCTGTTTGTCCAGAAAACCCAACGCGTTTTCTGCTTGAGCGCTATGTTACAGTTGTGGAATACTGTTTATATGCAGTATGTCAACATGCTAATTCATTCCACAGTTACTGACATTATGATGCAGAGGGGGGGGGGCGTGTGACACAACCCCCTGAAAATCCATAATCTTTCGTTGTTTCTTTGTACAACTTGATGCCAGAAATAAACCCCTCTATCTTTCTCCTTGGCTACTCTGCAAACTTGGGGATGATTTCTAGGAAGCAGAAAAAGGAAACTTCTGCCTATTAGAATATTCAAACTTATCAAATTATTGTATATGTTAGGATGACTATAAATGCTAACTTTATTGTACAGAAAGTTCTCTCGTGAAAATGACATTCTTTTTCAGTTAAGAGTGTTCATATGTCAAAACTAGTGCAAAGAAAAGTAACAAGCTGTAATAGCTGTTCTACACAGCAAAGTACAAAATTATGTTTTAACTACCATACAGCTGCGTCTACTCAGTTGGCGCCCTTCTAAGTGGCACACCCGTTTCATTGGGCTGATGGCCAAAGCTTGCATGAGTGATTCAGAACAGTGGCACACCTCGCCCATTCACACATGTCTAGTACTGTCTACAGCACTATTTACACAAGTTCAGAGACATGAATTGACATTTTGTAGCATAAATTTTCTTCTGTGTGGCCCTTTATTAAAACTGGGCTGGCTCCCAGTAGCATTATATAGTCTATATAAGTGTAATAACGGACCTGGTTCATGTAGCCCATGCCATTAAAATGATTTGTGGGACAAAATGCTGATAGTTCATTCCGTGATAAGATTCTGGACTCTTATGATGAATTTTCACAATTCACAGTTTCCAAAATGCTGTCAACTATCATTACAAATATATCATGTTTACTTTGTTCCAAGACACTGTAGAATTATATGTACTGTTTGTATATACCAAAGTGTGTGTGTGTGTGTGTATGTGTGTGTAGATAGACACACACATACACACACACATACAGAGAGAATTTGAAAATATCATCCTGACTCACTGCATATAAGAAGGCTATGGAACCTTCCTGATCCTCTGTTTCCTAATCCATTGAATGGGGATAGTAATTCTATGCATACTCCCCAGGTCAGTGCAAAGATTAAATGAAGAAATGCTTATAAAGAGCTTAGCACAGTGCCTGACCCACAAGAAGAACTCAATATCCACCCTGAGAAGAGCATAGTTTGTTGTCAGTCATTACTTGCTTTGGGACAGTAAAGCAAGCTGAAGACTCCAGAGGCACGTGCTGTACCGTCCCTGACATCACAGGTATACTACACCTGACATTATAAGGAGAGGAGGCATGGCGGTCAATTTGGCATCCTTCCAGAAGGGAACCCGAGACATATTATTTGGGGATACTCAAGTCATCTTGGCATGCTGGATCCTTTTTATTGAGCTTTCCCTCATTCCCCTCTCAAGTATTTCTCAGTAGTGCCTTGACAAACGGCATGACATCACGAGTTCTTGAAGTAAGGAGAAAATATGCTTCCTAAACTCCTACTATTAATTGCTGTTACCTATCCTGACGCCAAAGTTCAGCCTTAATTACGTTGACTGTTAGTATGCCAGGATTTTTCAGACTAGGAGCAAAACCACCCATGATATTAAATAATACTAAGGAGAACAGAAAAATTAATAGAGGACAAGGAGTTTACATTCTTCCTGAATCCATGGTTATGCGCTCTTTAACCACTGTTGTAGGCTGGAAATAAGTGGTTTTCTCCCACTTCCGTGCATCTGTCCCCTATGCCAGTTAGATCTGAACTTTGACACAGTATGTTCTGACATATTGGGGAAGCAAAGAGTACATTATATGTGGTTGTCATACGACAAGGCAATGTTGATGGAGTATATTTTGAAAAGAGGCTCTCTTGGCAGTAGGAGAAAGTGTTGGCAATGTGCACCCACATAACCTGTCTGTCACTTTAAGAGCTGAAATAGGAAAACCTGTACCATTTTTGTACTTTTGTTCATTCTTTTCAACTCATTCGAAGTTGCCCCCTGGGAGTTAGCCCTCCACCAAAAGTCTCTTTCAGTAAGCACACAACTAGCTCTCTCTATTAAGCGTACCCACCCCTGCTCTGCTCTAACACTGCTTCCTTTGTACTTGCCTGGTGAACTGACCAGCCACCCAGTACAATGGCCACAATGACTAAATTACACTGCCTGTCACTGCCTTTTGTATCACACCTCTAACAGGTGCCATTACCATGATAGGCAAATTGTAATAATCCATTCACAGCATCCACTGCCTTAATAATGTATTTTTTTTTATTTTACATAATCTGTGTGTGAATACCACAAGGCATTTGAATAGTTAGTAAATACATGGGGCTGAAAGACTGAACCGCGTGGAATGCAGCCACAAACAAAGGCGCTTAGGACAACAGACCTGAATGGAACCACATTCCTGATAAAGCGGACAGACACATAAATATATCCAATGGAGAAATGGCCTCCAAACTTGAGGGTTTTCGCAAATCAAACTTAGGGAACTGAGAGAGTGAAAAACAAGACATTACCAAACTCAAGTTGTTATCCCCGGCTTAAAACTAGATATGGTGTCTAGGTGAGTAGAGCCGGTTGTTATCATCAGCACCGGGGCCAAGAAACACAAGAGAATCACAAAATCATGAGTTGAGCCTTGGGAACTGTGCTCCAGATCTCCACCTTTTACCATTCCCCCTCTTCTTCTGTATTTCTATCAGATGCTCCCCTACATGCACCTAGGACACAAAACATGAAACCACTGAACTGCTTTGTCAAGTTTACAGAACGGCTCCAGCGAATACATGTGAATACACATGAATATGTGTGTTAGCAGAAAGGCCCCCCTCCCGAGCATCACAGTCAGTGGCAAACTTGAGTGGGGTCCCACTGAAGGCTTAGAGGGCCTTATTTGCCTAGGGGTTGCTGCAGCTAAAATACGCTCACTGGTGTTCCTCAAAGTCTGGTCCATGATGGTGGTCTCCTGGTGGCTGGCCTCACAGGACATTCACGTTCATGGTATGACAGTGTCCACACTTTCGAAAAGTGACTAAAAACACTTTCAAATGAAAAGGCACTAAGCAAGTATAAGATGGCATTATTCTTATGGATTAGTAATTCAGAACACTTAACCAAATCTAAGTATTGCCTTGTTAAGTCTTAACAAGTAAAGGAAGTAAGAGTTTCTGAGCTTCTCTACCAAAGTTCTTTTTGAACCCCCAGTTTTGAAGAACAACTACTTTGTACCACCTGAAAGGCACAACCATGCCTTCAAAGGTTTCACGATTAGCCCTGTAATCGGGAGCAGTAAAGAAGTTTCCACCAGCAAGAGGAACAGTAGTGGCTCTACAATTTCCACACTGAATGGTGACTCTTGGAAAGAGTGCGTCGAGGACGTGAGTCAGGGAGGTTGTCTTGAAGCTGCATTTGCAAATGAAGCACACTATTACCACTTAGATTGTATACTGGAGATTCCAACTTCAGTGTAGAGCATTTTGCCTATTTGGGCTCTTCTTCCATAAAGTATCAATCTAAAGGGCCTTTGGCAGGAGGGACTAATAGAGATTATAAAGATATTTTTTTTAATAGAGATCATAAAAGTGGCTAGAGTTTCTCCTCCAATTTGTCCCTCCAATTCTACCACCTATGAGGGTGCATCAGGAAATAACTACCTGCTAATATAAATATTCAATCACTGATCTGTAGATCTCTACAAATCTATAAATGGATGAACAGAAATTCCAGACTTTATACGTCATCAACATTTATTAAGAGCTTACTAAATGCCTTGCACTATGTAAGGATTTTACATGATCACATCTAATCCTTCTACCCAAGCTATGAAATAGGTACTATTATTATCTCAAACTTGCAAATTAGAAAAGTGAGGCTGAGAGCCTAAGTAATTTGCCCAAGGTGATTTTTATCAGAGGTACCAATAAAAAACAGATCACATAATCAAATTGGGTAATTTAAGCAGACTATAATAAAGAGACTATTTAAAAGTGTGGGAAACCACAAGTCCTGGCACATTAGCCTGGGGCAAGTAACAGTGGGCAGGTTACCACCCCTAGGCTTGAAGATGGGAGGGGAGAAAGTGGTTAACCATACTCTGAAAGAAAGGGCCCTATAGACAGAATGATGCAGCCAGCCCACTACAATCCCACAGGAAGAGAGCCAGGAAAATTTATACCCCAACCTTATTCTCCTCCCAGTGTTCTATGTTCTGCCAGTGCTCCCCACTGGGTGAACTTAACTGGAACCCAGAGGGTAAGAAAGCCCACTGGTGTGGTCTCTACAGAGTCAGTCATCCAAGTGACGAAGCAGAGTGGATGTGGGGAGGGCAAATTTATGTCCCGAGTGGTCACACTGTATAAATGCTAGTTGGGCTCAGATTGAAGTCCAAGTCTATTGCTATTAACCACCAGGCTACATACTGCTTCTGAGAAGACATGTACATATCTAATTCTGGTATATAGTTATTCCCAAGTCTTATATTTTTAAAATCTCTTACAATTCTCAAAATCTCCATTCAGCCAACTGGATTCCCACATTCCTTCTCTTCCCTCTTGGTTCTCTGTGCACACTGTGAGTGTCAATCACCCAAGGCCCCTCTTTTCTTCCTGTCCATCACAGTGATTTGGCCTCCCATTGCCTCCCCATCTGGCCTACCTCCCACAGTTCGCCATTTCAACTTTGCACTCACTACTACCCTACAATCACTCCCCTTTGTTCTCCTGTCATTCCTACTCTGCCAGTTCTCAACAGGCATCAACTTTCCACTGTTTGCTTTCTTGGCTCCTACTCCTGGTCTGCCAGGCAATCCTGGGGAGGCCTGTGAAATCATACTAGTGAATTCATGCTCCCAGAACTCAGCTGGGCTCCTGCATAGTTCAGCCATTTCTGACCCTGCTCATGTTGAGTCTCCTTGACATTTCCTACAGCAACTGTTCTGAACCTTTTCCACACTCTTCCTAAGCCCTTGGGCCCATCCTTCACCTTCAGGGAGTAACTTGGTTCCTTGTTTGGAATCATGGTGATCCTTCCAAAGTTCCTTCCTTTCTAACTCAACATTATTCAAAATCCATTCTAAACTTCCTCTTCCTTCATCTCTGCTTCTGAGGAAGTGTTTCTCTTTTCTAAGGTTATACCTTCAACTTACGCTGTTGGTTCCGTCCCTCTGCACATCTGCCAGGTCTTACAATGATCAACTATTGTCTTTCAATGATGACATTACTAGCTCTCTCAGTTCCTACCTCTAGATCCCAACACATGCTCAGGGCTAACTCGAACTTAAGAAAAACAAAATTAATTCTGATCCTTATGAAGAATCACCTTTTTATTTCTCTACTCAATTTTTCTTAAAAAGTAAAGTCTAGGATTAATTACCTCCCCACCCCCAACTCAAGCTCTTTTGATCCTCAAAACCACCATTTCTTGTCTGTTCAAGTACTCTCCAGGTCTTCTGAACTATTTGATTATTCTAAGTTACTTCTCTTTCTTGAAAACTCTCTCCTTCTTTGGATTCCATGACACTGCACTGCCCAAGAGTGAGTCATCCACTAGTCCTCTTCGGTTACTTTCTCTGACTCCTCTTTGTCCACAAAATGCACTTTCCTCAGGGTTCTAAGGCTCTTTTCTTCTGTATAAATATTCTTTTGGTGATCTTATTTATTCCCCTGGCTTAAATGTGCTTCCATAAAGTAGTATTTATGAGATGGCTTCAAGTGGAACATGAACTGACATTTTTTTATTTGAAGACTTTGTTTAATCTGACTTTGGACAGCATCCATTGTAAGAAGCACCATTTTTTATATACTACTTAAAAAATGGCTCTCTTATCGCTTCATATTTTATTTTTATTTTACTTATTCAAAGAGCTCTTTTAGATTACTCACTTAAAGAGATTCTCTTACACACCACACACCATTCTTGTGCATTTGAAGAGGAAAATATAAACAAAACAAATGGGTTACGGTTTTCCTAAAATTTTCTCACAGTGTCCAACTCTTGTGAACCAATTTTCAACTCCTAGGCATCAATATCCTCCCTGCCATCAAGAGCACCAGGAATGCAGCATTTCTTAAACAGCTTCAACTACTCTCTCTAGGATTCTCTTCTATGTTGCCAACACCCATTCTGCAAGTTTCTATGTTAGTGTTTTTTCATTGCACTGGAAAGTAAGGTTTTCAAACAATAAATAAAATTTACATTTTTTTCTCTAAAGATCTTTCAGTGGTTTGTTGCCTGAAATGCTGAGGGATTGTGGGTTTTTAGTCATGCCACTGGGACTAACAACCACAGCGGCTCATGTGCTGGTAATGACAAATATATTACCACTACGGTTTGTAAGATGCTATCATCTGTAAAACACCCAAAGTTCAGAAATGTTAAATTGTGAAAAAATGTGCATCTTACAATCATGAAATACAGTAATTTTGTATTTATTTCAAAAACTATCCTAAAAAACTGTACCTATTACATCAAACCCAAGGTTTTGCAGATAGTAGTGTTTAGAATGGGGCTTTTAAAAAGTGAATTAATTTATAGTATATCTTAAAATATTAATTAAATAAGATTATAAGTATTATTCAAACATGGCAAACAGCTCACAAATCGGCCTCAAATGGCTAAGGTTGACAATACAGAGGCTTAAATGATCATCACTTCATGGATGACTTATGGTTACATACCCAACTCTAACTTCATTCCTAAGCTTCAATTTTCACATTGCAATTGTTGGCTCAATGACCTTAGTTGGGCACCTTGTTGATACCTTCAACTCAGTATCTTCCCCCCAAACCCTATTCCTCCCCCTGATTTTCCTTTACTGTTAATGGCACATATTCTACTTTGAAACACGTTTTCTTTTCTGTAGATCCCAAACTTTGCATTTTGAGTCTGGCTCAGTTCTGAGCTTATTAAATATGAGTGTTGCCTGCACAGTAGCACAGTGTACGGTACCTGCTCGGTGCTCAGGAATGATCCGGTAACTCGATGTGTGCTAAAATAGCACGTATGTACCACAAATGCCGAGACGAGCCACCGATAACTAGAAATGGGTAATTTGGGTCCTTTAGAAGAGGTGGGATAGGAATGCGCAAAAGATAAACAGAATGAACAGAGAAAAATCCTTAAGAAAAATCCTGACAGGTTTACATTTCCTGTACAATAAACAGGTAATTGTAAACAATTCACTTTAAGAAGACATCATCTAGAATAAGGTAATAGTATTAATTTAATAGAACAACTTAAAGGCTTAAAAATATGAAGTCTATTTGGTAAAATGGCTTAAATGGCTCCAGTGCTGCCTAGAAAATAAGGCAATGAACTAATTTTATAACTGTATCATTGTAAATAACAGGAAAAATAGAGTGCCATCCTTCAAGTTCTATACTAAAAATTAAATTAATTTCATAAAATAAAAGATAATTTCATTCTGTAATTACTTTAAAAAATTTCTAATTTAAATGAAGGTGATATTAATTCAACTGAACTAGAAAACAATTCACTGGAGGGCACACACAACAGGGACGAAGAGGAACCAAACATTCTTGAAAATGTGATGGACGTGAACAAATGTTTACTGAAGAAGGGAGAAAAGCCCCGCACCTTCGGCTGTTAGCAAAATTCACTCTTGCAAAGAGACGGTAAGTCTCAATGACATTAAAATACATATTAAGAATATCTTGATTTGTACATTTATAAAAACACCTACAAAGATTATAATGAAAAGCTCCGGAAATTAGATCTGTGTACCAGAAAATCAGACACTGAAAATGAGCCAGAGAAACACTACCAACTTTCATCAGTTTGCAGCGCCAGGGGAAAGACATCATTAGGTGAGGGAAAGCAAGAAGAGTTTTAGGCTGTGAAATCTCAAGAGAGAAATCAATCATTCATTCCACAGATATGTATTTAGTGCCTACTATTAGCACCAAAGAGAGACACAGTCGTGAGCAAACCATACAAGGTCCCTGTGGTCATGGAAACTGCATGTTAGTGAAGCAAAAGTACAACAAGTGACCTGGAATCGAGATCTTTCCTCTGCCACGCACTGGCTGTGTAAATATGGCCCAGGCCCTTCACACATCAGGGCCTCGATTATTTTACCTGTTAAAATGGAATGGGTGAGCTAAATCATTTCAAGGAGAAAATGCAAATATCTGGGTTTAATACTGGGGTCCACCATTCAAACAATTTGGCAATAGACTAGTCTAGGACCAGCCGAGCCAAATTCATCTAGCACTTTCCTCTATACATCTGGAAATTTCTATAATTAGACCAGGATACTGAACCCTTCCCTGACACGGTACCTCCCTCTACACTCTACTCATTGGTTTCCTTGTCTTGCCTATTGGATTCATGCTTTTCCCAGTGCCTCATATAGTATTTGTCACTTAATTTATTTGATTTTATTTTTTGAACTTGAATTTCTGGGAAATGATGACTTAGAATACACGATGCTTTAGAGTACTGTAACGTAACTAAGATAAAATGGAATTAAAACTACAGTATTTACTAGGAACCTGCAGAGATCTGTGAGGATAAAAGGTTGCATCCAGAAAAAGAATCTACCACTTTACCAATTTATTCTATTGTATCCTGAAGCTTCTGGGGAGCACTACTAAAGTACAAAACCAAAGTTAAAGTACAGCCTGGCACTAGTTCTATTTCAGTGTTAATAACAGAGAAAACAGAGAGGGGAAGGAGTTTTACCACTTACTGGAATAAGATTTATTGGCCCACTTCAGGCAATCTGTTGTTCCAAAGGGCCCTCTCACAAACACAGCCTGTGCACAGCTCTACTACCATGCATTTTTAACACATTACTGCTTGCTAGAAAATGTGGGGATCTCTAGAGGAGGGAGTAATTGGAGAGTGGATGATTTTCCTAAAGCCACATAGACAGGACACGGTGAAGCTGGAATTAAAATGTGAATCTCTGGGATTCCATGGTCTTTCCACTTATATTACACTGTTCTCTGGTAGGTAGGATAGATAGCAGCTAAGTAAGTGTCCTTTGTGATATATTATTACCTTTTCATTTCTTGGGGCTGAATATTTTCGCCAAACATACAAATGCATTATCCTTTTCTGTGTAATAATGAAACAATTTCATGGATATTGTTTGGTGGATTTAATGAATACGGCTTTTTCCAAATAAGCACACCCTCTGTCATCAGCAAGCACTGTTGAGCTACCAAGTACAGAGCACTGGGCAGGAGAAGGGGGTGATAAAGAGGTAAAAGGCTTAGTCCTCACTCCCAAGGTGCTTGGGGTATTTCACGTAATGGGGTGGATAGCACGCAAGGTGAACATGCACACAGCTAGTGAGCATTAAGGGCCAAGGACACAATTCACTCCAGGGCATTCACTTTGGGCTGAATACTGGTTCCAATCACATCTGTTTGGCCAGCACAATGGTTTTGTTTTGTTTTGAAAATTTTAAAAATTTAAATCCAATTCATTAACATATAATGCATTATTGGTTTCAGAGGTAGAGGTCAGTGATTTATCTAGTCTTACATAATGCCCAGTGCTCATTACATCACGTGCCCTCCTTAATGTCCATCACCCAGTTACCCCATTCCCCCACGGCCCTTCTCTCCACCTACCCTCAGTTTGTTTCCTATGATTAAGAACTTCTTTATGGTTTGTCTCCCTCTCTGATTTCATCTTGTTTTGCTTTTTCCTCTCTTCCCCTATGATCCTCTGTTTTGTTTCTTAAATTCCACATATGAGTGAGATCAAATGATAATTGTCTTTCCCTGATTGACTTATTTTGTTTAGCGTAATACCCTCTAGTTCCATCCACATCATTGCAAATGGCAAGATGCCATTTTTTTGATGGCTGAGTAGTATTCTGTTGTCTAGATGTGTGTGTATACACACACACACACACACACACACCCCATATCTTCTTTATTCATTTATCTGTCGATGGACATCCGGGCTCTTTCCATAGTTTGGCTATTGTGGACATTGCTGGTATAAACACTGGGGTACAGGTGCCCCTTAATATCACTATATTTGTATCTTTGGGGTAAATACCTTGTAGTGCAACTGCTAAGTCATAGGATAGATCTATTTTCAACTTTTTGAGGAACCTCCATACGGTTTTCCAGAATGGCTGCACCAGTTTGCATTCCCACCAACAGTGTAAGAGGGTTCCCCTTTCTCTGCATCTTCGCCAACCTCTGTCGTTTCCTGACTTGTTAATTTTAGCCATTCTGACTGGTGTGAGGTGGTATTTCATTGTGGTTTTGATTTGTATTTCCCTGATGCCAAGTGATGTTGAGCATTTTTTCCTGTGTCTGTTGGCCATTTGTATGTCTTCTTTGGAGAAATGTCTGTTCATGTCTTCCACCCATTTCTTGATTGGATTATTTGTGCTTTGGGTGTTGGGCTTGGTAAGTTCTTTACAGATTCTGGATACTAGCCCTTTATCTGATAAGACATTTGCAAATATCTTCTCCCATTCTGTCAGTTGCCTTTTGGTTTTGTCGACTGTTTCCTTCAGCACAAAGTTTTTAAACACCAAATGTTTTTAGGTTGGGGCATGCTCCCTCAAGTTCAGCCACGGTAAGCACAACTCACTATGTTACATATGTATGAACCTCAGAGCATTTGGATCTGTCACCCCTAACAAACTTACAGCACTATAGAGGTTGGGTACCACTTCATTATCTAGGAAAGAGAACTTTCCAGATAATTAAAACTGATTTAACTTCAAGCAACAAATATTTTTTTTGATTAAGTAATGAGAATTTTCTAAAATACACCATTAGCATACACTTCATTGTCTTCTTAAACAAAGGATAGCGAACATTTCCATTTTTTATTAACTTAAAGTTATTACTATAAACAGCCATTATTTGATTGTTTAAAGACAGTTTTATTACTCCTTCTTTAATGGTAATTCTCTTATTTCATGGTGTCTATCGTCCTTACTTTCATCTAACCCTTCTGCTGAGGGCTGAGGGAAAAAAAATAAGCAAACAACTAAAGAACTATAAAAATAAACCTTTTCAAGGATTTAACTGAAGGAATAACATCAACAATGCCCACCACCACTAATACTTTTCACTGAGAGCTCACTAGGTACACAAAAATGCTACCATTACCTTCATTTGACTGATGTTTGAAACTCAGGCATAGAGAGATTGCTTTTCCCAAAGTCACAGCTAGGAAAGTGGTAGGACAGGACCTAACCCGAGGTCTAATTCAAGCACATACTCTCAACCACCACCATATAATGGATGCTTTTGTTGAGGGTTTTTTTTAAGGTATCCTAAGATATCTTTCCAAGGTTAGTGTTGTCCCCTAGAGAAGAACAGTTTTCCTCAAGTTGGATCACTGGATACGTGTGATATTTACTAGTCTTTTCTTTGGAGTATAAGCATGGAAAGAATAAACAAAATGGGGCAGATATTTTAAATGCAGCTTAGGACAACCACAAAGTAGAATGGGGAATCAAGAGGCCTGGAATCTCTAGTATCTACAAGTTACTTGTCATTTTGAATAAGCCACTTGGTCCTTCAATGTCAATTTCCTCATGTCTGAAATAAAGATAAATACCCAAATACACAAATAGAAAGCTTTGAAGATTTGGATCACATAGGGAATAGCACAGTACAGTACCCAGCACACAGAGGACGCTTGATAAATATCAGCTGCACTGGTTGCTGATTTTCTCATCTGAATAGTGAGGATAATAATACTCATAAAGTTAGTTCAGAGTTAAAGAAATAATCTATGTAAACTCTTTAACATGGTGCCTGGCACACAGTAACTGCTCAATTAATGTTTCCCACTGCTGTTATCATTAGTCTATTATTTGTTAACTCTCTTATCTCAGTTCATTCAGCAAAAACTAGGAAGAAGGAATGTGGAAAAATTCTGAGATGGACAGTAACTTCAATGAGATAAAATGTGCTGACTTCCTTTATTGACACCAGAAGTTGGCAAAAAACTTGAATATGAAAATTCAGCTGGCATTTGAGCCTCTCCAGAGAAATGTTTTGCACAGAGATACTCAGGCTGCTACACGAACACTTCACTTTCAAATTTAAACTTTATTGAAATACTTTTTTCCCCTTTACTTAAAGGTGCTACCTTTTTGCTTATGTCTCAAAATGTGGGTCAACATTCACTGACCTTTTAATCTGAATATACTGTGTACTAATTTATCAACTGAACATTATAATTTCTAATATTCAAAAGATTAAAAATTCTAGGCTCAATCTTTACTAATGGAATGCCAATATTGGGCTTTCTTTTATATCTTCCATTTTTTTTTTCCATAGGAAGTCTTGCCTTGCTTTGCCATGGGCTGAAAATAAAGGAAACAGGGACACTGACCTTAAATATGTGACCTTCAGGCAGCCATCGGTTTCCAAAGTTAAAAAAAAAATTGTGCACATGGTTTAGAGTTTGGTAGATTTCCAGATGTATGCCCTGATCTCATTTTTTACAAAAGATAATTTTATATTTTAAAATGCTGCTGCTCAGGGCAACATTTCACTTCATGTTTTAAAAAGGACCAAAAAAATAAACAAGCCATATAATTGTATGAGATACGGTGCAGTAGCCTTTTAAAGAAGAAGCCCCTTTAATTATGTCTTTGAGTGTTTGAGCACCAAAATGCGGGGTATTAGTGGTACTAAATGGACATTTTGCATAGAGAAGACAATTCTCTAGAGAAAACCAGACTTTGCAGACAGGCACATGGCATTTCAACACCTAGATTTTCTGAGGTTCATACGTACTTCATACATGAAAGCAGTAACACTCAGAAGTTCATATGCTTCTTGGAAGTGAAGATGTCTGGGCCACACCCCCAAAGATCTGGATCTGGTCAGTCAGCACTGGGGCATGGGCAGCTGCATTGTTAGTAAGCACCCAGGTGGTACTGATGCGGGGTTTTACCCACTTTTCGAAGCATGCTCACAGCAACATCACATCACCACCTTCCGAAGTGTTCCCTGGATACCTTCTTTGCTAGTTAGTTCTCAGGCTCACCAATGTACACATATCTGCCAGCAGCATTATAGATAATGCTGCTATGCGAGTTGGCTGAGGAAGAGGGGAAAATGCCAACCTCTGTCTTCAAAGTATTAACTCAAGAGATGTTCCAACTTGCCTTTCAATTGTTTTCTACACTAGAAGCCAAACAGGATAATTAAACACTTTATCTTTAGCATGTGATAATGAAAAAAAGTAAGGGATTTGACTTCAGAAGGGCCTTCATTTGGATTGGATACTTTTCTGGACCTCAGTTTTCCTATCTGTAAAATGGGAACAATAGAACTTACCTTCTAAGATAATTGTGAAGATCAAATGAAGTGTATGCTTGGCACTCAACAAATGGTTGTTCCCCTTCTCAACAAATCAATTATTCGGGTTTCTAGAAAGCATGTAATTAACCTATTTGAGTTTTCACCTCTTGAGTGGGCCTGCTCCATGGCAGAAAAGCACAAAAGTGGAGAGGTGGTCAAAGGCGAGTTATAGGAAGCAGGAGGAGAAGCATGAAGACTTGATAATCCCCAAATTGAATAAAAAATATAAGAAAGTAAAATATGGCCATTTAAACGAATTTCAAGGAGAGAACGTAATTGCACATGGTAATTTTTAGCTGTTGTGATGGTTGCTATAGGATAAGATTGGGGATCTTATTTAGAACTCTCCAACCTTTCAAAGGAAAATCACTTGCCATCATTTGGTAAATAATTCTCTTGGCTCCACACCTGGAGTGCAGCTACATAGAGCTGCTAATATGAAAAGCAGCTCCATCACATCTTGGTGTGTGTAATTCCTTCTGGGATTTGTAATTTGGTGCTTATATTTGAAACCACACACTTTTCCCCTGGTCTGTCCACAGTATCTTAACATGTATAGCATATTTCTCTTGATACCTCAATTTCCAGCTGCTCTGAAACAGCTATGAAATATCACCTTGGGACCCATAATGATTTGGGGTACATTATATAGCCTTACTTTAAGCGAGATGATCACAAATTTAATAAGCAGATAGCGAAAATCTGCCTAGTCATTTTAAAATGTAGTAACATATAAACAAAAGCCAATCTAGTCCTGTGTACTACATAGATGTGCGCCCTGTTTAAGTGTTAATTCTTTTTTTTTTTTTTTAAGATTTTATTTATTTATTTGACAGAGAGAGAGGCAGCGAGAGAGGGAACACAAGCAGGGGGAGTGGGAGAGGGAGAAGCAGCCTCCCAGCAGAGCAGGGAGCCCGATGTGGGGCTCGATCCCAGGACCTGATCATGACCTGAGCCGAAGGCAGACGCTTAATAACTGAGCCAACCAGGCGCCCCGAGTGTTAATACTTATTACTCCTTTTCAATTAAAATAGTCCTCCTTTCCAGAAAGATCCATATAATCTAAGGTCATTAAAAGAAAGACATGTCATTAATATGTCTATGTTCTATCATACCTTTCAGAATAACTGTTATTCTTGGATTTGGACAAGTTACCAATATAGCACTTACTAAGTATCTCAAATCATACCACAGAGGTGTTCTACAAGTAACAGACTAACAATATCAATGATCCAGCTTGGCAGATACCCAATGCAAAGTTTAAGTTACAAGAAGAATCATCTTCCCCCAATTACACTGCTAATGCTTTGATACCATTATGTACTCTCAGAAAAAAAAACTGATTACATAAAATACACTAAGATATAAAACACATGTTAGCCTAATGCTATAAATTTCAAATCACTCTGTTAACCCTAATATGTTTGATATCACACTTATTTTTCTTACTAGAATTAATGATATAAATGTAAGCAATAATAAGTTTTCACATCATACTATTCTTGGTAATGAGAAATAGAACTGTGTGCCCAGAATTCATTCATTTATGAATGCATAAAATGGTAAAAATCATACTCCTAACAAACCACATTTTATAAAGTAAATTATATTATAAGCTATAAAAATGGTGTTTTACAAAAATATGTTGCACTACACAAATGGATTTTTACTAGCTATAAGTAAGATTTTTTTTCTTATGATAAACTTAGATATTATGTCCAAATTGGCTGCAGGTTAGCCTCAGTATAAATAAACATTGAGGAAGATGGCCCCAACGCAGAACTGGTTAAAGAACATACTTTTATAAAGTCTTCTCTGAAGATTCACATAGGAAGCCTTGGGGTGTTCACGAGGAGGCGTTTATGAGCAAGAGCACGTGGGCCCTGCATGCTGGGGATCCAAGCAAGAGCCACATTTGGCAACGGCACTAACACTTTCGGAACCTGTGCCTTGGGTTAACTGTAAATATCACTGCTTAGATTTTCAATCACAACTTCTCCACTACTAGCAGAGAGAAATACCTCACTTTTCTCAATAAGCCACTCTACTACTAAATACAAAAACAACGATTTAAACAAGATTTATGCAAAGAAAGAGTCCCAGAGCACTCTGTTTTCTGAATGTGCAGATCTATAAAATGCCAAGATCGAAGCATGACGTTTTACCCTACACATAAAGTTTAGTTTTCTCCATATTTAACAAAGTACTTGATTATACTTAAAATTTATGTTCCAACATATAAAAGTTAAGAAACATCTAGGTTGAAATGTCATATAGCTGTAAATATTATTTTAATCTATTATTTTAAAGTATTCTTAAACCAAAGAATAAAAATATAATAGAAACATTACTATCGTTTTTTATATGTCCACTAGTCCTAATACTAATGGAAATTCAGTACGTATTCATAACAACAAACTAGTTCTTAATTTAGATTTATTGAACAGTTTCTTAGAAAGAAACTGTTTTTTTCTGAGAGAAAAAACAATATTCACTTCAACTTCACGAATTTCTCATGCAGATATGGAAGTTAAGTAGATATATTTTATTATTTTTTTTGAATAGTTAGATTTTAATGTAAAATTTCTAAGCACACATTTATGTGAATTATATTTGACGCTTCAAAGTTATATTAAATATTGTATCTCTTAAATTACAATAAATTTTAAATAACCTTTAGTCTCATAAAAATACTAAAATGACTTCACATGCTTAAATGAAACACTGTAGTTCTTCTAGATTTATGTTTTTCTTATACATTTTCTAATTGTCTGTGGGACATAATAAATAATTAAAACTTGAAAGAATACGTGTGTTTCTAAAAAGCGGTAAATTTAAAATTATTAGGTAATACCATAAAAGATCTAAAAATGTTTGTTAGGTATATCAAAATATGCTTTTTTTCCCGTGTTAATTTTGGTAACAAACTTTAAAAAGCTGAAAGCTAGTCTTTTTCACTCCCATGTAGTCTACATTTCCATTTCCACGGAACTGCAGGCAGCACAGGAAACATTCCTTTAACTAGTGGCTCAATGGCGCAGCCTATGTGTAGAAAAGTATAACACAACATTAACTGACGGCACACCACAGTCAGTTGTTTAAGTTATGAATAGGGTTTAAAAATACAATATAGTTTTTAAAAATGAGAGCTCACATGAAAGAATTCAGTTTCCATTACATAAATGCTATTTGTGAAAGTAAATCGAAAAGAAATATAAATAAAACATGGTCTTTTTCATTAATCACAAAGCATTATAGTTTTTCATTGATTTTACATAGCCTCCAAGTAGATTTAAGAATGTTCTATTTCCTCCACTGTCAAAAATCTAGAGAAGCAAGGTGTTTTGTGGCTGAACTATTATTTCCATAGTTGTTTTCTGGCAGGTTAACTGTGACACTGTGATTTGTAATCTCTTTAAAATAGTGCCTTTCCCCAAAAAGACACTGAATATATACATTACAAATTTTAAATCAGAAACATCATTTCAACTTAGCAATTGTATTAGGCTAATTAATTTTATGGTGTAGGAAGGCTAAATAAAACCTGTTCTGCAACCTCGTGCACGAACTTGATAAACAAGTTACCTCCCATAAATCTCCTTCAATCAACACATCCTATGGGTCTCCAGTCAAACATAGAGGGGGAGCTGTTCTCTTTAAGGCAGCACATAATATCTCGGACAACCTTTTTACCATTAACATACAAAGAGGAAAAAACATATATGTATGCATATACATGAAAATTTAAACTAGCTCATCTCCTCAAAAAGAAAAACAAGGAAAGAAAAAAAAAAATCATTGACCAAAAACCCAGAGCTACTAGTAAAGTATGAGCAAAATCAATGAAACCGTTTTTAGGCATGTAACAAAAACCAGCATGCCCATTTTACACAATTAACGTGCCTGTTATTTTTTGTGAGCGTCTCCTTTAAAAAGCCAAGAGCCATCATAGAGGGATGTCCTTTCTATATGTTCCCAACTTCTCTCCCTTCATGCAGAACTGGCTGCTAATCCTAGCAGAGAAAAGAACTGTGTTTGAAATTTGCACTCATTCCTCTTCCCTACTAGTTTTTTGTTTGTTTGTTTGTTTGTTTGTTTGTTTGTTTGTTTTTAAAGGGAACAACCCTGTAAATCTACTCAAGTTGTTTAGAAGAAATGCAATAACTCACAACCTCTGTGGCAAAGTGAATGCAATCAGAAAAACTGTTTTAGTGGCATTACAACTTAATCATTTTAACTTCACAATATGAGATGTTTTTAAAAAGTGTACTTCAATCACGCAGCAGAGGTCTGATCAATTTGACATCGACTATAGAAAACTGAACTCACAGTGAAGACAAGCACAATGCACTGAAACATTATTTCTATTTGGTTCACTCTTACTTCGTCTTTTCTTTCTATTGCTTTTGGTACAAACAGATCAACAAAGCACTGAGCAAAATTAAAACAAAAGCCACTCAAATGTTTATTTTTTTCAGTCACTGCCAAATGATTTAATTCTGAAAGCTCTTTTCAATTCCATAAAAGTTATGGTTGCATTTTTTTTCCTCCCTCAAGGTCAGATTTGTCAATTAAAAATAAAAAAAAAAACCAGTTTTAGGATGAAACTGGGATTTTTTCCTGCTCACTGTTATTTCACAAACTATGGAGGTCGGACAACTCTGAACATTTTAGTAGATGTTTTAAAACAAACTTTATGATGTCTAATGTTTAAAACTCTTTGTAAATGTACTGACAATTTACAAAGCTGAGAACCAAAGTGATATCTCACACCTTGCCATGGAAAATGACTTATTGTCCAAAAGCCACTCACAGATACTCGTATGCAGAGTGGTCAGTCCATATTCAAGGGGTTATTCTGCTTTGAAATAGCGATATGTAAATCCTAAGAATAACCCCATGGAACAAATTAAAATTAAATTTGCTAGCAGTTTCTACTTCAGTAGTTTCTGAACTTAATTGTGTAAAAATATCTTGGTGCTAATTTGACGTTAATAAATTAAGACCATTAGAGATAGTCTTTCATTGTTGGCCTTCAACAATTGTCAATGACACTATTTTCTGTTTGCATTTCCTCAAGCGTGTTAATGTATCTTTGTTTAGGCTCACAAGTCGAACGGTCAATGTAAACACAGTCAATGAAACATCAGCACTGGAAGACAAGTCTACTGAGAGGACCTATGGAAAGACTATTGGTCTATTGCCAAGTATGCACTAAGGCGACAGCACTGAAAGGCTACTTAAAAATTTTTTTATATGATGAATAAATTACTCTTTAAAAAATTCTCGAAATTCTTTGTTTTGCATACAAAGTCCATCCAGGATGGAGGTGGTCTGCAAGTTGAACTTAGCGCAATGTGGGTTATAGTCTTTGTTTGCAGTCTTAACTGGGGATTGTACCTTAGCTACCGCAGTTCAAGCGTAAAAATACTTTGTCTGTAATACTATATACTGTTGCCAGTGACCCTCTAAATCCTTGAACCAACTGTGTCTTCTGGTGTCACAGAAGATAATGCCAATTTATTGCAATGTGTGGCTTTTTTAACTGATTAAAATTAAGCTGTAAACACGTGACAATGGAATTAGCACATTTAGAGAGTCTGTTTTCCCACATCCCATTTTGCGCTAGTGCGGCTGGTCCCTGCAACTCTACGCGGGTGCAATTTTAATGACTTTGCTTGGTTTTGATGTTCTTATGAAAAAAGCACTGCTTGGTGTTTGTGGAGAAGGTAGATATGGGGGCTGAAGAGCTGTGATTGGGAACATGGTGACATCGTTTCTGTTTTCCGATAGGATCGGTGTCATTTTCCTCTCAGCGATAAGACACCTCCACTGACAGTGCCCGATTAGGGAAAATTTTATTATAAAATTCACTTTTATCGAATGAGGATAGAGTGATAAACAGTTCAGCCTCAGGGAAGGAATAGGAACAGATTTCCCCCCTTTTCAATTTCCACCTTTTCCCTCTTCTCTCTCTCACCCTTAAAAAGACGATTGTGTTTTAGTTATTATAAATGTTACAAAAGAGCTCCCTACAACATGTGATTGCTACAATAAAACTAGCTGAATCAAGAGACACTTAGATGTTGTTATAAAAGAAAATCTATTTTATATAGTTATATATATGCACGCGCGTGTGCGCGCACACACACAAACACACACTAAAAGGTAAAATTGTCATCTTAATCTTATTTCTGGAAGTTCCCTGGTATTTGTTACTTAGGAAAAATACAACATCCTAAAAGAAAATCAAACTCAGGTAATATTGATTCTATTGCCCTAAATATACTCAATTTTACTTTTTCAGAAATAAACATTTGTCAAGCAGAATTATAAGACAAACATAAAGAAACAGAAGCTCATGGCCCTCTAATCTCGAACAAATACTAATGCATCAAGGAAGAATGTGAAAAAAAATCGCTTGTTTTTAAATAATAAAACATCATCGCTTTTGAATTTTTGTAGTTTAACGATGATACTGTAAAGTTCCAGAGTCCAGTAGTTATGTCTGTTTACTCCCGATAAACCAGGACTATTCTGTATGACAACTGTTTGAAAGGTCATCTGAGAAGCTGAAAAATAAGCACTTGATATTACTTATTTTTTAAAAATTGTTTTCCCCGAAGAAAAATTCATCAAATCACTCAGAATACTCCTCTGCCTTTATGAAATAGAAAAAAAGAGTAGTGTCTCAGGGGCTAAGAACGTCTAGTGGCATTGGTATATTCTGGTACATTACAAAGAGTTCAATGATAGATTTTTATATTAAGGGTGTGTGTGTGAAATGCTGATGATAAAAACAACTCAAAACACATGTCTTTATTGATGGAAAATACTTCTGAAGAGTAAATAAGGGACAGCAGTCTTTATAATATTCTTCCAAATATTTCTAGGGTATCCCTAAAATCTCTCTTTAAAGGCTTTTTTTTCGAGAACGCTTTTTCAAATGCTAATTCTAAGCATGAGCTATTTTGGTGTACAATTCCCTGTATTATTCAAATAGAATTTTTCAGTTATCAGTGATCAGAGAATCATATTAAAATATCTTATTTCCTTTTGAGGTAGGCTTCTAAATTTGCCAAAAAAAAAAAAAAGTGATTCTCCAAAATCATTGCTATGAACCAAAGATGCTTACAGCTTAAAGTTGAATAATTTAAGTATTTATCTTATAAACAGCAAAAGATAAAATGGTTACGTGCTTTGCTCATCACATAACAAAGAGGAAAACTGAGGTTTACACAATGACAAAGCCACTATTTGCAAATGCCCCTTAGTGCAAGCATTTCTTCCCATACTCCTTGTTTCAGGATTTCAGTGAAACAAACATTATATCTGAACTTGTGATAAGTCAGTATCATCATGTTACAACAACCTAATTTTCACTATTAATTTTGTAGCCTAAAAACAATGACCAAAGTAAACTTAGTAAATTATAACTGGTAAATAGTGGAGAAAAACAAACCTTAACAACTAAACTATGTAGTAAAGGAAAAAGGGAATCCAGATTCATTACTGGTTTAAAATCTTTACCACCAAATGCTTACTCATGGGTACGCACCAGCTGCATGGTAGACTAGCTTAAATAGGGTATACTTTCTTTAATCATCACTTTGCTGAGTAAAATGTAATTCTTTTTTTAATGTGCAAAACAGTATTTTGGAGAGAACTACTTGATTGTATTAAGAATTTCAACACAGTGAGAGACAGATACAGCTAAGTCCTAAGATGTCACAATGCCACAGTAGATCTCCTTAAAAGTGGTCTGGAAAGCGGCTATGATTATTGTAATGTTAAACGTTAGTGAGGAACTTTTCTTTGTAATAAAAAAATAGAGCTGTCCAATTCTTTCAGTCACTCAACAAAATGCCCCTCAGGAAGCTTACATTCTTCCCAGCGGACAAGAAAAACTTGAGTTATGGATTATCCTTATTTACAATCAATGCTAGGAGGGAGGGGTCCGATAAGATAGGAGGGCAAAGCTGCTTTAAAAGGAGTGGTCAGTAGCATCTTCTCTGAAAAAAGTAACATTAAGCTAGAAACCTGAACAATGAGAAGGTGCTTACACAGAATAGAGAAACACAGTACCCAAAAGGTGAATGTATCGACATATTTTTAAAAGGATTTCTGGAAAGTTACATGTTAACTTTTATAGAAAAAATCAGTGAGCACTCCTAAGACTTTATTGTAATTAAGATAAATCAAGTAATAAAATATCTTACGGCAAAGAATCCTGAATAGAAAATGTGTATATATTAAAATACACCTGTGTCTAAGCATCACTGACTAATCTTTCCAACAACTCAGACGGCACTTCAAGACTATACATTTGTTGGAACAGACTCATCATGGCCAAGTACCCCCACCTGTGTCATGGGAGAACCAGTGACAAAGTAGTTTTTTTACTCTCTCACATGTCTTAAACGCTGTACACATTTTTGAGGGGGATCCCCACGAGCACATTCACATGCAGATGCATGACACACACATCGATGTATCAGTGTGTCCACTCTGGCTAATCAGTGCTGTATAAGGTGTGATACTTTTTCCACTATTACTAGTCCTATCTTCATCTACTCAAATTTCTGTTTTTCTCAGAGGACACTCAGTAGAGGTATCCAAGTCTGGGGAGCATGAATGCCTTTCTGTTCTGTGACAAGCAACATCTAGAATGGCTGAGTGGATCTGTGTGTACAGAATTCACATTTTATTGAAATAAGCACCAGTCTTTCCTAAGAGGGCTGCCTGATTGGTTAGTGGAAAATGGATGGAATGAGGGGAAGAATAGCTGATAAAGAGATAATCCACTGTGGCACCGTGGCCATGCAGGATTGCGGCACTGGGGGGGTGCATGCAGGGTTGGGGGAGAGGAGGAAGGGCTCCTTTCTGTTGTTGCATTTGAAATAGGAAGGAGGCCTGCAGTGAGCAAACTTCAGATGTGAAGAACAAAAGGCCAGGTTTTCCCCCTACACCATCGCTCTACCTTTTTCTCAACACTGACTAGATGATGAGGTCTCAAGCCGAAGCCCTACAGAATTCCATTTTGACAGCCTATATTCATTAGTCAAGTTTATCTTCTAGATAGATAAGGCAAGGCTTTATTCCGTATAAAACAATTAAATGAAGCAATGTTGCCCATCCATAGTTGGGGAACATTTAGAAGTATCTCCGTTCTTTACAAATGAATTAGGGTACATCAGTATATCCAATATATGTTACATGTTCATCCAAAATCTTAAATCATTAAAAAAAAAAAACAAACTTGTGGTCAATAAACATTAATATCCACATAGGTCAATTCGACATTTTTTTCCTGTTCTTCTAAAGGAATAATTTGGAGAGGAAGGTAGTTCCTAAGCTGATGGTGGATCTGAGGATGCCAGTTACGGGAGCACTTAAGCGCCCATTGGCACAGCAAGATTCAAAGCCCTGGTAGGCTTCAAAGAAACACTTTTTTTTTCTTCTTCTAGAACTCTTTGCTTTCTAGTAAAGCTGCAACCACAATGTTCTCTCTCTTAATGCCACCATAAAAAATCAAAACACTTTAAAACAAATTGATGTACTCTTTAATACAGTCATCACATCATCACAGGACCCTTGCACCCTGCATGGCGACAACCGTGGGGATGCATACCGCACATCTCTCTCTTTGTTGCCTGCTTCAATGCTGAAAGAAAAATGGAGAGAGAGTGTGTGTCTCGCAACTGAGATATGGGCACCTTTGATTGACAAGACCTAATCAGCTTATCTCCACACTAATAAAGTTGGGGCCTGTGGCGCTGGTATATGCCCAGCACCGAGTGAACTTCTCCTCGCCAAAGCCTCACGGGCCAGGTCTCAGGCTCTGCTTCTTGAAACTGGTACAGATCAGTTCTTAATGGGCTATTTTCATCTTGATAAATCTCCATAGTCTTCATTCATGATGGCCTTCGAGTCAATTCAGCGGGATGAATTGCCTAAAGTTATGGTTACATGATAAGTCTACGATAAGTGTCCATATACACTGAATCAATAAGCCCTCTCTTCCAATCTGCCTGTGGGAAGTAAGAAGTAACTTCTTCTGAATTATAACTAATTTTTTTAGGTTACTCTTTATTGAAAGGAATGGCTTTATTTTTTTTAATTAAAAGATGACAGGATCCTATGCACGTTAGGTAACAAGCAGATCCCTTTACTAATTTCTGCTGGATAATACTATTAGAAGATGTTCAATTCCTTGGGATGGAGCCAATGCTGACAGAGCCATAGTCTGTCTCTACCATTCCGGAATCTTGTGACACTAATTTGCTCATATCAGACACCCACTAAACATGTCTTGATTAACCGGTGGAAAAGAAGAACATAAGGCCAGGACACATACCCATGAGCTGGAGTTCCTGGGGATGGAGGTAGGGTGTACACACACATACTTTCTTCTTCGAGTTTACTTGTAGAAGGCTCTCTCAAACCAAGGAACTTCCACATAAGAACAATGCCTTTGTTCTTATCTGTTCGCAATTGCTATGTAAAGGCTGAACTCAAGAACTGAGGTATAAATAAAGTTATTAAAGGACCAGATACTTCTTCAACTACACAATGGAGACCTGGAACAGAGGCTCCTCTTTACACGTGCCACAGTGAGAGTGTAATACACCGTGCACATTTTGATCTTAACTTTCATATGCAGTTATCCAAAGAGAGAGGGTCACTGGATAAAGCAAGCTGCATAGAAAGAACTCCAATAGTGGAGTGACTTTTTTTTTTTTTTAAGATTTTATTTATTTATTTATTTGACAGAGAGAGAGACAGCCAGTGAGGGAACACAAGCAGGGGGAGTGGGAGAGGAAGAAGCAGGCTCATAGCAGAGAAGCCTGATGTGGGGCTCGATCCCATAAAGCCAGGATCACGCCCTGAGCTGAAGGCAGACGCTTAACCGCTGTGCCACCCAGGTGCCCCCGTGGAGAGACTTTTTGAAATGATAATATCCCAAGTATGAAAAAAATATATATATGTAAATTTTTCCCTCTCACCATATATAAACAGTCATTAAAACCATTCAGTAATGCTGCTTTCAAACTGCAATTTACCTTAAGTATTATGATCACCTGTATAAAATGAGACAATTTTAAACATATCCCAGAATGAAGTTTTCTACAGATTATAGAAAATCTTGAGCAATATTTTTCATTCAGATTGTGGTCTTCATGCTGTAATTGCCTTATACAAAATCCACTCCAGCCTTATCACTCAATATTATCTTCACTGCTGAACATCGGAAGATAATTTTGCAATAAAATTTAATTTACAGAGCTTATTTTCCACGAATCTCCTAGCAGAGGAAAAATGAAACACGCCAAGGTACACACTCCAAGCTATGACCCTAATAGCATTTTTTATTTCCGGAATAGTAAGACCCCAAACATATCAATTTTATCATATTGAAATGCTGGCATATTTTAATTGTCATAACTTTGTATCCAAGAAAAGGAAATAAAACAGGCTATTAGGACCATGTATGAAAATAAGCCTCTTCAAGTGATAAAGTCCCCCTGGGGAAAGTTTTTTTTCATAAGAAAGGAAATACTTATGATAAAAATATGGGGGTTATAAAGGTATTTTATTTCAAGCATTAATATGCCAGCAATGGTCAATAATATTTGAGATTTTTAAATAAAAAAATAACCTGCTAGCAATAAATAGGGGCTAGATATCAAGATTCAGTTTTCTGTATAAAATGACAAAGGTAGATTTTCACCTCCAAGGCTCATTCATTCCAGCTCTAAACTTTAAAATTTTAAAGTACAGATGCCATGTGAACTTTAGAAGAGTAAATTAATAGTTGAAAGTCTACTTCTATGGGCCATTTGGCCTCTATCATTTATGTCTTAGAAAGTCTTCATCTTTTGAATAAAGTTTTTTTAAAAAAAAAAATATTGAGAATGCCATGACAATGAACTAATATCACAAAAGAGTATAAGATATAAACCAATCCTGTTACTCAAAAATGAATAGCTTCATTTTTTGTACTGGTGCAAAATACCGAAAGGATCCTCATTAAAACTCAAATTCTTCACCAAAATGGTTACATATTTTTTTTAAAAAAGATTAATGATCATTAATGAGTGAGAGATTAGTGCTTTTAGTCTGGACTGAATGAGACTACCACTTCCTAAACCAGATTTAAATCTCTCTGACTCTTTTTAAAGTTGTATCATAACAAGGCCAAAGTGATACTGAATCATTTATGAGGTTTTTACAGTTGAAATATCAGAGTCATATATGTGCAAAAGTATTTTTCTGACATTTGAATTTCAGCAATAGGCAATTCTAAGACATTTCAAGTTATGCAAAACTTGACATTTCCATATTAATATACAAAACAATGATGATGTGAAAAGCCACTTCTCTACCAATACTTAAAACTTAAACACTTAATAAAACTTTAGAAGCATAGACCTCTAAAATTCAAACCCACATAAGAAGTACTTACATAAAAGCTTTTAATGTTTATCCACATGAAAAGTATCTGCTGAACATTCATCTGCACTGATCTTTTTTATTTATACATGGAAAATCAGAAAACATTATTAATTGCTTTTCAGACCACTTATTTCCAATTTAACTTTTCTTCGTTCCTCAGGTACACACGTCAGAATATTCCTGTCACGAGCTATAGATCATTTAAATTGTTTCTCGAGTGTTAAAAACTACATTAAATAAAATACAATTAAGTAAATTTCACTTTCCTGAACAGCAGGAATCTCAGCCAGCTGTTATTTTATAAGAAACTGAAATGAACCACTCACAAATGACCACCATGCCCAGTGATTATCTCCTTCACACCAAAACTGAAATATTTTGACAAGATGATCTCTTGGTAGAAACAGTAAAGACATTTTTTTTTTAAAGGCTGAAATAAGTAGGGTAATAATGAAGAACAAAATGTATAACATTTTCAAGCTGCAAATTAACAAGGAGGTATTGACTTTTCTTTGAGGTCAATAACAGCTCTTATTGATCTAAAAAGTTAATACCTACAAAGGTCAATGTAAGATCTCAAGGGTCAACAAATCTGGATTCGAACTTCCACTTCCTTTCACATATAAATATTGCTGAAATGGGTACAATTGTGTGTGGAGAAATAAGGAAATCATCACTATGATGCTGGAATAAACCAAAGAGGTAGGCAAAGGAAGTTAAAAATAAAGTTTTAAAAGTCAGCTACTATAGAATTTTCAGGGACATTGACCTTTAGATATAAATCCTTGTATTATACAATTTGGGCAGTTACATACAGAGAAACAAAAATAACAGAATATTATGTTTTTACAAGTGTTTTGTCTCTTCGTGGTATTGACACATGGAATCTCTCTTTCTCTCTCTAGCTGTATGTTTTGAGAAATTATGATATGAAATAATTTTTCAAGAATATACTTGAGGCATTTTCAAATATAGATAAAATTCTTCTTTAAAAACGAGATTTTTATTTATTTATTTGACACAGAGGGAGAGCAAGTAAGTACAAGCAGAGGGAGTGCCAGATGGAGAAGCAGACTCCCTGCTGAGCAGGGAGCCCGATGTGGGGGTCGATCCCAGGACCCTGGGATCATGACCTGGGCCAAACACACATGCTTAACTGACAGAGCCACCCAGGTGCCCCGATAAAATTCTTTTTTAGTTTTAAAATTAATCAGTAACATTTTGGGAAATTCAGAAGTGGAAAAATTAACTATGATCTTAACATTCTTACAAAACTGTTTCTATTGTCATCATATAGTCTGTCTTGTTTTTGTAGACTGAAAAAAAATATTGACTACAATTCGTCTAATAAGTAAAATGGTCTACTCCTTACACATCATAAAGAGGGCACATGTGGATGAACTACACGAACACTGAGACCATGTCCCCATTTCCTGCAGTTGTAAAATGAAGTGATTGATTAGTCTGATCTTTTTTGATAGCCAAATAAAAGTTCACATTGTTCTTTTCAGGATGACTAGAAGCACTGAGGGAGGGAGAGCAAAGAAAGAGGAAGCAAACATTCCTAGGACACTTCCAGTGCCCAAACCTGAGCAAGATGCTTTAAACAGACATGGGTTCTGTCAATTACTGGGAAGGCCCCAATACTGACAGTGGTGATATAAAAGTTAAAAAGGAGAGGCCAAGTCTGCAGCAGTGGCAATATCACACTGTGGCTCTTCAGCAAATATGAGGACTACTGTGATTAAATGTACTTAAAAAAAATAATAAACTTATTTTAGAACAGTTTAGATTTGCAGAAAAATTACAATAGTACAGAGAGTTCCCATATACTTAATACCCACTGTCTCCTATTATTAACATCTTCCATTACTATAGTACATTTGTCACAGTTAATGGACTAACATTGGTAAGTATTATCAATTAATGTCCACACTTTCTCCACATTTCCTGAGTTGGTGTCTAATGTCCTCAGATATTTGTCTGATGTTTCAGGATCCCATTCAGGATACCACATTACATTTAGTCCCCATGTCTTCTTAGGTTCCTCTCGGTTCTGACAGTTTGTACTATTCTTTAAGCACATACTTTAGAAATGGTATAAATAAATTTGCTGACTTGTATCTATTGTCAACACTTAGATGAAAACGCAGCAGAATTATCTTTTGTTACAGATCTAAGGAATATAAATTTGAGAAGTGAATGGAGATAAATGCTTGGTAGAAAAGAAAGCAAATGATATTGACTCTTTACTGTGTCTATTAACAAAATAGAGATAAGAGGGAAAATTTTGTTTGTCGCAAATTCTAGAAGATTACATGCACTGACCTGACTCATAAGCCATCTCTTTCTCCACCTCTCCCCACTATATTCTACAAGCCAGGGTTCTGACTGACTGGATTATGAGGTAGTCAAGTGGGTAAGGAATAAATGCTATGGCAGAGGAGGGTAAACTGCCCATCTGTATTCGTACAAAGTTGTGACTAGAAAGTGGCTGTTCAGTTGCAAGTAGAGTTCTTAGCCCCTAGCCCCTTGGTGGCATCATCCACCGAGTCCTCACCAGTGGAACGTACGCAGAATCAATGTGTGTTGCTCGGTACCTATGGAGTTTCTAAAGCAGGCGTGCCTTCTCCATTCTCACTGCCTGGTGGCCGACACAACGGAGAGGACTCAAAAGCCTCCGTGAGCAGCACAGCCACAAAGTGGGAGAAGCCTGGATTTCTGAAACACCGCCTGGAAGTCCGTCTACTCACCAGGAAGGAACACTTGCGCTAGACTGTTCCAAGAGTGAGCAATAAGCTTTACTACATCCAGCCACTTGGGTATTTGGGGTTTATATGTCACAGCAGCCAGTGTGACTCTGCAAAGCAGCACAGGTGGAAACTACCATTTCTGAACACCGATGATGGGCTGAACATGCAATGGGGGTTTTATGGGGTTTACCTCATTTAACTCTCAGGTCAACCTCCATTTAGAAGACCCGCAAAGATTTTGTAGATCAGGAAATGAAGACCAGGAAAGACTAAGGAACTTGCCCAAGGTCTCCCGGTTTATCACGTGGGAGAACCAAGATTTGAACTTGTCTATTTACAAAGCTCCATTAATATTCCATTTTGCTCCACTACACGCGAAAGACAGGTGATCTGACTTGGCTCTTGGATTACAAAATAATTCCTACGCATTTTAAATGCATAAACATTTTTAGCCTCAAAAGAGAGCAAAAATTGTACATGTGTTCTCCCTACTTTTTATGTAATAGATGGGAAGTCCTCATTTACAAGGTGTGGGTATGAATGAGACCATTAGTTGGCTTGAATGTGTTAGCATTTTCCAGATCAAGACGATGGTATACAAAAATACACACGGTGTTATACAAAGATACACTCCACTTTTGTAACGTGCTGATCCTCTTACAGGGTTTAATTTGAGCAGAGTCCAACAACTCAGGAAGAACTGTTGCTCCATGAGGTATACGGTTAACAAAGGAGAGAACAGAAAGACTGACTTGTTCTCACAACAGTATGAATTTAAAGAACTATATGGGGTGTGCATTCTACAGGAAGCCCAAGTAGGAAGAAAAATGAAACACTGTACCTTGCACACAGCAATCAAGATGAGGGGACTTATTGTAGTAAGAAAATTCACAGCTGGAAGGCAATATCAGTGAGGCAATAAGATACTTGGTCCATCTTCATGCTTACCTTTTAGGGTCATAGTTTTTTTTTGAAAAAAAAAAAGGTCTCTTTTTTATATTAACAAAGTCACTCCAGTCAATCTCTTTAACTCAACCTACATGAAAAATTTGGATGACTTTGTAAAAGTTCTATGTTAACGCCAGTGAGAAAAATTGGTGAATCCTTTAAATTTGTGTAGCTTTCTTATTATGACAGTTTTTTTTTCTTTGTTTAAATAATAGGCCCTAATCATCAAGTCTGCATAGAGCATTGAACATTAGAGATAATTTATAGATATGCTAATGAGGAAGAGGGAAACAAAAAGTTCTGATTCCTTCATGAAACCAGATGAAACTTAATATCCACTCTGGCTGGTAAAAATTGATAGCATTTGGGGAAGGATTCAGGGGAACAGTCTACTAATAAGTCTGAACAAATAATTTCCATTTCAGATAATTTATTGATACAATGAGATAACAAATGTAAAGGTAGATGGAAAATTTCAAAGTAGATTTTACAATGTTATTCTTAATATTAGCATTATTATTTTCAGCACATAATACAAGGTTAAAAACTACTGAAGTTTATAATTCAAAGCATTAAAAAACCTGCAATGTTTTAAAAAATAATTACACGTCTGACTATTAAAATGGATAGGCTAATTGGGGGGTTACTCTGAAATAATAAAAAGTTTGAGGGAAATGTTTTTAAAACAAATGAAATCACTTTCAAGTATACTTAATAACTAAGATGAACATTAGCGAGGCCATAGGACACACTACAGAAGTCTTCACAAACCATGTATTTGTTCCTAAGCAAAAAACCTGATTTTGCTCCCCCTTTACTCACCTCCCCTTGCTCCCTCTGGATTTATTCTCTAGGGTCTGCCTTTCCCTGACACAATGAAATGGACTTAATTACTTCCTGTGCTTTGCTTCAAAAATACTAAATATATTTATTATATACTATGTATTTTCCCATTAGATATTTTGCCAAGATAGTCCCCCTTATCAAAGAAACTTTGTATACTAAGTGCCTAGGACAGTGCTGGGGTCTGCTACTTTCTCAATTATACAAAATCTATTTTCCCTTTCAGGTGGGTTGAATATCTCCCCTACCCTACTCCCAAATACAAACTTTGCTAATAATATTAATTTAAGCCAGTATTTTCTTGTTCTTTTAGAGATCAACTTAGCTTAGTCCAGGTCTAATGAACCCTAATTCGAATTTCTTGGGGCTCAATAACTATTTTCTGAATAAATGTTAAGGCTCCACTGTGCTCTTTTCAAGTGCCATATACTGCAAAATAGCACTGGAAATGGAAATAAAGAAAATTAGCTCCATTTTAAAGGTGTATGCACTTAATGTGCACATAAATATCAACCTTTTAATATGGACAAGGACCTTAGGCAATCGATCGTGATGGGACTACCAACATGGAGGATAATGGGAGGATTACTCAACAACATGCTTAGTTTTCCTCCAAAAGGGACAGTCTTCAAAAAGCTTCCTTGTCTGGCTTTAGGGTGGTTTCGTCTCTCTAAATAAATAGATATTTATTTAACTATGACTTAGAGTTTATACTTCAAGATGCAAAAGGGCAACACGGGGCCATACATGAATGATGACCCACCATGACAGTCTCTTTGATAATGACTTTACTCGGAAAAATATATTCTTCAATAAAAAAATTATTTTTTAATGTTGACTTTGTTCTCTTACGGCAATGCTGGAAAACATTGTAGCCCAACAGGAAATACAGGCGAAAGCTTCAAATGTAGAGCACACACAAAAAAAACATTTTTAAAGCTCATGCCCATCAAGTTTCCCACTTGATATAAGTCGTACACAAAGTCTTAGTCCAATGTGAACCCATGCTGTGAAAATTCTGTAGCACCCACCTCAGAAAATTCTGTTAAATACATAAACACTGCTGAAAAGAAAACTTCTGGGCCCTACAAGTCAGACTCAAAGGGAAAATAAACCTGATTAAAAAAGAATCCCAAGGAAAGTTATATAAGTACAGTGCAACAAGGTCATAAGCTTAACCGTCCTTCACTGTAATATTTGAAAGTAAATTGGCATTTTAGCGATCTGCTTTGGTCGTCACTCTTTTTCTCAACTCACAGAGATGCAACAGAATAAGAATGGCTTCACGTGTATCTTACAAACCAAATGGAAAAGTGATAGGCATTATGGGGTAAGACACCTTTAAAAATGAGTATAATACTTTTTAATGGATTAAAAATGAACCCTATGAATTCACTTGGACCACCTAAGGAGAAGATTCTCCAAATAGGGTATAAATGACATCCTTTTCTTACTACTATGGAGCTCACCAATATTTCAGAGAACCTCACAAAGTAAATTTAAGTGTAACTTAAAAATGTTCTTCAAGAGCTTCAGCCAAATGACAACCTCCTCTGTTCTTTTCAGAGCAGAACCACAGCTTTTTGAGATGTAAGACTCTAATAGGGTTGAAATTATAAAGTAAGTGGTAACTAGACATTAAAAGTGATTATTTTACCACTGAGTGAAAACTTTTAAAAACTTGTAGGACATGGTCAGGTAATTCTTATTGGCATTTAATAAAATGCATTTTCAAGCAAAGGTATCTTTAAGATTCTGAAAGCATAACCACATATTCCACCAGCCAAAATAATGAATAGAGAAACTTCTTTCTAGCAATATTTTTTCTGTCAAAAAGTTTAATATTTCTGTAGAAAAATATTTTTTCTAATATATACATATATAATACACACACACACACACACGGATAAAACAGATGGTTAATATCAACCCAAATATATAATCCCATTTTCTGTTCCTATATTGCAGAACAATATAAAGTGTTAATTTGATATTGTTGCAATAATATGGACATGGCAGTGCCTTTCTGAACACCCATCTGTGCCTAAACAAAATTACTTAAGTTAAAAATCTGAATCAGTGTTTACAGGCATAACATTGTCTACTCAGATAAGCCAGGACTAGGATATCATGTTTTTCTAGTTCTGCATCCCTGAAGTATCTGACACTCAGCAGAGCTCAAGGAAATCTTGTTGAAAACATAAAATACAATCTGTACCTTCTTTTCTATAATGTGTACCGCTCCCACTAATATTACAGAATCAGAAATTTATTCTTCTACCAATTGATAACAGCTCTCAGAGCAAGAAACATACAGTTAATACTTTTTGGATCTATTTTCCCAGAAGTCTTATAAATGATTTACTAGTAAGTGGAGAGAGAGAAAAGAAGTTTGCTATATTTTGTGACGGAGATATATTAGCTCAGTTTCAAGCTAGCTTACAACTTCAAAAATAGTTTTATGTTTTACACTGTATTATTGAGCATTGTTTTACCCATCAATCTTTTCTGTAGATAATAGATTGATACCTTCAATGATCTGTATTTTTGAATAAAACCATTACACGGCACCCAGCAATGAACACTCAAACTATTTCTTGGAGAGAAGAAGGGAGGGACAGAAGAAGGAGAAAACAGAAAGAGATTAATATTAAGGATGAGGAGGAGGCAGAAAAGTAAGAAAATGTCAGGAGACATGGGAGAAACTCCTGGAATGACAAAGAAAACGACTGCCTTCAGTTTGATAAAAACTTTGTTTCAACAGATACTTACAAGACTGATTAAAATTTCAAAATGAGTTCTATACTGAGTTGATTAAAATAATAATAATAAGGTAAGTTGAAAGACAGTATCAAGAACCAGAAGACAGAATGTGATAAGGCTGCAGTATTGTGGTGTCATATTCCATAGTCCTCCTATAAGCCCATGAAACTCTCTGGAAAACTCCATCAGTAGTTCAGCCAAGACTCTGAGACAATTAAAGATACAAAGGAAGGGACTTCATATCTTAAATGCATTTGTTCTATTTCAAAAGTTCTGAACATGAAACACATTTTGTTTGATTTTTAAAAAGGTAAACTGATACTTGATTGCTTTTCTTGTATGAACTCTTAAAAAAAGATGTAGGCAAAGAAGAGAAACAATGGTGTACATAAGATATCTTATTTGCTGAAAATGCTGTAATTCTAAGAATTATTCATTTTCCAGAAGGAAAAAAAAAACAAGTACTCCATATGTTTCTCTGGCTTACTCTATTAGGTCAAAAAAATTTGGATTTTGATGACATAAAATTATAAAAAGCAAAAATAATCTAAACACATCATGTAATACAGGCTTGTGGAAGTATATTCCTAAAATGGGGAATATCTGCAACTTAAAATTAGGTTAACTATTTACAGAGTATTGAAATATTGAGATTGAAGTAAAATCTATTTTTTTTATTTTAAAAAAAAATTGTAAGGGGTACAAACTTTGGAAAAAGGGTACACACTTTAAGCTGTAAAAAGAATATGGCCTGAGGATCTAACAATGGTGATCATAGTTGATAACACTATATTATATAACTGGAACTTGCCACAAGAGCAGAACTTAAATGTTTTTACCAAAAAAGAGAGTGCGCGAGCGAGCACACAAGAATCTTCATAGAAAAAGAATGGGACTCCCAAGAAAACCCTCAAACATATATGGAAGAATCTTCTTTTTTTTTTTTTAAAGATTTTATTTATTTATTTGACAGAGAGAGAGACAGCCAGCGAGAGAGGGAACACAAGCCAGGGGGAGTGGGAGAGGAAGAAGCAGGCTCACAGCAGAGGAGCCTGATGTGGGGCTCGATCCCATAGCGCCGGGATCACGCCCTGAGCCAAAGGCAGACGCTTAACCGCTGTGCCACCCAGGCGCCCCATGGAAGAATCTTCTGTATCATTCCTACAACAAATAAGGCCTAGATAGAAAATATTTATCTTATGAAAATGACTTCTAAATACATAACATTGGTATTATGCTTACTCAGAAAATCTATCTTTGCATTTTTCTAATGAAACAAGACATAGAGGAAATTGTGATAAATATATCATTCCTTAAAAAGAATGTGAGTACTGTTAAATATAGGGAAAAATGTATTTTGAGGAAAATAAAGTAGTATAATGAGTCTCTTTTGGGTTACTGGATAGGTTATTAGCTATTCTAGTTGCCAAGTAATGTCTACTTACATTTTCGTAAACAAAGTAAGGTAAATAATTATTACAGCTCCTAAATACGACCTCATATCCAATGCCACCAATATTAGCAGACACAACCATATGTATTACTTCTTAGAGAGTGCAGGTGTTAACTACCCATGGCTACCTGCCTAAATTTTTGCACACATGTTTAGATATACATATCCACATGTGTATAGGAGACTCAAGGGAATGAACTTTATCCAGTTCAAACAGACACAGACTAAATGCTAACACTGGAGAGTGGATATCGAATTAAATTTGATTTAATCTTCGATGATCTTGTTAAAATGCGGATTCTGATTCAGTAGATCTAAAGTAGGACCCAAGATCCTGCATTTCTAACAAGCTCCCAGGGAATGTTGCTGGTCCTGAGGCCCACTTTGGGTAGTAAGGAACTAACCCATTCCTCTTACACTGATACAAAATTAAGCAAAGTAATAATATGTTTACATTCAGAACCTACCTAAAGCGAAGATTTCTAGAGAAAAAAAAAACATACTTTTGTGAGGTAATTTACAAAATCTTTCCATACACATTGTTTTATTTATGCCTTGCATAAACTCGAGGAAATAGGTATCATTATCATAATTTTTCAAATAAAATATCATCATAAACTTGGTTTTAAACTCAGATTTATAATTGCCATGTCCATCATCAACAGCCCAATGGACTGGCCATCGTCTGTGTAAAGTCCAACCAGGTGCAAGGACTAGTAAGTCTCCATTTGAGAGGGGTGTGCTATCCTTAAGCAAGAATCTTTGGGATCACATGCAATTGTTAAGGAAATTAATGACGAATTTCAAGCTCCTTGCTCCTGAATGGCTTTTAAAATGACTTACAATTTCCCCTTTATCTTTACCATCAAATCCTTCCATTCATTTCAACTGGTAAAAGAACCAAATCTTGAAGTACTATAAACATTTCCTAGCAAGTCTCCTTGTGTCCATTCCTTTGCCACTCCACCCCTACAATACCTGTTCTCCACAATTCAGATCAGGCCACTTGTCTGCTGAAAGCATTCCAACAGCATCATACACGAAGAGTCAAATTCAGGCTCCTTCCCATGCCCTGGGACCCCACAGAATCTGCACTGCACCTGGCTCTGACTTAATCATGTACCATGCCCCCTTGCTCACTTTGATGCAGCCATATTGCTCTTCCTTCTGTTACCTGAACACCCCGGACACCTTCTCATTTTAGAGTCCTTGTGTTTGCTTTTCCCTTTTAGAATCCTCTGCCCCAAATGTGCTTACTGATGGCACCTTTGTACTGTTCAAGAGTCAGCTTACAAGGCACCTCTCTGGGGATGTCTTTCCTGACTAGCTAGCCTAAGGTTGCCTACATCAGTTACTCTTTAATACCCTGCTTCATTTTGCCACTATCTGAAATGTACTAGTCCCTTCATTCATTAATTTAACAAAATGCCTGTCTCATTCTGCCCCCAAACCTTGTTCCCATACATAAGCTGCGTGGGAACAGGGACCTTGGCTATCTTGATTACTACTGTATCCTCAGCACATGGCACACAGTATTCAATAGTTAGTTTCGGAACAAATTATGTGAAAGGGAACTTAATAGATGTGAGAACATGACATATTTTTTACTACAACAGATCACTTTGGAAAACCTAGGAAAACCTTGGGACCCATTCATATCTAAGTTTGGTCTATTGATTAAGAGCAGGACATCAGATAGTCTGGCTATACTATTTCCTAACTTGATTATAAATGTGGGCAAATAACTTACTCTCTGTACCCATTTTCCCTTCTGTAAAATGAGAAGAGTAATGACTGCACAGGGTTGTGGAGGGGATTAAAGAGATATTGAAGGCAGAAGACTGAGAACGGTGTGTGGCCCATGTTAAGCGTTCAATAAACACTGCATTGTTTCTACATTATGTCCAATCCCTAGTCCATGGAGGGGAACCCGCAGGGCCCTGAGTGATGGATGGAGCACCCTTTCCTCATACCAGGAAGGCTGGCAGAAGTAGAGCACCTTGCTGTAAGAGATCAACGACCAAATGGAACATCAGAGCTCGGTGGCTTGAAGTGGCTCCTGAGGGAAGGAGTGCTGACTCATAAAGCTTGGATACCCAGCGATGGCAGGAGCAACGTTAATAACTGGTACAGGCAACTCTTCAAAGACGGGAGGTTACTAACTGTAGACAAACACTCTCATGGTTCCAGAGATGTACTACCAAGTGCCGTAAGGCACAGGGTGGGATAGCTGACTATCTTAAGCTATCTGCTTACCTACTGAAAGGAGAGAGTGAGACTTGTATTTTTGCACTTGTATAATTTCTCTTTCAACCTATTTTGTTGATTAATCACATAGTTTCCATTAGTTTTGTGCCTGTTGTAATTCTGGGACAATTTGCTTCAGAGGAAAAAGAAAAATCATAATTTCAGAATAAAGGGCAGATGACCCAGTGTTTTAAGTATAAAGTCCCTGACCTCAAACAAAATTGTTATCTCCACAGCTAAGAGTCAGACCTGACAATTAGTAGTAAATGAAAAAAAGGAAGAGACACTTTTTATTCACAGATTTTAGGACAAGAACTTACAGGAAATGCCAAACTGGGTCAAGCCAGTGGCTCATACAATCACCAAAGTATTTGGTCTTTGATGGTCACTCTCAAGGAAGTTTGTGGGTCTGATAATTATCTCTCTTGATGTCAGTCTTAGACTAAAATGTCCTACCATCAGCTCTTTAGTTTAATATCATATACTCTTCCCTCTGTCTCTTCTTTTCTAGATAGAGCTGTTCGATTAACTGGTAATCTTATCAATTTTCTCAAAAAGGATCTAAGAAAGAAAATTTGATTGGTATTAAACTCAATACATGTCAAGGTGTAAATGGTACTTAGAAATAATTACGTACTTTTTCTCAGACCAAATGCATTTTGGACATGTGTCCCTCTGCTGAGTAGCTGTTCTTAAAGAGACAACTGCCAACTGGACAAAATAACTTTTTAAAACATAAAAAAATGTTTCAAGAACTTTAGAAGATAAATTTCATTATTTGCTAGGAAGACGTTAGTGGTTAAACTAATATGCTTTCTATTCTATTTACATACAATTGATTACATATAATAAACTTTATTTTATGATATTTGGCAATAATAGTTATCAAATTAATGAACAGAAAAGTTTACAGATTTTTGTTGAAATTTCTTGCAAGTAATTTTGAAAGATGACCACTTTTGCTAACAATAACCCAAAAATGATGACTTTTACAGAGCCCTCTGTACTTTCTAAGAACTTGAATATATATGACCTTATTTTACTTTATGACAACCTTATGAGATACATAGAATCTGGGTGTTAGGTTTCTATTTTGCAAACAAACAAACAAAAAAAACATACACAGAGAGATTAAGTGATTTCTCAAAGTCACACAGCTGATTAATTACCAGGCCAAATAATGAAGTTGCTCTTTCTTTCTCTAATTCAGTCCATCAGACAATATTTCCTAGATTTTATAGACAAGTAAAGTTTCAAAAAACATTTCAGAGAACCCAAATAGGGTTGTCAATTTTGTTATTTTCCAGGTAGAGAAAAATATATATATAACTTCTACCTACTATTTATATCACATCATAAAACTATCTTGTCTTTTATCACCCCCAAATAGGAAAAACATCATCTTAGAAAATGTATAGTCCTTAAATTAATACAATCTGCCTTATGAGAAAGTTACTACTTTGTAATTTTTTTCTTATTTTGCTGTTGCCTAGCAGAAACTGCTGTTGTGGTCTAAGAACCATTAGACCAATATTAATACACCATTTCCCTCCTTTCTGCTGTTTCAAGTCTTACTAGCTTTTCTACTTCTTATCCTCCTTGCATTTCATAGTCTTTAAGAAAAAGAAACCAATAAGTTTTTGCTTTTGAAAGACTTTGTTCTTCTACTAATTCTATAACAAAATGATTAGCCTCACAAGTTTACATCACAATCAAAACACAGGGCTGTTGGCTGACCAGGTGTGACCAGGCTGAGGGCTAGCTGGGAAGCAGGAAATGCAGAAACAACATGGCGCCTGTCACAGTGACATTTTCCCCATATTATTTTAGTAAGAAGCAAGAACAGGACAAAGGCTTTGTGCCGCCTTCTCATTTTTCACTCCACTTTCAAACTTATCTAAGAAAATGTGATGACTCCCGTCTAGGCAAAGGCTGTACCATATCTGTCTTCACTTCCACAAAGCCCACCCTGTTCCTCCTCCCAGACTTGGTTTTATAGTCTGCAAGAACTTCCCAAGCCTTATATGACAAATAGATATCTAATTTTACAAAACTTTATAAAATACCATTGTATTCTACCAAAAAGTCCAAGGGTATGGAGCCTGGTTTTTGGGACGTTCTTAAAGTGACATTTTCCATGTTGACTACATTGATAAGCTGATGTGAATGTTATATTTTAGCACACATCAAAAGGAATAACCATCAAATCCCATTCAATCTTATCCTCTTGATCAATGCAGTATCTGTGATCTTCTTTGATGACTTCCTTAAGCTTGGGAGGGAAATACATGAATGATACAGTGAGAGAGAAAAGGTAGTCCAATCAGACAAATCAAGTCCTGTGATCAGGTGTCAAAGCAAGAATATCCCCTACCCAACACAGTCCCATGTTGTAAGAGACTCACCAATGGGATGTTTTGTTGAAGAAAGTCCCTTACTGTTCAGTTGGTACAGGGCTACATTCCCCAAGGATGTCAAAGTAACACTTTTTAAAAATTCCTTAAATATATACAAATTTCAACCACAATATAATTTTTTTTATGAATAGAGAAAGATAAGTACCTGTATTTCATCAAATGACCACAATAATAATTTTTTTTTAAAGATTTTTTTTTATTTATTCGACAGAGATAGAGACAGCCAGCGAGAGAGGGAACACAAGCAGGGGGAGTGGGAGAGGAAGAAGCAGGCTCATAGCGGAAGAGCCTGATGTGGGGCTCTCCCATAACGCCGGGATCACGCCCTGAGCCGAAGGCAGATGCTTAACCGCTGTGCCACCCAGGCGCCCCCACAATAATAATTTTTATATTTGTATAGTTTTATGGTATATAAAACATTTTAGCATATGGTACCATTTCTCAGGAATATTCTGAGATAGGTAATATTATTTCCATTTATTGAAGAAGAAACTGAAACTCCGAGCTTATGTGATTTGCTCAAGGTCACAGAAATAAGAGCTAGAACCCAAGTCTGTCCTTTGACCTCATCATGTTCAGGGCTCTTTCTGTTACTGACATTCTTCACTTCTAAAGGTGAGCCCAAGGACAAAAAGAACAAATGAAAGCTGGCTTTTATTCCAATCAGGGCAGAAAGCCAATCTATTAATAATGTCAGAAAAGAAGGGCTGCCCACATTGTTAAAGAATCTGGAGGGGTTATGGTTTTCTTTAGTTTCCTCACTATTACTATAATGCCAATTCCATTTGTGTTCTTCCTATTCATTCCTTAGGACTCATCACATGGTAAGCCAGTACAGGATACCCATGAACTCAGGGCAAGAGAAAACACTGACCATTCACACACACACACACACACACACACACACACACACACACACACACAAAATATTTGGTATCATTTTC
>NC_048223.1:112060733-112113195 GCF_002007445.2 Ailuropoda melanoleuca | reverse complement strand
AGGGGGTGGGGGAGAATCATTAAAACAATGCATTTAGAACAGAGAGATAGGACCTGATGTGAAGGTCAGGAAAGCTGCAACAACAGTCTATAATAATTAATAGAGTTGTCTAATATACAGTGGAGAAATTAAGAGAAAAGCTGCCCCTCCCTCTGCAAAAAAAAAAAAACAAAACCAAAATAAATAAAAGGGAGGAAGGAAGGAATGTTTATATCATGAAAATGCTAAATCACTGAAGACTGTAATTGAGAAAAAGAAAAGCAAGGGGAGCTCTCTGTGTTGGGTATACATGACTATTTTTAAATAAAATTCAACACTTTACTCAGCTTATCAAAAATAGCTTTCTTCCTCCTAATTTTTCCTACATGCAGGTTTTGGGAATAGGGATTATTCTTCTCTTCTCTGATATTGTTTTCTACAATTAAGTCCTAACAAAGGACTTAATTTCAAACTGGTAATTCTCTAAAAAGATATCAGATTTGTGATTGAATCAAGAGTAAATCTGAATTTTAATTCAGAATAACAGAACAAAAATTTCTGGTTCATTTTCATACTGGATGAAATCCCTAAATTAAAAGAAAACACTAAGCTACTATAGATTAAAAAAAAATCAAAGATCAATACTGGAAATGGACAGTCTAATTATATGATAATAGATAATGTAAGAAACAAAGCATTTAAATGTAGCATGATTCTTGGAATTCCATGAAAGAGAGCCAAAACAGATTATTAAGTGTACGGCTCTAACGGGGAGCAAAATTTCTAAAAGAACTTTAAAAAAATGCATATTCCTAAATAATGGAAGTAACTCTTCTTCAGGACAGTTCAATTTTATCAGAGTAAATCTGCACACAAGAGGACCTCCAGTTTACCAGCAGCTTTCCAGCAGGACCTCACTTTGTATTTTGGAACCTCTTCACTTAAGTCAAGCTAAAATCAAGTTCTTGTAACAGCTGTGCTATTTACATTGTTCCCTTAGTTGTGCATTGCCCTGGTCTCTGAAAATGAAAGGAAATACACTACAGTAGCAGCTGATGCTTTCAACTGGCCCCCACACTCCATCCCAAACTCGTTCTCTCACCCTCTCCTCAGCCCTTTCAAAGCAGGTAAGTGAAGCTGTGCAGGAGCTTCAGACAGAGCTCAACTTGCGTGAGGAGCTGTGCAATGTGAAGAGCTGGAGAGGCAGAATTCAGACGGAGGGCTCAGCACAGCCAACACCAACCAGTTCAGCTCCCTGTACACACCACCCTGCCTCCAAGCACACCCTGTTCCCAGAACAGAGCCGAGAAAGAGCATCACAAGGAAGGGATGGGGCATACTTTGTATCCAAACACAACCAAACACCCTACTTTGAAGCAGATGACTGCTTGTGTTCTTAGGAGAGGTACAAGGAGGAAATCTGGGGTACGCTCACTGTATGATTACTAATAGAATCCTGGCTGAGAAACAATCTCTTCTGGGCAAACCATATACCAAAGCACTGTCATCATCATAATCTATTTTACAAATATCGATGCTACATCCATATCAAAGACTGTTAATATTCCACAGTCTATTATTCTATTAGTTGAATGATCTAATTCTTCCAAGGACAATTCCTTTCCAGGTTATGGTTTTGGAAACATGCAGTTCAGAGCCAGTATTGATGAAACTGTTGCTATAGGCACAACAAAAGAATTAAGCCAAAAATGATGATAAAACATATTTTAAAAGAAATGCAGACATGATGTTTTCAGCTTTTAGAATTAAGATTTCTAAGTCCACACAACTCATCTTAACAAAATAAATCTGTCAAAAATGCTGATGATAATAAGGCCTCGTATTTTATTAACTATATTCACTAAATTCAGAAGAGCTTTGTGTAATTTCTTCACATAAAGGTTTTCGAGTCTATTGTTAGTTCCATTAAGATTTGAGAATTCAGATTCTTCACCTAAGCATGAGCATATGCAAATACATATAAGCAGATATTCTGTCTTGCAGGAAAATAATGTTGAGTATCACTCACCTCGGGAATAATCTCATACATCAAAATTGCAATTGATTATATTCATTTAGTATATACATCTGTTTCCATAAAAAAACACAGGAAGGTTGGAGGGTAAAGGTTTTACATATATTCACCCTTTTTTTTATAGATCATTATTACTTTTACTAAGAGAGGACATTACTAGAGCATCTTAAGTCAAAAGAGTTGGTGAAAACCACTGTCTACACGCCTCTCATTTAGCATTCATGTCACCCATAGAATGATGACATACCAATAAAAAAATTCTAGGAAAATCTCAATCAATGCAGTCAATCTAAACTCAAAAATAACTCAGGGTACTCTTATAAGCAATTAGACAGCTTTCAAATTGCAACACGGGCCATTGTTTTATGCACTAATATAAAAGTAACAAAACTCAACCTCACTAAGCAAAACATATAACTGTTTTATCTCTGAAAAGGAATACCTAAACATATTTGTTAACTCTGACCTAATTAAACAAAACAAAAGAAAAACAAGACCAGAATCATTCAGCATCCCTCATTGATACAGGGATGAAATGATAAACGTTGCTGTAAATATTTGCTGGGCCACAGGAAAGTCCAGACCTGCATTATAAAACAGGCCAGCAACTCAGAAAAATGAGAACTCACTTGGGTGCTATTTCCTACAAAAAAGAAAGTGGTTAACAATGAGGAAAGCTTTAGCTATTCTTAAGCATCTGTGTACACAGACTAGTAGAGCATTTATAACATATGTCTGTTTCCCTAAAAGGAAAATAGATACATGGTATCTTGTGTTGAACCTAAGAATTTTGGGTGAGGTAAAACAGTCTATTTAAAAAGAATTTTCAGTAAATTGGAATGACAGAAAAAAAAATTTTTTAACCTTATTGACTTCGTTGAAAAACCAATACAAATAAAACAAATATGAAGTTAGTCTACATAACACTTGGATAAAGTTTTAAGATATTCCTTTATTTTTCTGCCCTTTCTTGGCCTTTAAAATATGAATTTTCTCCAGATGCCAGCCAACAATGATCACTGTGATAAGCATGATGAGGGTTTACCTGTTTTTTTTTAAAAGATAGTGGAGAACATTTCTAGCCATATAATCAATACTTTTGCATGCGTAAATTTTCCTGGAAAAAAAATGAACCCAAAGATCTTACTTCAGATTTAGAAACTCAATTTTATAGGAAAAAGCAGAATTAAAAAAAAAAAAGCAAGCTAGGAAGTACTCACCTCTTCACGTAATTTTATCAACTGCAACATGAATGCACAAAAAAAAAAGATAAAAAGGGAAGAAATGGCAGGAAAGAAAGATCAGTTGTGTGACAGGATACAGAATTAACATTGACAATTTATCTGTTTACATGTTTAGCATTTAAAAATCACAGACAAACACATTAAAAGAACCTAAACATAGACTACATGCAGAGTTTTTTGAACGAATAAAGATCACTTTCTCACACTGTCACATTAAACAAAGGGAATAGTGTGAAATTCTCTTTTAAAGTACATCTAAGACACCATCATGAAATAAAGGGGAACGGCTTCATAGAAGTCTATATTATAAAGAAAGAAAACAAGTTTACTGTTCCTCTCTTCTAAGAATGTACCACTGAAAAGGTTTTGTATATACAAGTTTTCAGGATGTTTCTCTATTTTGAATCTTGACAACTGATTTCAGATTTTACCTACCAATGAAAATGATTAATAGTTCATGCTTTTGTCCCAAAAAATATTTAAAACAAATAATTATTTTAGTTAATATCATACATGGGCCCACTCCAGTAATAGGATTGTATCTGGAGGTAACATTATTTTAATTGGGAATAAGGCATGCCAGGAGAGATAATATTTAAGACATAGTATCAAAATATTTCATTGTCTTTAGACATACTGTGTATATCAGAGTTAATTTCTAGGATTTGTTTTGCTTAAGAGGCTACTGCAATCACAAGGTGTTTATTTGTTTTTGTTTTTTTTAAATTTTTGAAGTTACTTCATTTTTCAATTTTCTTTATCTTGTAAACCGGGCCATCTCAAAGCCATGAGCTATGAGCTCTCTTATTTCATTTGTACTGCAGTCTGTTCTCACTGAAGTCAAACCAAAAAAGCCACCCTTTGCATGTTAGTAAATTCCCTGCGATAACGTTTTAATTCTCCTCTGTAGAACATTTTTTATTTGCCCTAAATATAACAGATGAAACAAGTTACTTAACTCTTTAGTAACTAGAAAATGGATATGGCCATATATCTGGCTCTTTCTTTGTGTATGTGTGTGTGTGTTGGGGGTGTGTATATGTTTCACAGTATTCTAAATCAAATATCATTCCGTAGTTGAGATGACTGCCATGGTTTCTGCAATGAACAGAAACTGAAACCTATGTTGTGAACGACTATAAACCACATTCTAGGTCTGAAATTTGCATCCTCAGCAATTCAGGTCTATGACTGATAATTTTTAAGCATCTAAATATCTGTAACATCTGTTATAACACTTGACATATACAGGCCAATAAATTAAACTATTGCTTTGGGAGAAAACATGCCATGAATTGCTCACTACAAGTCTCTCTAAAAGTATCATGTTTACTATAGCCCGGCTTTCTCAATGCTTAATGCTGTTTTTGTTTCCCGTTCAAGGAAGGCAGTATGCACTCCAGCTTATTCTGTTATTTTATTTGTTATATGAAAAGTATTTCAAGTACAAAAGAATGAGATTTCAAAATTGTTATGAACCTTTTCTAGAAAGGGTATAGAATCTACTTCATAATGTCTCGCAATGCATTTAGTGAAAATGAATTAATATTGTTCTTTAAAAATATACAGGAAGTTGTAATTATTTTTAATTAATATTTTCTCAGCAACCATCCAGTGCCTATGAGTCAAGCATCCTGTTTCATGTGAAGGGTTACCATTCTTTCCCAAGAAGAAGTAAAATTTTAAACTAAAGTACCTGGCTTAACACATATAGGAATCTTTCTCTTTGCTATCTGAACATCATGGGAGAAAAAGGCAAACATTAATTCTCAGAAAGAGACGATCTGGGAATTGATCGCACAGCTATCTTTTCTTTCTGGGGGCACCATTCTTCAGTTGACTATGATACTTAAAGGGCCAAAGTTTAAAACTACTCCTCAGCAATTGAGACCATTTGGGGTATGCCACCCTGCCATAATCAATGAGTATTTAAAAATGCTACCCATTTGTTTTTTCAATAGGTTCCAAACAAAAACTGTTCTATCTTGTTTGTGCTGCATGGCTGCATTCAAGCGCTACACCGGATTTGTAGCTAAGCTAGGTAATGGGAGGGGTTTTAATCTTTATCTTTTTTTTTTTTTTTCCGTGAAGCTGGGAGTTATCATTCAAGTAAACAAAAGATGGTCTATTTTTGAAAATTAACAATGCTTAGGCTACACTGAAAGTCGTGATTTCGTATTTTATTGAGTTACTAGCTCCATCCTAGGCGACTTGAAAATGTGCCATGCCACCATGTTGAATTACGATAATCAACATCTTTTTTGAAACAAAGATTTTTCTTTCCCCCAGTGCAGAATTTGATACAAGAGGTAATCTGTTCCTTTGTGGGCTGAAAAAATCTGGTTTACGCTGGTTTGAACCAGTGGAATCTCTTGTGGTTAAGCCTTCTGCTGTGGCTAAAATCAAAACTGCACTGCAGCGCATGTGAGGGTTCGTGCGCGCGCGCCTGTGTGTGTGTGTGTGTGTGTGAGTGTGTGTCTCACGTGACCCCCAGAACTACCGATTTTTTTTTTAAAGCTGATAACGCCACTGCCGTCTCTGTCCGCATACAGATAACGAATAAATGCTGAACTCTATTAAACGCCCTTTACACATTATCGTGGGTCGAACACACAATTTTCTGAACTTATTGATGACAGTCTATTTATTTTGCTATAAACCCTCAGCACGTAACGAACAGATTTGTGCCTGGTAATGATCTGCTCTGCCAGGGCTATATGAAATGATACCAACCTTCTTTAGATCTTGGGGAATTAAATTGACCGACTTCACCCCCTGGTCTGTAGCTGAAGTTTGACACACTTTATGCACAGCAAGCCCAAATCGGAACTTAAGAGAACCTTGCGTTAAAAAATTAAGCAATCATATCTGCTAAATACTGCTTTACCACAAAAATTTCGGCACGTTTAGGAATATCCTACTCCTTAGACATGCATTTGAACCTTCTATTTAGGATTTACTAAAATTTCGTTTACTCACATTTATTCACTAATCAATATAATTTTGCATACGGAAACGGAGAGACCATTAGGGTTCAAAAGTAGAGTCTGGCACATTTTATGTGCCCCATCATCATACTCCACTATGAAGGCGATTAGGGGATTTACTTCTATAAGATTTTTTTTTCCTTTCCTGAGAATGGTTTTCATGAAACTAAATCAAGGTAACAATTATTAAAGTTTCCACTCTATACAGCGCTACTACATTTCAAAAACTCAACTCTCTCAAAGAATTAAAATCTTGCCATATGGAATGGAAAACATGGTATTTTAAAATAATAGAATGATAATGCCTAAGACAACAGTCCTTGGAAAGCTGATGACCCAACAGTACTCGAATGTGCAAAGTAGGTAATTTTGTCCCTTCTTTGTAAATGAGGGATGAGCCATATTTGATTGTGTGAAATGGATATGAATCAGAAATGAATGTATACAAAGCAATTAATTTGGAATTAAATGAAATTGTGTACTGTATGAGGGACATTAAAGATGCACTTGAAAAATTCTTAATTGCTGAAATCTTGACATTTCTAATCATGTCAGAAATGTTTATATAAGAGTAAATTAATATACTTTATAGTTAATTGGCAGATTATGTGTCTAACAGGTTTTAGATGCCTAAAAAAATGCATTATAAATGGCCAGAATGAGAAATAATAGCTATGGCATTCACATTTGTCTAAATCTCTACAAAGAAGCCACTATAGGGAGGATGTGTATGTTGCATCGAAAATAACAAGTCAGTAGTTAGCTTAGTTTACCTATTTGCAACCATTGCTATAATTCTTCATTATTTTCCTTTTCTGATCTATAATTTTTAAAAACTGAGATACATCCCAATTTCAGTGAAACATATATTTTTGTCTTCTTTATCTCCAAGTTTTCTCTGTATATTAAAAGTTTATCTTAAATATTATATGGCTACAAAGTTCTGAAAGTCAATTTATCAACAATTAACTTAAAGATAAACTTAGTTGTGGTCAGGAAATATTTTCTTATATAAATTACAAGTAATCCTGCCCAGAAAAAAACCAACTATTTTCTCAGCCCCTGAGCTACAAAAATCAATATAAAGAGCCAACTTAAAATCTTTTCTTCCTTTAAAGAAAGGGCTTCTGTTTTGATTCCACAGTCTGAATGCATACTGATGCAGAATAAAGAGTTATTCTCAAGTGACCATTCCTGACTAAGGGATGTGTTTTAGTTTGAGGGATTTAAATTACTATATTATGATAAAAAGCCCCAAAACAAAATTTAATCATTTCATTATATAATAAAAATTTTGTTACAGTTGGCAACAAAATATCCAAGAAGTTAAGTGTAGTCTATTTGAACTTTCAAACTTAATTCAAATTTTGGACTGAAAAGTTCATATAACTAATAATCTAACAGTTACACTGTCTCATGACTATAATTTTTCATATTCTATTTATTGGAGTGACAGCTCCTTACAACTAAACTTCAGGTTCTCCAAGCACATTCAGAATTTGTAGGTTTGATTTATACAAGTCCAGAGGAAATCTCTGTGTAATCACTTTAAAGTGACAGGAATATAATTTGAAAAATTCAGAAAATACGAACTCTATCTATTTTTACAGAATATTTTTCTTTAGGCATAAAAAAAAAATCATACACACATGAGGCAAATGTTTTAGGCACATAAAATGTCCATTAAGAGAAGTGAACATGCTTTAAAAAAAAAAAAAAAAAAGGGATCCCTGTCAGAGTACTACAACATCTATTAGAATAAAGGAGTCTGAGTTAGACAGGAACACCCCCTTCCTTTCTATTTCCTCTATATTAAGCAGTAGTTTCAAATGAAGGAAAGATCTATAGCTTTCTAGAGGATTGACATGGGAACTATGCATTCACATTTTTGCAAAAAAGAGAATGCTTTTTTTTTCCAGTAAAGATATGAAATAAAATTATGATTCATTCAAGAGATATGAGCAATCTAAATCTCACTTAATATAGAAAGAAAATATTTTTTCTCTCATCCTCATGTTATTTAATCTATTATGAGTAAACCCCTTTATCCCACCACCCTTTTATGTTTGATGTGCTCCTTATTTTTTTTTTCCCTTAGCCGTTCTCACATTTCAATCAGGGAAGCTGAAATCCCAAGTCAAATCTTACCGTGTTTACATGTCTAAACTCAAGCTGATAACATCCAAATAGTGGATAAGGTGAGATCTTTCCAAAAACAAATATAGCTCAGTGATTCTTCTCCCTCCTCCTTTTTTTGGGTGGATGGATGGGGGCCTTAACCACATAAGCAACATCCCATTAATAATATTAACATTAGAGTAGATAGTAATATCGTTTCAGCGTATGTAGACCTGTAATATACTCGATTTGAAATGGTAAATATAATTATGCAAACGTATTATAATTTCTATCAATATATTATGTTTTACTATCTTATTAAAAATTTTGGTTTACTCAATGAATGATTTATGTCCATTTTTATTTAGGTAGAGACCTTTCTAATACTTGCCAAAGGAATATTAATAAACACATTCAGGTCTTGCTTCTGAAGTTCCCATCATTTATTTTCTCTAAAAGCGTCAAAGAGAGTAAGTCACTAGGGTTGTTTGAAACATTTTAAAAGTCATCTCTACACTGAGGTTCTTAAAACATTTTTTTTAAGTTCATATACATTATCTACAAGAATTAATGAAGTCTGCAGTATTAATTCAAAGAAAGAAGGGGGACATTAATTAGACTCATGACACTGCTGTGTGATCCAATGAGAACTGACAGCCAAGTTGTAAGGCCCTTTTAAGAAGAAATTGTATCTTATTTTTTGCCTATGCAGATCTTAAACTGTAGAAGGACTTTTCCTATTATCATTATTATTATTTGACAGAGGCAGGACCTCTGTATGAGTATCTAAGTTCCACACTGGTGCTCACGATTTGCATTTTGGTGAATGTATTTTAAGAAGCTCCACAATAGGAGACTGAGCTGCCCTGTTGAATTTTGAAAGCTTACTTTCATTTGTTTTGCTGCAAGTGTTGATTTAATTATACTGCATTATTATCAAAGCTGCATTATGTACTTTTTTATTCCTTTTACATGTGTTTGAGGTGAAGACCTTGGCTTTGTCTGCAAACAGTGTGTTTCAAGTTATTCCTTAAGTACTAAATAATAAAGAAAAGAGAAGAAAAGATTTTTTTAAAAGATAGCAGACAGTGATCACAAGGTAAAGGGTTAAATGTAAGATCTCCAAGAAACATTTTGAAGTTGATTAAGACTCCAGCTTTGCATTAAACAGTATCGCTTCCACATGAGTTGCTGCTAATACTGTTAAGGAGCAGCTTGAGAGCCCAGTGTGCCAGTGACCTCCCTCACCCTCCAGCCACCCACCGGGCCTTCCTGATTAGCATTCTACCTGGTTCTCTGAGGAATTCCCATCATCCCCTAGGAGCTCATTCCGTACTTCGTCACTGTAGGCGATCCGTGACCTTTTCTATAAAACAAAACAAAAAGGGAGAGAGCGAGATGAACGTTAGAAAGTAAAGGCTTTGGAGCATTATTGGTATCAAGGCTGATCATCTCAAACCTCGAGAGCCCCCTAATGGAAACCTATTTGCTAAGATCTGCAAAGCAAAGTTGTATAAAGTTCTTGAACTTGAGAAGTTTAATGTAAATTAGAAGTTTTTCAAATGCCAGTAATGAAAGAAAACTCTGCATTGTGTAAGTACTCCATTAATATTTACAAGTGCATCAGAACTGGTATGTTATTCCATACGTAGTCATTCAAATAAGGCCACTAAACTAAAGGAAATACAGCTATATAAGTTGTCTATTGGCAAAACTCACCAGATTGTAATTAAAACTAGTGTATATGGGGGTCTTTAAAATTGCGGCAGGAAATGAACTTTACAATATAGGTCTTTTAAAATCTCTAATTCTAGGATAATATTATGACTCCAACTGTACACTGGAATGCCTGGAAAATAGTTCATCCGTATTCCCTGCATTGTTATGATGTTACTAGCCAGAAAGAGACGGAATTTAAAAGTCCAACCCGTTTCCAAACAATAACTTAAATGTCCCCAAGCCCTCCTCAAAAAATGGCCTAAGGAAAAGTGATGTGTGCGTGTATGTGTGTGTGAAAACAAATTAAATTTCCCAATCCCAGTAAATAAAGGCAAGTGGGCTATGAGTCAACATTTCACCCAGTGAAATTTTGTTTTATAAGAAATCGACCTTGACCTGTAAAGTCAGAAAGACGTGTCTATAAGCAATTTATGAATATCTAAATGTACACATATCTGGAAAAGCTAAAAGGCTCTGAAAGTTAGTTGTGAAGCTAGAGTGCCATCCTCAGATCCTCCTTTAGCATCACCTTTTCAGATCCAAATGCAGATTTACAGGCTACTTTGCTGCCTTTTCTGCTTCTGAACTAAGCAAAAAGAGACCATTTAAAAATGGCAGCTGGGAAATAGTAATCTTTTCTTACATGCAGGCTATAGTTTAGGCTTTAAAATTTTGTACTTGTTCAACTATGATCTGAAAAATTATTGTAGTTTAAAAAGGACTATTCATAATCCTTGAGCAGAAGTCAACAAGATTTTTAATTAGATTTTTATACTAGTAAGTAACACTGCTTTGCAACATAGAGATAGATCATGGTATTTTAAATGTGAAATCATACTAGAATTTAAAAGGAATTTTAACAGGAAAACCCAATAGATTTTGAATCATTTTAAAGTTGCAGCCTTTCTCAATTGGGGTTCCTTAACTGAACCACAAAACGGAAAACTATTTTAGTGACTATTTTCTCTATCTATCAAGGATGGTACATAAGAGAAAGTTTAGCTCATTACACAGAACAGAAGCCTAAGGGCACTAGGATTTAACTCTCTGGCAGAACCTAGTTGAAAAAGGCTTACTGGAGTGTAAATAAAAATAAATCTAGACATCGCTTTATTTTATTTTTTTAGAAAAACAAGTCATTCTCATGGAATTCTAAAGACCACTTCGGTTAAACAGAAACTGTACTAATTCTACCACACAAAATTCCTCCCCATTTTATTACCCTCTGAATACACAGGAAAAAGATGCAAAAACTGCAAAATGTTTCAGTAGAAAGGAGATGATGGCATCCCTTCTCTGCCCTGAGTCTCTACCCCAAGCCCCCTTCTCTGCTCCAAGTGTATCTCTTGTACCTTAGCAAATGCAGTTAAGTCTGTAAATAGAAAAAGAAAACCAACGATGTTGCAGAGGACAAAGTAGCAAAGTTAAGTCATTAGCCTGAGGTCAGTAATGACATCTATATCAGATGTCTTAACAATTCAGGAGTGAACCAACTCATTCAGTTGCGAACATGCCAGACTTTTTACCACCACAAACATCATATTTTAAGCCTGCTTCTCTTACTGTATTTACTGAAGCTACTATTAATTATTTCTATAGATTTCATACAGAATTGTATTGAAAAGTGCTAAACTGCAAGGTCAATACACCTCATGGCCTTACAACAATATTTAGATCACCAAACCTTTCTTTTACCCATTTGGAGATCCCCACTACAGTAGTTTCAAACCAGCTAAGTAAAAGTATTTTACAGCATTAAAGGAAATGAGAACCTTTAAACAGGCTGTGGTATCAGAGCTGCCTTTTTAATTATTCATTTCATCACTATGGGGGACTAAAACATTCCACAGTATGCAAGAATATCATATGGAGATTGTTTTTGTTTTCCCCCCTTTCACCAAAATACCAACAAATTGGCATAGATTGTTCAATTACATTATATTCTTATTTTGATTTACTAAACTTCAAAAGAAGAAAATTACAAACATGTATCCCTAAGTATCTAATCTTGTTTTGGTGAGAATCCATTGCTTTTGAAAACCAGCAATTATGAGTGTACATGCTCAGCAACAGAGGAGAACTAAGGATTTATCCAGAGTTGAAGGGTGGTCCCTATAAATGTCAGTCTTTACTATTGGGATGGTAAAAACTGGTCATTTGGATGGCTTTCTGGATGTAATTAAGCAAATGATATGCTGAGTTTATAAAATGTTCTCTGATTAAACTAACTTCTCTTAAAGAAAAAAAAAACTCATTTCAAATATCAGAAATAGTTCCTCTTGAAAATCATATAACTGATGCAGAAAATCAAACTCTGCACTGGAGTGTCATTTTACAATTTTTTTAAAAAAATCAAGACTTTGTTTTAGTAAGAGTTATATTTAAATGCCTGACATTGGTATTTTCTCCTAATTTTTTTGTGGTTTGAAATTTTAAGTAAGCTGATTGTAATCAGCTATAATTTAGCCAGATCATCACTAAACTGACTGAATACTAAAAAGGCAAATTCCTTTGAATGACAAACTGCTTATTTTATTGATAATTTCCCCCCCAAACATCAATAAATAATTTTACCTTTTGTGGAATTTTTAATAACCTCACTCTCCATTACTAAGTACTATGTATATTTTAATTCAGGTGACTCAAAGTTAATGAAGCTGAAACATTGACTGTATCTTGATAAACTAACTAAAATATTTTTACTTTATTATCAACTGTATAAAATCTGTACTTTAGCCAAATGCAAGCATGAGAATTTGAGCTGGAAATGTCACACACTCAGCTACAGTTTGAAGGAACCCAATTCATAATGCATTTTATAAATAGTTAATGACTTCTATACATAAGCTAACCAGGCAAATCAAGAAATTGTCAACATTTTTAGTCTTAGTTGTCAGTTACCACTGTCTACTGGTTCTTTATATGTGGCTTCTGGAGAAGACAGAAGCTCTATGCAGTTTGTAATCTATTGCAATTTCAGGTTTGTACCATAAGGGTGGAAAGCTTCGACTGACAATATTTGCCACACACACACACACACACACAAAGTTAAATACAAGAGCATTTCTCACTTTTAGTTGTGTGTTTGTGTAAAGCTTATTCCTTCTAACTTACACTAAACTTACACGGACTAGACACAGTTGGGCAGAAAAATCTAAAGACCGTATATGAAGTATAGAAAGAATATGGCAAATTAACAATTGACTGTTATTCCTAAAAAGTTAGACACACAAAGTTTCGACGGCTATTTTAAACTGATGACAAAAGTGAGTCCTTCATTATGAAAGTGAGGATTTCAGATTCCAAGCAGTTTTCACTTGGTATACGGATACCGATTGGCTGATTTTCTTAAAGCCAAGTTCAAACAGATATACTTCCCCAGTTCTGTCTGGAAATTTGGCTTGAAACAATCAGTCTACTTGACCCAAGCCTTAATATTTCCCAACTGAACTGAATACGTTTCTGGATAGGCACTGCTAGACTACAAACAAAATGAATTAACTTAGCTGAAACTAATTAAGAACTGTGATCTGTGGTACAGCCTTCTATATGATTCTACATGTGAAACGGTACACATAGCCAGAATGAGGATTCTACAACCCACCACTCGCATAAGCATAACAATGCAGTTGGTTTATTACTAAAGCATATATGAGAATTTAATTTCCACAGCGTGCACATGGCAAAGCAATTGCTTAAATTGCCTCACCTGGGAATTTAATACAATGTTATCATCAGACCAGCCACATTGTAAATAGATTTATAATACTTTCCATGTGCTGCACTCTGTTGCATATGAATTAAGTAATGATCTGGTATTACAATAAAATCAGCTAGTTCCCACACCTGGCAGACAGGATATTTCACTAAATTAATACCCATACAGCTACATCACAAGGCAGGGGAGAGGAAACCATCTCTAAGGCATTTGACTTGAGCTTTACATGGGAGGCAAACACTCCATGGCTATGTAGAATGTCACTATGTTGAATGGGCTGCTCAGGACAATCTGTTTCTAACGTCTGTATCACAGAATTAAGACTTTCTCATTCCCATTCAATTTTGGCCTAATTTTCTTCATTCAGTACTTTAATTACTAATCAGCAATCCGCAACATTCACAAACACTAAGAAAGCCCTTTATTCTAATCTATGTGCTGCAGACAGCCAAAATAATTGATACAAAGTGCAGTATGGTTTTGGTAAGTAATGAAAGAACAGCTTGTCCTACTTCCTAATCAAATTGGTCTATAGAAGAAATGGTTAATAGATTTCTCCATAGGTCTAAAACAAATTACCCAGTCTGGCCAGACTTTTCCATTGCTTCTACCATGTCTTTCAATATCCATATATTTAATAATGCCCAAAGTTACCAGGTGATTAGAAACTGTTACGCTTTCATAGCCAAAGAATTTAACTGGTCTAAAGAATTTAACTGCTCCTGTTACAATTAACACTTAGGGATATCTTACAGAATACCATGAAATTGTATTTATTAGCTAGTCATATAACTGCTGGCATTTATTCCTTACTGAATTCTAGCTGGTTCAAATTAAATAATATAATACTTCTGTAATGCCCAGATGGCATTTTCTAAAATGCATCTATCTTTGGCACAAAGCATTCCATTTTTAACCTCACTTCTATTTCTCCATGACCAATTTCAGCTTTTCATACACACTCCACTCCACCCCTGACCCAGGACTTAAAAAAGCTCATCAATCCAGGACAGGAAACTTACATTTTGGAAAAAAAAAAATAAAAAGGAAGTTATGAAATTTTGTTCATCACAGTGTTTTCTGTGATGAATTAATTTCTAGCAAAAAAACTATTTAAGATTAAAACATACCATGCTACATGTACTGTTAGGTAAATGTTAGATCCTTGGAAAGTAGTTAGCATGAACAAGCACAGGGCGCTGAGCAAAAATAACAGAGATAACATTACAGTATGTGATCTTGGTCAAATTAAGTTTTCTGAATATCACTTTCTTCAATATCTAAAATAGCAACAATATTTATTTCTCGGGGCTGTTGTGGGAATTTAAATATTATAAACAAATGGAAACCTATCATAAGACCTTGGGTGTGACAACCTTGCAAAAGACATCCAACTAAATGTTAGTTGGTGGTACTGGAAAGGATGCAACAAATCTGTACACATATGGGTGACAGTATAAGTTAGCGTATCTTACTTAGAAAATGATGTGCCAATATATACCAACAGCAACCTTAAAAAGTTCATATTATTTAACTCAGTAAGTCTACTACATTGTTTTGCCCAATTTCCTATTTTGTGATGCTACCATTTTTGGATGACTTTCAGTGGGAAAAACTTTACTGCTTTTCTTTCTTGTTATCAGAGAAAGTAGGTTCCAATCTGTTTCTTCGAAGTAATCATTCCACTAAACATAGCTTGCTCCTGCTCAAGGGACTGTTTAGAGTTAAAGGTCAAGCTCATTCGCTGGGAAGTGCACATGCCACGTGTCACCAATATTGTAGCATTCATAAAGGGAAAGCACACTTTCTATCTATCATAAACTCATGGCCAATGGACCATATGCAAGCCACCAGAGAGAAAATACTAGCATGCCCTGCTGCTAGGCTACCAACAGTTGGAAAAGCAGGTTAACATAAGAACACTGAAAGAATCCATTGTTTCTTAGTATGTAATACCAGGAAAAGATATTTAAATTAAAAAAAAATAATGTCTTTCTACCATAATCACTTTCATTTATTATTTTTGTTTATACTTTCAAAAACATTTTACATGTTTGAAGTGGATATTTATGTTTTGGCTATAAACTATGAGCTAGATTATGCCACACTTTTATTTTTAAAAATGTATCTATAATATCACATGTGACTATTTATATGCATATAATGAGGTTATATATGTATATATACACATACAGGCTCACACAAACCCATATGCAGTCCATATGGAATAATAAGTCTATTTGTGCTTCACAATGCTAGAATAGACCTTTATTTATATTAGGAACTCTGACCACATTGCTGCTACATCATTTAATGATTTGCAAAACAGAGAGCCCAGAAATCATGTAACTGTATTTCTTCATTTCCTCCTCCAGCAACTCTAAACCTAAGCCTAAAATTCAAGTTTAGCATTGGTGGTTCAAAATGCAGTGTGAGTTCGTTAGTATCATGGCCTCGCTTGCATACGCTTGTAGTTTACGACTTTCACATTGCTACTGCACACAGTGTGGCTGTGTCTTAAATCATGTTAGCTTGTCAATCAATAATTAAGTTACTTCATTCAGAAAATCAGCTCATGATAGAATGCCCAGATGTTGTTGTCAACATCTGTAATAGTGTAAGTTTTCAGTTGAGGAAACTTAATTCTTTAAAATCTTTCTGAATATAAAGACAAATAACTCCATACACTATACTTGAAATAATCAAAATGTCAAAATGTTTATTGTTTTGTTTGATAATAATAACATATGCATACCCTATGCACTCCCACTGGAAAAATGATACTCTGATAGATGAATGCTATATAACAGATGCTTCATTTGTATTTTTAAAAGAACTACTGAAATACAGTATATAATTACATAATTAAGTTTGTATGCATCCCTATATAATCTGCTTAGCATAAGGAAGGAAAAGCAATCATGCATTGAAAATCTGTCCAAAGCCATAATTTCACGTGATCTAGATCTCCAAGAGCAAATGATCTCAATGATTCTGTACCTGACACTGAGATATCTCAAAAAGAACAGAACTGACATGAGGCATCATCTAGACCAGGCTTCCATATTTAGAGATGAAGTTCTAAGCCAGATGAGTGATCTCTCCAAGGCCACACACTTGGGAAAGACTAGGAAGAAGGATGGAATCCATTTCCCAATGTCAGTGCTCTATTTACTTTACCACACCACCTTTCATTTTACCAAACCACCATGGCAGGCTGAGGCCATCCTACTGCTCCTTCCCCAAGGCAGGTTCAGCTGCATCATTCACCTGGTTCTAGGAATTTATCATCCACTATAAATTTGATTAGTCTACAGATTTTGTTTCTTGTTGCCCTCTTCCAAAATAAACAAAAAACAAGTCCTTACTTATACATTGTTGTCAACATCTGGAATCTTGACAATAATAAATTTGGAAGTTCAAGGGTGATGAATGCTTAGGGCAGAATGTTTTATATCATAGAATAAAACGTCTGATCTGAGGGTGACCACACTTACAGGTGTAACTTAGCTATGTTTCAAGATTAATCTTCAAAGGCTCCACCATAAAGCACCAATAATCTACCCACATGGCAGAAGAGGAGCTGCACTGGTTATCAAGATGGGTTAAGAACCGCCTTCTTGCCCATGGGATCTGGTGACTCCCTATTCAGTTACTCTACAATTTTAGATTAGAACCAGCCATCTCTCGGGCAAACAATTTTTAAAATATTTTTCCCCTAATATTTGCTTTTGAACCCATGTTATGACAGATCCTTTATTATAGTATATGCTGTGTTATAGTGAGGTTACTGTTCTCGTAATTCAGAGATGCCTTTTAATGCTTCATGAATATAGCCAATAAAACTGTGATGGTTAGGCAGTAAAACTAAGTTCTTTGAGCCCAAATTCTCTATGGAAACAACCTGAAGATTACTTCCCCATCTGAGTGACCCCAACTACAACGTATAATATAAATATTCATATCTGATTCATAAACAACATGTTCTTCCTATAAGACTCTTCACCTTCAGATGAATAAAATCCTGCTTACTCGGGGGCTTTTCAGTTAAACGTTGTTTCTTTCATATCATCAGTGTATCACTTTCTACTGGTTCTTTCCTTTAAAGACATAAATATTCTTAAGTGTACCCAGCTTTATACATCTCGAAACGTTATTTCAGCTAGTACTATACCGTCCAGCCAATGCCCAACCTCTCTTTATCCTTTCCTTCCTGGCCAAGCTTCTTGAACAAGTGTTCCATGAACATTAACTGCACTTCCTCATGCCCCAGCCACGTCTCAACTGAAAACAAACTTGATGCTTTCCTGCCACGCCACAGGACCCCCTAGGATCACCAGTATCGTCCTAATTGAGGAAATCATTGGCCATGTTTTCTAAGTAAACTTTTGAAGTTTAGAATAGTTAAAAATTTATTAAAAAGTTACAAAGATATTAGAGTCCCCATGAAACCCACACTTAGTTTCCCTTATTATTAACACCTTATGTTAGTATGGTACATTTGTCACAGTTAATGAATCAATAGTCCATTATTACACATTATTATTAACTAAAGTACATAATTTTTCCACATTTCCTTAATACCTAATGTTGTTTTTCTGTTCCAGATACCATCCAGGATTCCATGTTACATTTACTTCTCATGTGTTCTTAGGCTCCTCTTGGCTGTGACAATTTCTCACACTTTCCTTATTTTTGATGATTTTGAAAGTTCTGAAGAAGACTGGTCAGGTGTTCTGTTTAATGACCCTCAATCGGGATCCGTCTGATGTTCTTCTCCTGACTAGACTGTGCTAATATGTTTTTTGAAGGAAGACCAAAGAGGTAAATTGCCATTTTCATCTGATCATATCCAAGGTACATACACCATCAACATGACTTATCACTATTGATGTTGACCTTGGTACCTGGCTGAGGTAGTGTTCGTCATGTTTCTCCACTGAAAAACTACTCTTTTTTCCCTTCTGGACTATACATACTATGTGCAGCCCACATTTAATAAGTGGGGAGTTATGCTCTATCTCCTTCAGGGAGGAGTATCGTCATACGTCACCTGGCAGTCTTCTGTAAGAAAGATGTCCACTCAATCATTATTCAATCATTTATTGATATCAGTATGGACTTATATTTATTTTATACTTTGACTTATAGTCTAACACTACATCATTAATTTTGTTGCTCCAGTTGTACCAACTTTGGTTCCAATGGTCACCTTTCAGTACTCTTCTCATTTGACCTCTTGATAGCATCAGACATTGTTGCCCACTTTCTCCTTAGCAGTTACAGCACCTCCTCCTTAGGAATTCCTCCTATCCTTCTGGTCTCTCGTTCTCAGTCTCCTTCATTATAACTTCTCTCTCAGTCCTCTGAGAGAGGTCTTCATCCTAGACCTCTTCTCACTCATCTGAATGACCTTATTTTTTTTTATTTTAATTTTTTTTATTATATTATGTTAGTCACCATACAGTACATCTCTGGTTTCTGATGTAAAGTTCGATGATTCATTAGTTGTGTATAACACCCCAGTGCACCATGCAATACGTGCCCTCCTTACTACCCATCACCAGTCTATCCCATTCCCCCGCCCCCCTCCCCTCTGAAGCCCTCAGTTTGTTTCTCAGAGTCCATAGTCTCTCATGCTTCATTCCCCCTTCTGATTACCCCTCCCTTTCTTTATCCCTTTCTTCCCCTACCGATCTTCCTAGTTCTTATGTTCCATAGATGAGAGAAATCATATAATTGTCTTTCTCTGCTTGACTTATTTCACTTAGCATTATCTCCTCCAGTGCCGTCCATGTTGCAGCAAATGTTGAGAACTCGTTCTTTCTGACAGCTGAGTAATATTCCTTGTATATATGGAACACAGCTTCTTAATGCAGTCATCTGTTGAAGGGCATCTCGGTTCCTTCCACGATTTAGCTATTGTGGACAATGCCGCTATGAACATTGGGGTGCATATGGCCCTTCTCTTCACTACGTCTGTATCTTTGGGGTAAATACCCAGTAGTGCAATGGCTGGGTCATTGAATGATCTTATTTTTATCCACTGTTCTGACTACCAGCTAGAAGTTGGCAAATACATGTTTTTTTGCATATTCTTCTTACAAATCTAATTCCTACTGGGTGCCTCAGAAAACCTGAAGGCATCTCAGATTTAACACACACAGTAGGGCATTTTCTTTCTCTTATACTGCTCCTCCTTCTGTTTTCCCTAGTTTGATGTTTGGTTTTACCATGCACACAGTCTCCCCAGATAAAAATCTAAACATTCTCCCCAAAACCAATTCCCCAACCCAATCCATCACCAAGCACTAGGGATTATTTTTCAGAATATCTACAACTGGGCCTCTCAGCAATATTTCCAGGATGCCTGTTACCTTGTGAACTAGTCCCAATTCTTTCCATATAACTGTTGTTACCACATAATCCATCCCTCTTTTTGTATATGAATTTGAGAGATACATGTATGGTAAGCCTGACATATTTTAAGGCAGAGGTAAGCCAAAAGGTACAAATTCTCAGTTCCTCATCTTACGAAGTAAAGGAGACCCCTTCAAACCTATCTCTTGCAGAATATCAAAGCGCCAAAGGAATCACAGTCCAAAGATATAACTCATTTCAGAATAGGAAAATAGAAATAGTTAAAATAGAAAGCAAATACATTTGACAAAAGCGACTACAAGTATATCCCGCTTTTGGGAGACTCACATTACGTCACTTTACTTAAAGGCCTACATCAGTACCTGTTTTTGCTAACAAGAAGAAATCTGAAGAGGATTTTTGCTTTTACCAAAAAGGGTGAAAAGCGAAAATAACATACAGCATTTGTTTTTCAGTGAGCTGTTAGGGAGGCAGCTCCCACCCTCAGCAGTGAAAGTGGCCCCACTCAGCTCCTTCCCCAGGAATAGCACATAGCATCTCAGCATCAGGGTTCTGAATTGGGGCCATAAGCATCCCTGCTTTATTTCCATTTGTTTTGTGTATCCATCAGCAGGCCGTGTCCTAAGGTATCAGAAAAGCTTAAGAGAGGTTATTCTTTGGCTCTGGGAATGTTAAAAAATCTTTCCATATAACAATGATCATTGTTTCCCTGCTTTACATCATTTCGGCTTACGAACGGTTTCATAGGTACTCTCCGCTTTCTGATAGTGGGGGACACCTGGCTACTACGGGAAGACATTAAGCAACAGACCTCTCTCCAACTTTATAAGTCAATACCACATTTCCCTTTAATTTCAAATACAGGCATATCTCATATGAGCTATTTTTTTGTTGTTCTCTTAAGTCAGATATTCCCATTTTTTTATTATGTAGAAGCTAAAAGTCCACCATTTCAAACAAGATGATGCGCATGCATATTTCTTCTTTGTTTGTCTGATTTGTGTAGCTCAGGAATATGGATTACTTCTGTTATCTGCACGGAGAAGCTCTGCTACAAGGCTGGCATTCAGTTTGCTTTTATCTCAGAGACCCCAAATTGTACCGTTAGGCAACAGAGGGCACTTATCTAGATTGAACTGTCATACAAATAGATTTTTGTCAGCCATTCAATTTGTATTGGGGAACACGCCAACAAAAACAAAACCTGGCAATTTAAAACAACAAACCTATCCTTTCTTGACAGGAACAAATTGCTGTATTTCAAATGAATAAGAACTACTATAGATCGTACATCCTGCGTGTGGGTGCTATGGAAAGAAAAATATTCTTGAAACTAATTCTGTCTAGCTTTTTTGGCAGTGGTCTAACATAAAGCAAGCACGCAGTCTACTTAATACTAATAAGCACACAAGGAGAAAAAAAAAAACCACCAACAGACAGGAATTACATATTATCAGAGGACAATGAGGCTTTCTAATAAAATTCCGGGTCAAAATTCAGTGGCTACATGAAGAAGGCAACATTGTGCTGCATTTTTACTTTGTTCTCTGAACTCTGGTCCTTCCAGGAACACAGGTGGTACCTCTGCCCACAAAATATTCAGTCTGAGTATAAGACCATCATTCCCCGGGAGCCTAACTTGATCCTGGCTCTGTGTCTTCCGTATCCACTGAAAACCTTAGAGAAATGACTTCATCATAGAACTGCTGAGAGATGCTCCCTATGCAAGACCTCCTCAAATCTAAGGCAGCTAACCCTCTGAAGGTGGGATGCAAGGCAGCAGAGCTAAGAGAAGACCATGTTAAGTACTCTGAGATCTTGGATATTGTAGGCTAGGGATGGGGCAAGATAGCTAACAGAAACCTATCTGAGGCAATCCAGCATTTCAGCCACCAAAGGTTGGAGTGGGAGAGGGGAACAGGAGAGCTGAGAGAAAATGCTCTGAGGCATTCTGGGTCTTCAAAGAGTGTAAGCCCACTAATTTCCTAAGGCTTAGGTTAAGTGGAGCAGAAAGAAATCTCCAAAGGTATAGAAAGTTGAGATCAGGACTGGAGAGCAAAGACAACTCCCCAGAGACTCAAAGAATTAGGAATGGGGCTATAAAGTAGAGAAAGAGATCCCACAAACCAAAAAGATGGTGGCTTGGCTGAAAAGCAGAATGAGATCTCTGGAAATTCACCAGTGCTCAAAGCTCAAGCACTGCTGAAAGGAAAAGCCTAACTACAACCTCAAAATGTGAATTAAACTGAAACTGCAAAAAAGAAAGCAGCCACACACAGCCCAATTATAGGTTAGATTGACTTAGCCACTCCACCATAGAAATCTGAAAGAAAAAGAAGTGTTTTTGTTTTGTGTTTTATTTTTTGATAAATTTTTACTTACTTTGCTCCCTCTTGCTCTTTTATGTAAAATATCCAGCACACAATCAAAAATTACAAGGCACATGAAAAAGCAAGAAAATGTGACCCCTGGTCACACAGTCAGAGATGATCCATGTATTGGAATTATCACACAGGGACTTTAAAATAACTATGATAAAAATGCTAAGGGATATGGTAGAAAAGATGGACAATGCACACTGAAGAGATGGGGAATTTCAGTAGAGAGTCTCTATAGTCTCTTTTTCTATAAAAATAAACCAAATATAGAAAAATGATAGCATAAAAAATGTGGTATCAAAATGTAATTAAAATAATATCACTAAATCACTTAAGAGCATACTGGAAACAGCAAAGAAAAGGATCCATAAACTTAAAAGATCAATGAAAAGTACCCACACCAAAACACAAAGATACAAAAAAAGTGAAAAAAGCAAAGCAAAGAACACAAGAACTATGGATTAATATTAAATGACCTAACATGTTTATAATTGGAGTCAAAAGAGGAAAATAGAGAAAATGGAGAAGAAATATTAAAATAAATAATGACTGAAAACTTTATCAAACTGATGAAAGAGATCACCCTATAGGTCCAGCAAGCTCAGTGAATCACCAGCAAGTTCACACCTGCTGCAAAGTAATCACAACTAGGGACAACATAATTAAACTCTCTGCTGAAACACAAAGATACATAGCAAATCTTAACAGCAGCCAGAGGATAAGAGAACATTCATCACATATAGAGAGTGAAAATGACATAAATGTTGGATGACTTCTCACCAGCAACAATGGAGGCCAGAGGATAATAAAATTATACCTTTAAAGTACAGAAAGGTAGGAAAACAAACAAACCTGTCAAACCCAGAGTCAACGTCCAGTGAAAGTATTATTTAAAGCTGATGGTGAAATAAAAGCTTTTTTTTTTTTTTTCCAGATAGATAAAAGCGAAAAGAATTCATCTCCAGCAGAACGGTCCAACTGGATATGCTAAAATGAGTTCTTCAGACTGAAGAGGTAAGACACCAAATGGAAATTATAAATTGTGTGAAGGAAAAAAGAGCTCCAACAAGTAAATATCTGGGTGGACATAAATGATTTTTTTCTAAGTATATGTCATGAGGCTCACGGCACATGTAGAAGTAAAATGTAAAACAACAAGGGTACAAAGGGTGGGATGGAATTCTACTATGTAAGGTCTGAACATTGTCCATGAAGTAAAATGATATTGTTTGAAAGCAGAGTGTAATAACTTAAAGATACACACTGTACTCTCTTACAGGAACCACTAAAAATAACACAGAGGTATACTTAAAAATTTAATACATGAGACAGAACATAGTATTAGAAACTATGTGATTTATTCAAAAGAAGACAAGAAACAAGGACCAAAGGAACAAAGAAAAAGCACATTATATGTACAGTCACATATGTCAAACATATGTCATATACATGTCAAGTGTACCTCAATAAAGAGAAAAAAGAAAAAAATGAAGTGAGCATTAATACTACTATTACTTAACATTTTTCTGAAAATACTACCAAACATAATTAGTTAGAAGTATAAAATTAGAGAAAACCATCACTACTTACAAATGATATAATTGTATATCTCAAAAATTTAAGACTCAGCTGAAATTGCAAACAATAAATGAATATAATAAGAGAGCAAGCTGAAATATTAAAATACAGAAAACAATTCATATATACAAACGACAACCAGTTAGAAGATGTAATGGAAGAAAGGCTCCCATTTAAGGTAAAAACATAAATGATAAAACAACTAGGAATAATTTTACCTTAATTCATTTATAATTCTGAGGTGAAAAAGCCTTTCTAACTATGATTCTAAATACAGAACCATACAAGATAGACAATTTTTTTAAATTTTTTTTTAAAGATTTTATTTATTTATTTGACAGAGATAGAGACAGCCAGTGAGAGAGGGGTCACAAGCAGGGGGAGTGGGAGAGGAAGAAGCAGGCTCATAGCGGAGGAGCCTGACGTGGGGCTCGATCCCAGAACACCGGGATCACGCCCTGAGCCGAAGGCAGACGCTTAACCGCTGTGCCACCCAGGCGCCCCAAGATAGACAATTTTGACCATACAAAAGATAAATATTTTTGAATGGCAAAATACAGAACAAAGATAGAATAAATTCAGTGTTCGACTTAACAAAGTCTGAAGACAAACCATAAACTGAAAAACAATGCAAATTCTACTTTGAACAAGGGTTAATCTTCAACACATACCAGGCATACCTTGTAGATAGTGTGGGTTTGGTTCCAGACCACCACAATGAAGCAAATATTGTAATATAAAGCAATTAAAATTAATTTTTTGGTTTCCCAGTGCATATAAAAGTTATATTTACACTATATTGTAGTCTATTAAGTGTGCAGTAGCATTGTCTAGAAAGAAATGTACATACCTTAATTTAAAAATATTGCTAAAAAATGCTTACCATCATCTGAGCTTGCAACAAGTTATAATCATTGATCACAGAATATATAAAAAATATAATAATAATGAAAGGGTTGAAATATTCAGTTAGTATTGACAATCACCAAAATGTGACACAGAGACACAAAGCGAGAAAATACTGTTGGAAAAATGATGCCAACAGAGTTGCTCGACACAAAGTTGCCACAAACTTTCAATTTGTAAGAAATATAGTATCTGTGAAGCACCATAAAATGAGGCATGCTTGTATAAAGAATTCTCAGAAGTTAATATGGAAAAGAGCAACAATCACCAGGCCCCTCTCCCCACCCCCAAAAAACTGGCAAAGGGTAAAAACAGTTCCTGAAAACATTCCATCTCACTCATGAGAAAAGTTTAATGAAAACTACATTAAGCTACCCCTTTATTCCTATCAATTTGACCAATATCCAGAAGTCTGATACTTCCTGTTGTTAGTGAAAATTCATTTTGTGAGTAACTGTCCTCTCATGCACTGCCACGGGGGGTGTCAACTGGGACATCCCTCATAGAGGACAAGTGTGAAAGGATTATCACTACTGCAAAAGCACACACTCTCCGAAGAAGTAATTGTTTTTTTCTTTGTCCACATGAAAAATGACAAAGTTCAATGTCATTCACTGCAGCACCACATGGAATACCAAAAACTATCTACCAACAAGACTGGTTAAATAAATTTGGTACATTCATACAATGGAACATGATTCAGGTATTAAAAAAAAAAGAGAATGAATGACTTTTTACATATTGCTCTCCAAGACCCACTGAAAAGTACAGAAAGCTAGGTGTGGAATAGTATGGAAGGTTTATGTTGTCTTCTGTATCGTATGCCATCTGGTTGTTACTTAAAGGGAGGAGGGAGAAGAATGTACATTTTATTTGCTTGTATATACATAAAGAAAAGCTGAAAAGATATACAAGGAGTTAATAACAGCAGTTACCTAGGTTAGGGATTTGGGGGAGATTGGAATGGGGAACTGAGAAGGGAGACTCTTCCCTGCGTAAATGATGATCCTCTTTATCACAACCGGTACCACAATCTCCAGTATCTGCTGGGTAAAAGGTTTCCAACAATGCAAGGACTTTTTGGCAATTGTTAATGAATACTTTGCAGGATAGTTGAAATAATGGGGACATTTTAGGCATGAGATTAAGAAAAATTCCAAAAAAAAGTAAGAACTTGTGGACCGTGGAGAAGTTTCCCAAGGGAAAAAAGAAGGAATCCCCACGTCTGACTCAAGTGAGTGAAGTGGGTTGGGCGGAATGCCGAACAGAGCGCCACAGGCTGCAATCACATACTGGCCCCTGTAAGAAGGGATAAGCAATCCAATGAATGTTACTCTTCAAAATCTCTGCAGATCTAGCACGTCAGACTTATGCGCATGAGTAAAATAAGAAATGGTAACTGAAGACCCAAGCCATAGTAATATAAATGCACTTTCACATGAATAACAACAACAAATAAAACTTCCAAAACCGAGCTATTAAGTGACAAAAGATGATTTCTATCACACAGGCCAGAAGAGTTAAACATTAATATAAGAGCTATCCTCTTTAAGTTGCTCTCTAAGACTGTTTCACTGTTAGTGGAAGGAAACTTGGAAAATTTATTTAAAGAAAATATTTGATCAATATCAAAAAAATTTTAATTTTAGGTTTCACTAATTACAGTATTAGCACCTTAGCAAATGGGAATCCTCTACCTTCTTAGAAAAAATAGGCAACATGAAAATGTGTTTGCTTTCTTTCAGGAGAGAGAGAAAGCCAAGGCAATTTAAATTAAAAGCATACTTCAAACTTCCATAAAAACTCTGTTTTGTTTGTTCCTAAGGAACCAAGATGTAAAAACATGAAATTAGTTGCTTGCAGGATACCAACACTAGAAATAGAATAATGGGAAAGAAGTCAAGTTGGTTGTGTCAAAAGAAACAAAAGAAGTTTAGGTTTAATTCTAAGCTACCAATAAAAAAGCACATATACTTACATTAGATTTTATACTTTCTTGAAAAGGTCAAGATCTCCCTATTCCTGAGCAAGCTGTAGACATTGATTCCAGGGACTACAGCCAATGTTAATAAAACAAGATCATGCTATTGATCACAAGTAGGAGTTGGGAAGAAAATGAAGACAGATATATACAACAAGTCTAGTCTCACTTTTAGAAAAATAACTAAAAATACATGACCTGATGACAATAGGTCATCAATCATGCTCATAGGAATTTAACACATGTAAAATCATATGCAGGCATCCTTCTAATATCCCGCATTTACCACATTGATTAACCATTCAATTCCGTTTGATTTATGGAAGTTTTTTGGGTTTTTTTGTGTTTTTTTTTTTTGTAAGGATTATTAAGTTGGAGGTCACAGATATAACTGCAGATACTAATCTCTGACATATCCAGGACAGGTTAAAAAAAAATTATATTAGATTAAAAAAAAAAAGTAAGGATTCTAGGATACCTGAATAGATATATATATTTTGCTACTTAACTTCAAGGCTGGCTAATCACATTATGTTTATTTGTAAAATAGCAATGAGGATATACAATTGTAGAAGTTGGAAGACCTAAGATCATAGAAACTGCAGTAAATATCTACTTTAAAGATTTCCACATACAAACTAAGCCCAACATACTCTAAACTCATGCAATATCTTTTTAAGAAAGCTACATTTTAGTTAAGATAATATTTTGGAAAACAAGATTCTTGTTTTCCCCAGTCCCCAACACCCCCCCCCAAAATCTTACTATTCAATTTACAAGTAAATTTTTGGTGTAAAATTTCTAGATTTCTGGGGAAAAGAAGGATAGCTAGCCAAAAAAAAAAAAGTTTTTGTTTTCAATCAGTAACTAAATCAGGGAGTTTTTGAAAAATGTGACTATTAATATAATACTCTAAAAAACAAAGTATGTTAGTTGAAATATTATCAGGAAAGAAAAGAATTTTAGGAGTAATATTTATTACTTCTTTCATTTTCTTTCTCTTTTTTTTTTTATAAATGACTTTTAAGAACCCTAATCTAGAATTTGCTTTAAAAGAGAATAGAAAGATGTAAAGTTCTTAAAATAGTTTACCATAAAAGACCAGAAATGTTTGAATTAATTAAAAACCTGAATATGTCATAATGACATAAAATAAGGATTGCTACTAGTTTTTTAGAAAAAATTCAATTAATAAAGCCACAAAGTTTTACTGAGAATCTCATGCTCAGACCAAAGAAAATAACAAATCTAAATAAGACTACAGGCATGGAGTTCATCCATTCATTTCTGCATTTGTTTAGCAATTTTTAACAGCACTACATGTCAGGTATTATATTATTAATAAAATAGATTCCTGGACTGTGAACTCCTCAATGAGGCAGGCATACAGACAAATAACTGTAATAAGTATAAATTTGTACTATAAAATGGAGGTTTATATTAGTACAAGGGAAGAAAGGAAGCAACTATCCTGGTTTGATCAGGTCAAGAATGGCTTTACATAGGTAGTGTGTGACCTGGGGCTTACACGATGAGTAGTTTTATCAAATGGAAAAGAAGAAAGAATAACCACCGCAAAACAAAGAAACAGAATATGTACCATAATGAAGGTCTAAAATATCATGCACGACACCATAGACTGGGGTACTTTGACATGTCTGGACAAAGGGTGAAAGGGGAAGAACTGTTAGAAAAAACAGAGGGAAAGGGATCATCCTCAGAGGCCTTGACAACAATAATCAAGAGTTCAAAGCTGAACAGCTCGCAAGTTTTTCCTCTAAGAGTCAGAAACAAGGCAAGGGTGTCTACTCTCACCACTTCTATTCAACATAGTACTGGAAGTCCTAGCCAGGGTAGTTAGGTTAAGAAAAAGAAATAAAAGCAATCCAAATTGGAAAGGAAGAAGTAAAATTGTCTCTGTTCGCAAACAACATGATGTTATATATAGAAAACTCTTAAAACTTCATGAAAAAAAACTGTTAGAATGAATAAATAAATTCAGTAAAGGTGCAGGATACAAAAATCAACATACAGAAATCAGTTGTATTTCTACCCACTAGCAAACTACCTGAAGAGGAAATTAGAAAAACAATCCCATTTATAATAGCATCAAAAATAATAAAATCCTTGTATGCTGACAACTACAAAACACTGATGAAAGAAATTAAAGAAGATACAAATGGGGAGACATCCCATGTTCACAGATTGAAAGAATTAAATTTTTTTTTTTTGAGAGAGAGAAAGAGAGGTCACCTGCCCACATGTCGAGTGGGGGAGCAGGGAGGGACAAAAGGAGAGGGAGAGTGAGAATCTTAAGTAGGCTCCACACCCAGCACAGAGCCCGACGCAGAGTTCAGTCTCATGACCCTCAGATCATGACCTGAGCCAAAATCAAGAGTCGGACACTTAACTGACTGAGCCACCCAGGCCCCCCAAGAATTTTTTATATTTTACATGTCCCTACTACCCTAAGTCATCTACAGATCTAACGCAATTCCTATAAAATCCTAATGGCAGCTTTCACATGGAGGAGGGAAAGCTTGGCCTACAGGAATGATCATCAAAACCACAATGGAGACATGGGCTTTGGGCTCCCAGAGAAAAAGAAGGTGATCAAAGAACCAGAGACTCAAACTCAGTTTAAAACAGCGACAATTATTTCACTGAGGTCTGTCCCACAAGAGCCACATCCCCCTTAAAGAGTGTGGTCCTAGGGCAGGCATCCGAGATGAAGAAGGGCCACAGCACTCTCTGTGAGCAGCACCTAGAACCTGACACCACGTTACATGCTAGACGGACAGAGCAGTTGCCCAGCTCTAGGAAGCAGCCTCTTGGTCCATTTGAGTTCCAAGGTGGGGAGAAGAAACAGAAGAGGAAGTCTTTGGGGCGCCTGGGTAGTGCAGGCGTTAAGTGTCTGCCTTCAGCTCAGGGCGTGATCCTGGCATTCCGGGATCGAGTCCCACATCAGGCTCCTCTGCTGGGAGCCTGCTTCTTCCTCTCCCACTCCCCTGCTGTGTTCCCTCTCTCGCTGGCTGTCTCTCTGTCACATAAATAAATAAAATCTTTAAAAAAAAAAAAAAAAAGAAGAGGAAGTCTTTATGGTCTCTGACCATGTCCCCTGGCTCGACAGTGAAGACCTCCCTGGACCCCAGGCAGGGCGAAAGGGTGACCAGAGTTGGAAAGAACCCAACAAAACACAAAAAGGAGAAAAAGTACCAGGAGCCTGCAGCCTTCTCAGCCAGGGACCCTTGGTTCTGTGAGTCTGGGGATGCTCTGTATGCCTGATCGGTGGGGAAGGAGGGTGAGGAGCAGGCAGCCTCAGGGCAGAAACAGAAGCAGGGGAGCCCCAAGGAATACAATATGAAGATGAAGAAGAAACAGAAAATCCACCAGAGGGGAGACACTCCTGAGGGCAACTTAAGTTCTCCAAGTCCATGGAGAGCAGCCCCAGGGAAGGAAGGAAGAAGCCAGTCAAAGTTGAGGCTCCAGAATACATCCCAATAGGACATAACCCCAAGTCCCCGGCAAAGAAGAAAATGAAGTCCAAGGGAAAGGCAGAGCAGCCAGGCACTAAAAAGCTGGCTCTGAAGAATTAAAAGAAGAAGAGGAAAGAGAGCAGAGTAGCAGGAGAACCCTGGGAAGAGGAGCCTGACAGACTTAGAGGTGGTGCTGGAAAAAAAAGGCTACACACACAGGCACACAGAGACCTGGTGAGGCAAAAGGCCTTGCAAGAAGAGACTAATCGTGAGGCAGGTGCAAAGGAAGCCTCGGAAGGAAAGAAGGGGACAGGAACATAGTTTGACCAGTGGGATACAGCTGGGTTTGAAAATGAGGAATAGAAACCGACATTTCTCGAACACAGGTGGCTACAGCTGTTTCCAAAATGCTAGATCTCTTGGAATTTTCGAAGAAATCTGAAATTTGGATTTTTCTGTGATATCTCTCAATGTTTTAATGTTGGCACCCCATTTCAATATACCAAAAACATAGGAGAGGCAAAAAATTTATCTTTTAGCTGGATTTGATTGTCAGACTGAAACTTTGTGACCTCTTATAAGTACTGGAAAGTCACACACACAAAAAACAGAAGTTTGAGCTAATCCAATTTACACTTTTAGAGAGTTTCCTCTAGACTCAAAGTGGAAAATAGTCCAGAGAAGAACTAGAGTGAAGGCAAAAATTGCAGGCGTGATCTTAAAAGTTAAGAGAGACCATGTGGTCCTCAATGAACAGAACAACAGTGAGGATGGAGGGGAGAGAGACTGTGGAGGTAGAATCCATGGGACTTAGTGGCAATTAGATGTGAAGTCAAGGCCAAGAAACAAGTGTGAAGTGTCTCCCAGGTTTCTCATGTTGGTAACTGAGTAGATGGTGTATTAACCAGCATAACCAATATATGCATTAACCAATAAAATGAAGGCAGGAAGAGAAACAGATTTTGGAGGAAAGACAAGAAGTTTAATGAGTTCAGGTTGGAACATCGTATTTGAGCATCTGTAAAACTGGAACATGTGCAATAGATAATCGAAAAAAAATGGTATGGTGTGCAATGTTGAAAGTCTGGGCTAGAGACATGATTTGAAGTTGTCAATGCTTAGGCATTAGTGGAAGCCATGGGTATATATAAAATTAACCAGAGAGAATACAGAGATGACAAGTTAAGACAACAGTGACCTGCAAACCCCAAAATTAAGGGGGACACAGGAAAAGAAAATCCAGTGAAAGAGATACGTAAGAGCCAGGAAGAAACCAAGCAAGTATGGTATCAAAGAAATTAGTTTCAAGAAAATGGGAGTAAGCATGCCTGGGTGGCTCAGTCGGTTAAGCGTCTGACTTTGGCTCAAGTCATGATCTCAGGGTCCTAGGATCGAGCCCCGCGTTGGGCTCTGTGCTCAGTGGGGAGTCTACTTCTCCCTCTCCCTCAGCCCCTCCTGCTGCTAGTGCTCACTCTCTCTCTCTCTCAAATACATAAACAAAATCTTAAAAAAAAAAAAAAAAGAAAGAAGATGGTAATGAATCAAACGCAATGTAGAAGCAATACAAGAATAATAAAAACCAGAAAGGGACCTCAGAAACAGGGGTCATGAGCGACTTTAGCAAAAAAATTTCAGAGGTATGATATCTATCTTAGATGGAAGCAATACAATATAAAAAATAACACACCCCAAATATTCCTTACACATATTTTTAAAATCAGTATCTCCCTTTCTCTAAATGTTGGAATATTTATATAGTATAGAGACAAGATAAGGCCACATTTTCCAAAAGTTGGTTATTTCTTCATTTACTTTAAACCTTTCCTGACATCTAGCAGATGAATGATTGATTGTACCACCACGTCCATCCCATTCTCTTTGGACAAAACTTTACTGGATAACATTTTAGTCCCTGTGGTGAAAATAGAATAATTCAAGTAGGGACACTTAGGAAAGAAGACATTTGTTAAAGTGACAGGCTACCTGAATAGAACACCTACCACTTGGAGCAACAGCATTCCTAAGAAAATTGTTCATCTGAATATATAATAACCCTTGGAAGTCACATGAGGAAAAAAAAAGGGGTGGTCGTCAAAATTCCAACTGCAAACAGAGGTGTACTCAATCTTTATTTGACTTGAGACCCATGGGAATAAACTCAAAAATAGCCAATTGGGATGAATATGTCCCAAAGCTTTATTTGTTCTTTTCTGTCTGGTTTAAATATATTTGTAAATTAGTCATTTTGCTCCCCTAGTCACAGCAGATTTTATAATGTTTCTCTAAAAAGAGCATTTTACAAAAGTACTGCGTTCATTGGTGGTGGTAGTGGTGGGGAGGTTATTTAACGAGTGCTTGGATCCTGCAGGTAAATCAAGAGGGAAAGTACCTATTTTCAAGCAAAATAAAACACCTCAAACAATCTTATAGAATTAAATATCAGTATCATTAACATTTTATAACTCATTCAATAATAGCACTTCAGAATTACAAGGCTCTTTAAGAATAACTTAATTCTTCCCCCTACATATGACAAAAATGCAGATTATGGTCTAATAAAATAGAAAGAGCAGTTCTTTGGTCAGTATAAATCCAGTTATGCTGTTGAAAAGACCTGCTTCAGCTAAAACTCAAGTTTGCTCTGACTGCTTGGACAGAGAGCATTTATATACAGTACATAATCCAGTGGAGGAAGGACATACCAAGTAACATCAAATGTCCTGAACCATACTGGAAATTACTTAGTGATGATCAATTACATTATTTTACAATATTTAATTTAAACAATGACTGAAAATGATGGTATGATTCCTTGGTTTAAGAACCACAAATTTTAGCAAAGAATAATCAAATATCTTTCATGTTTTCCCATATATAAAACTGGCACCAGGGATGCCTGGGTGGCTCATTCGGTTAGGCATCTGCCTTTGGTTCAGGTCATGATCCCAGGATCCCTGGATCGAGTCTTGCATTAGGCTCTTTGCTCAGTGGGGAGCCTGCTTCTCTCTCTGCCTGCTGCTTCTCCTGTTTTGTGTTCTCTCCCTCTAAGACAAATAAATAAATAAAATCTTAAAAAAAAAAAAACCCCAGCACTAGTTTATGTGAGAATCTATATTCTAAATAAACTTTAACCTATTTATATATTCATCTAGATCTATTTTCCAGAGCTAGAAAATACAATTCTGGTAAACTACTGTGAAATCAATAATTAATTGCTGTTAGTACACTGGGCAAACATGTGACTTGTAGGTTTACAACGGAGAAAAGTCTCGTGCCAGAGAAATTGTTTCTCTTGGGGATTTTGACCTAATTTAGATTATGCTTTACTCTAGAATTGAGTAAATGTTATTTAAAAATCAACCTAATTTGTGTTTAAAAAAATAGTAGATAATGTATTTTCTGAACTTACTATGTATCAAATATTATTCTAACAGCTGTGTGTGTGTGTGTGTGTGTGTGTGTCTGTGTGAATTCACTCTTCACAACAATTCCGAGGTAGAGACTTGTTACTCCCACTTCGCAGATATGAAAACTGAGACAGAGATTAAATAAGTAAATTGTCAAGTTCAAACAATAAGTGTCAGTAAGAATACAAAAACGGGCAACGCTTCTAATGTAAATCACTTTCTGTAATGAATCCAATCACATTTACTCAAATGTTTTCTATTACTACCCCTTCCTCCATTGCTGAAGAAAGAATAGCCAACATGTTTTGTGTTGTGTGTTTTTTTTAATTTTTAAAGCCACTTGCTTTAAACATTGGTCCAAATGGCAGCTGTACTGGTTGGAAATAAAAGAAGTATAAATAATTTCTAAAAAAACTTGTATGGTTATGACCACATAGAAATGCTCTGCCCACACATTCATAATAACTTAGGTTCTTAGCTGAAACAATTCTTTGTTAGAGGCACAGCCAGGATCATATTGACCAGAAAATTGTACTGTCTGTTTTATCAGAACGCAACTTAATTATCATGACCATTAAAATGACTTAAAACTGGTAGCTAATAAATATCTGTTTAAGTGAAATGAACTTAACACTGAATCTGTTTAAGAGAGCAACTTCAGGGGCGCCTGCGTGGCGCAGTCGTTAAGCATCTGCCTTCGGCTCAGGGCGTGATCCCGGCATTCTGGGATCGAGCCCCACATCAGGCTTCTCCACTAGGAGCCTGCTTCTTCCTCTCCCACTCCCCCTGCTTATGTTTCCTCTCTCGCTGGCTGCCTCTCTCTGTCAAAAAAATAAAATCTTTAAAAAAAAAAGAAAAGAAAAAAGAGAGCAACAACTTCACTTTAATGATCTTCATACACAAACATTTTAATGATCATGGTTGAGAGTGACCAAGTCAGGCTTTAAAGGGATTTGCTGAATCTTAGTTCCTGCTACTCAAGCTACAAGTTCTTTCAAGGTCAACAGGGACTGTCATGCTGACAATATAGTGGGCCCTCTTCTATGCCTTCATTTTACTCAACTTCTCAACAGTATTCAATTTGGTTGAAATGTCCTCTTTCTTTAAATAGTCTCTTCTGTAGAAATGATCTGGCTTTACGTCTACCTCACCAGCTGGGCTTTTTTTTTTCTAATTCAAATCATTCTCTATTTGAGCTCTAAATGCTATAGTTCCTGTGAGCTTGGTCAAGAACCCTCTTCCATCACTCTCTTCTCTCCTTAAGTATTCTCGTCTATTTCTAAAGCTTAAATGCTATCTATATGCTGATGTCAAAATAGATCTAACTCAATTTCTCCTCTGAACTCAAGCTTGATATTTCCAAGTGACTATTTAATTTCCCCACTGGGATGTCTCACAGGTATCTCGAATTTAAAACATCTGAGAATGAATTACTGATTCTATAACCATTCCCCCATGAAACAAGAAATGACTTGTCCTACACTAGTCTTCCCCAACTCAGTAGGTAGTGTCATCCGTTGAAAGACCTAATTATTCAAGCTAGAAACTTGGAAGTTTATCCTTGATTCCTTCTTGAGAAATATTCATAGATTAAACAAATTAAGGAATGTCTCTCTGACAGAGACAGGGAAAGCAAGTGAAGTAAAGTATTAACAGTTACTGAATTTAAGACAAGGAAAACAGGTGATTATTGTACTTTTCTTTCAACTTTTCTTTATACTTGAAAACTTTAAAATAAAGAGTTGAGAAAAAAAATTGTTTTAAGGTACAGGAAAAAGGCTTTGATAAATTATTCTCTTCAATGAAATAGACTACTGGCAGGTGGCCCATTAGTGAACTAATGTTTTTTTGTTTATTTGCTTGTTTGTTTTAAGGGAGAGAGAGAGGGAGGGATGGGCAGAGGGAGAGGGAGAGAGAGAATCTCAAGCAGACTCTACGCCCAATGCAGAGCCTGACATGGGGCTTGATCCCACAACCCTGAGATCATGACCTGAGCCAAAATCAAGAGTAAGAGACCAACCCAACTGAGTCACCCAGGTGCCCCAATGAGCTAATGTTCTTAAAGCAAAAGCACTGTGGCAGAACACTCAGGCCTCTTTATTGCATCTAGAAAGATCAGCTTGTGAATTTCCTATATCTTAAAAAATTACTGAGACCTTAAGAGCAACTGACACAATATTAGGAATAAAATGAACAAAGAAAAACTTCCAAAAAATAAAACAAAACAAAACTCTGATTCTTAGCTTCCCAAGCCTACTTCCAAATTTTATTTTAGCTTAGCAATATTAATCTGGAAAATAATACAGAAAATGATCACAAGTTTAAATTTTTTAAAAAGCTGGTGAAGGGAAATTTAGAGCTTTAAATATTGATCTTAAAAATAAAGAAAGAATCTTAAAAAGAAATCTGTTACTTCAGGAAGCTAGAAAGAAAAGAACAAATGATACATAAAGTAGAAATAAAACAATAACAAAGATCAAAGCAGAAATCGATGAAAAAGAAAACAGATAAAATAATGAAAATCAAAGAAGCCAAAGGTTGTTTTTTTAAAAAAGATCTAAAAAACTGGTAAATGTTTATCCTGGCTAAGAAAAAAGAAAACATAAAATTAACAAAATCGGGAATGAAAGAGAAGACATTGTCACAGACCCTATAAAAATTAAAAGACTTAGAAGGGAATATTATGAAGAATTTATGCCAACAAATTAGGAAATTTAGATGAATTGGACAAATTGTTAGAAAGACATAAATTTAAAAACTGATTCAAAAAGAAAGAGAAATGGAATAGGCCTATAACAAGAAATTTAATTACTAGAAGGATCTTTCAACAAAGAAAAGCCCAGTCCTACTGACTTTACTGATGAATTCTATCAAATAGTTAAAGAAATAACCTACACAAAGACATTTACAAAACAGAGGTGAAAACAGTTCACAACTCATTCTCTGAGACCAGTACCACAATGATGCCAAAGCCAGGCAAATGTATGACAAAAGGTAGACTAATATCCCTCATAAACATAGATATCAAAGTCCTTAACACAGTATGAGTAAGCCAAATCTGGCAACACATTAAAAATATAATATGACAAAGTGTAATTTACACCAAGAACATAAGACTGGCTAAACATCAAAAACCAATTAAGGTAATACATCATATGAATACAATAAAGGACAAAAACCATACGATTATTTCAGTAGACAAGGAAATAGCATTTGACAAAATCCAACACTCATTTATAATATAGACTGAAAACAAACAAGGAATTAACGGGAAATTTCTTTACCTGATAAAGGACATTTATAGAACAGCCACAGCTAATATCAATCTAATGGTGAAAATCTTAATGTTTTTCCTCTAAAATTGGAACAAGACAAAGAAATCCATTCTCACTACTTCTATTCAACATTGTACTGGAGTTTTTAGCCAGTGCAGAAAGGTTAACTAATTAATTATAGGTACACATATTGGAAAGAAGTAGAACTGTCTTTATTCACAGAGGAAATGATCCTTAATGTAGAAAACCTAAAAGAATCTACAAAGAAAACTAATTATTAAGTGAGTTTAGCAAGGTTGCAGGATACAAGATCAATATACAAAAATCAACTGTATTTCTATATACAAATAATGAACAAACCAAAAATAAAATTAAGAAAAAAATTCATTCACAACATCAAAAAGAATAAAATTTTTAGAAATAAGTTTCACAAAATAAGTACAAGACCTGAACTGAAAACTGTTAAAACATTGCTGAGAAATTAAAGAATATGCAAATAAAAGGACTGGAAGACTCAATATTGTTTAGATAGCAACTTCCCCATATTGATCGATATTGAATCTATTTAATGAATCCTTATCAAAATCTCAGCAGACTTTTTCATAGAAATTCACAAGTTGATTCTTGAAGTTATACATAAATGCCAAGAACCCAGATTTTTTTTTTTTAAAGAACAAAGTTGGAGGACTTACACTATATGATTTCAAAACTTCCCATAAAAACTACAGTAATCAAAACACTGTGGTACCGGCATAAGGACAGATATATAAATACCAAAACAGACTGAGACTCCAAATATAAACCTTCACATTACGGTCATCTGATTTTCTACAAAAGTGCCAGGGGAATTCAATGAGGCAAGGATAAGTCTTTTTAACAAACGATGCTGGAACAACTGGATATACATATAAACAAATAATAACTGAGATACTTTACCTCTTACCATACCAAAAAATTAAACAAAATAATCATAAACTTAAATATAGTAGTTAAAAATATAGAACTTCTGGAAGAAAAACTTTGCAACCTTGGGTTGGGCAAAGATTTGTGAAATACAATAGCAAAAGCACAATCCATTAAAAAGGTTAATAAGTGGAACTTTATCAGAATTTAAAACTTTTGTACTTCAAAAGACATCGTTAAGAAAATGAAAAGGCAAGCCACACACTGGGAGAAAATATTTGCAAATCGTGTATCTGATAAAGTACTTGCATCTAGAATACACAAAGAACTCAATTATAAGAAGACAAACAACCTAATAAAAATGGGCAAAAGATTTGAAAATACATTTCACCAAAAATATATAAATGTCCAATATGCACACAAAGTCATGCTTAACATCATTAGTTATTAGGGAAATGCAAATTTAAGTACAATGAGATGTTTTTACATATCCCCTAGATGGCTTCAATCAAAAATACCAACTGCTAACCAGAATGTGGAGAAATTGAAACCCTCATACATTGCTGGTGGGAATATAAAATGGTAAAATCTCTTCAAAACAGTGTGGCAGTTTCTTGAAATGTATATATTTACCATAAGATCCTGCAATTCCACTTCTAGGTAGTTTCCCAAGAAAAATGAAAATATATGTCCACATAGACTTGTATGTGGATTTTCACAGCAGCAGAGTCAGTATAGTAAAAACTGCAACCAATCTAACGTCCGTCCACTGGTAAATGGATAAATAAAATGTGTTACATATTCATACGCTAAAATATTACTTAGTAATAAAACAAACTATTGATAATACTAGAATACAGACGAACCTCAAAAATCTTATGGTAAATAAAAGCTATATAGAGAGAAAGAGGATGAGTGGTTGCATGGGATTGGGAGTTGGAATGAGGCTTAACTACAAATGGGCATGAGAGCACCTCTAGGACGTGTTATAAAACTGGTTTGTGGTAATGGTTGCACAACTGCATAAATATCCTAAAAAGCATTGAATTGTATACTTACAATGAAAAATTTTATAATATGCAAATTATACCTCATTTGTTTTTAAAAAAGAAGCTGGACTCTAATGATATAAACTTTTAACTGAGAAAAAATCTAGTATCGTATCAAAAAAAGTAGTATGGATGAACTGAAAATTGCCTACTGTGTACAATTTCTGGGATTATAAAAAGCTCTTTAAAATGTCAAAGTCTCCTCCTATATTTTATATGATTTTTTGTTGTTGCTATTGTTCTGAAAACACTTCAGTGTCCATACTGTTATGTATAACATCCCTATTTCTAATGGAAGAAATAAAATCTATCAGTCTGTTAGTTTATTATATATTGAGTGCCAACATTTTGGACCTGATCTAAAGATCCTATATACTCCTTATTACCAAAAAAGGGGGGTAAAGGGAAGACTGAGCTTTCTTGTTGGTGGGGAGCCTATGGAATAAGACAACAGATGTATTTAGGAGCTAATGTCCGGGGTAGCAGTTCTTAATCTTGAATGAACATTGGAATCACTTGGGGAGCTTTAAAGATCCCTGTGCCCTGGATGCACCTAGACCAAGGGGATCCAGGTAGCAGTATTTTCTAAAGCTCCCCAGATGTGTGCAGCCAAAGTTGAGAACCATCGGTCTAGGGGAAGAGGTGGAGGCTTAAGAACCCCTATGTGGTTCTGAAACAGTTGCATTGTAGCATCTGGAGCTGCTGTCCAATATGGTAGCCACCAGCCATATGTGATTACTGAGTACCTGAAATATGGATAGTCAGACCTGAAACATGCTGTTTGTGTAAAATATGCACTGGATTTTGACGACTTAGTAAAAAACAGAATGTAAAAATCTTATTAATGATTTTAAACATGGATTGCATATTGAAATAATATTTTGTTTGGATCTATTGGGTTAAATAAAATATATTACTAAAATTAATTTCACCTCTTTCCTTTTTTAAGTGATTACTAGGAAATTTGAAGTTATACATGGGGCTGCAATAATATTTTTATTGGACAGTGCTGATAATCATTCTTAAAAAGAATCATAAAATCTCAGAAATGAAAATGACCTTTGAAATCACCCAATTCAGTTCCTTCATTTTACAACTAAGGAAACTGAGACCCAGAGAAAGTGACTGGCCCTACAACACACAGCTAGAAAGTGACAGCAGAGATTAGTCAGGTCCCCTGACTCCTGCTGTCTATGGCTATTTCCATCACACTTCCGCAAGGATTGTTAAAACAAAAGAGCTTTATCACCTCCTCCCCAAATAGAATGTTTAATTTAATCAACTGGTACTGAAATACGTACTTTTTATAGAGCGCCTTTTTTCCCTCAAGGATGTTCTATGTAAGTCCCATGCCTACAACTTCTCCTGACTTTGGTGCCATACGTCCAATGTACTACTCTAGGTGCCATAAAATAAACCAAGAAAAATATAAAAAGATCAAATCTCACATTCCACTTTATACTAGGAAAGGTTACATGTCAAAGGGCACTTGCAGAAATACCACAAAAATAAACTTAAGGGAAAGAAATTGGTAGGGGAGGGCAGGCAGGGGGGTTGAAACACAATGAAAATAATACTTTGTGTTCCTATTTTAAGTGCCTTTCTCAATGCTATATGCATAGCAGCTAGAGGCAAGCTGGAAAGCCGCCAGGTCCTGGCTGCCAGCAAAAATTTTGTCACCTCCTTTGAACATCTGAAGTATGTTTACCCAATAGATTTCATTAAATTACACTTCCATTAGGAAGCATACAATGTTGATACTCATCTCAAAGATCAAAGGGATCGCTAAGAGGCATGTCATCCTGCTCCCCAGCTGATTGCTATTTCTGGGCCAATCAAGGAAAGGAGCCAGAACAATACTTAGTTAAAAAAAAATTGTAGCATCTCCCCAAGGACTATAGACTAAGAATCTGCAGCCCCATTATCAAAATGAGCATATCATTAATGACAATACTCATACAGTGAGTTATTTTAATACAACTCCTACACAACAAACAAGCTGGATTTGGACCATTAGCTGAATTTGTAAAGCAGTGTATCTGAGGGCTGAAACACTCTTCAGTAAAAATATAAAGTTTAGAAAATGGAGAAAGTCCCATTTACAAATGCAAGAGACAGATTCAGTTTTTATTAGTTTCACTGTGATTCTAAATAAACCAACAGGTAAGCCAGATTGGAGATGGTTAATTTAATTACTGATGGGTTGTAAGATTTTTTTCTCATCTCACTAATTTTTTTGATGGGTGATTTAAAGAAACANATTCTAAATAAACCAACAGGTAAGCCAGATTGGAGATGGTTAATTTAATTACTGATGGGTTGTAAGATTTTTTTCTCATCTCACTAATTTTTTTGATGGGTGATTTAAAGAAACACCATAAGTGCATTTTTTTCTAAGGTAAAACTATTCCATCTTGGAATCCAATGACTTATGATGAAAACACTTAACTTCCAGGAGCAAGGGACACTAATTTCAAAGAATTTAAGATTTGGCCATGGNTCTCTCGCTGGCTGTCTCTATCTCTATCAAATAAATAAATAAAATCTTTAAAAAAAAAAAAATAAATAAATAAATAAAGAAACACCATAAGTGTATTTTTTTCTAAGGTAAAACTATTCCATCTTGGAATCCAATGACTTATGATGAAAACACTTAACTTCCAGGAGCAAGGGACACTAATTTCAAAGAATTTAAGATTTGGCCATGGAAAATTAGGAAATAAAACCAAATCATTTCAACTGGAACTAGAAATATTTAATGTTGGTTTAATGGAAAGAGTTAAAAAAACACATATGGTACTGGGAAACAGCTACAAATCCCAAATCCTTTATTTGATGTCTGAAAAGGTAGTTCAGCAAAAGCTCAATGTTCTAAGTCTGATTTCAGGTAGCGGAAACTCTTCTCTAGTAATTTTACTGTGGCAAATCTAGTAATTTGCCCAAAACGGGATGAAAGAGGCAAGCTTCAGGCAAGTGTTCTTTCTGCTTAACTCTTTCTACAGGCTCTGGTGGTAAAGGTATGTCACCCATCTATAGCCACAACCCAGATTTCAGCTGTTTTCTTTCAACGTGTAGTCAACCTCTTGGTTGCCCATATTTGACACATCATATGAACTCTAATTATCTATCTTTTGCAATTAATCATCTGACAATTACATTTCCTGTACTTATAAGCATCCAGCTGGGAACTGAGTTTTATTCTGAGAGAAAAAAAGAGGATTCAGGTTTCTAACAAATTACTTCTAATTAACCAGAACCTTTTTTAGTCATCACAATGTAAAGATGCCTACAGCTAGTGAAAGAATTTATTGTTTGCATTCTTAATGATACTTTAAATTTTCATTTAAATTTCCCCAAAAGGCAGTTCTGGAAATGCATTGCACTAACATGAGTTAAACAAACATTCCGTCTGGCAGTACACAAAGAGTGGAGGAAAAGAAAGACAGTTTCTACGAAAAAGGAACTTGCAGCATGACCAGAAAGGGCACTCAACAAAATTAAATAAAGCAGAGATTCAAGGTGTATATCTTCAAAGTGGAAGATACAAGCTATTTTCCAGTAAGTCCAGAAATTGGCAGAGCTGAGTCATACAAATTTTAGAGCTGGAAGGGACTCTAGGAATCATCTATTCCAGTGGCTCTGAAAGTGCGGTCGCAGGGGCCAGCTTCAACAATCACCTGGAAATCTTCAGAAATCCAAATCCCCAGATCCTTGTGGGGTCCTACCAATGACTTCTGAATCAGAAACACTACAGTGGACACAGCAATCAGCCATCCAGGTGATTCTCATCCAGTGGTCTAGCTTAGGAACTACCGATAGTCTAACCACTTCACTGTGCAGATGAGGAAACTGAAGGCTGAGATTAGAGACCAAAGTTAATACGCAAAAATAAAATTAAAGAATGCCCTTGAGGAACTTACCATCATCTTTCTTCTTTATTAAAAAAAAAAAAATCTTCGTTAGTATCTAAGCTATAATACTGTGGCTTAGCACATAACTTGTGGAACTACTGACCCTTGAGATCCCCAGCAGCTCCTTCCTTTGACAGTATACTTGGCTCTTGAGCTCCTGGGACCTAAAATACACAGACATTCCTAGAGTTTTGGTTACAAGGTTCCCTACAACATAAAATTCCACAAATATTAAACCAACAAAAAATGAAGACCAGGGAGAGGAAGCCAGGGTCTTATGAGACTTTAAACCGAAAAACCAGACGGCTTCAAGAATAGCGTTTGGAAGACGGTGTTATATTGGAAAGAACACTGGATATAGAATCAAAGAATCTTGGTTTCTCATTCTTGCTCAGTCAGCCAATCACCTTGGGCAAGCAACAGTGTATCTCTGGCTGAGGACGTGGCTCCTCACCTCGAAACACCTACCACTGAAAAGATAAAATGCACACTGTCCTTAACACAGCTTTTGGTACATCACGAGCACTCAGTAAACATTAGCTCCTTCTTCCTCTTCTCTTTCAGTTCAGAGAGGATGCAGATAGAAGTCATATTCCCAGCTTCCTCGATTTGTGTTCCGAGAGGCTCTATCTAGCTCCCTTCTTGAAATGCATAGATTTGTCTAGACATCGACATGTTCGCCATTAGTCCTCAGCCCTGTTTCTCTCCATTCTCTCTACCAGATATCCAGAAAAGCACCGAAGTTGTTTTTTAATATTTCAGAAAGATTAACAGTGATCATATACTTAATCAGCACAAGACTACACAGCTTAACTAAAACATCAAGTTTTGTTTTGTTTTGTTTTTGCTTTATGCTGGAATACATGAACTTAGTTCTCTCATACTGATTTAACAAACCTTGACTTCTCTCATATATTTAAAATTCTATCTCCCTAATTTTGTTAACAAAAAATATAAGGAAATCAACACTTCCTTACTAAATGTTCTTAATTTGGTTTCCCTGGTGGTGAAAGGACTAGAAAACAGTAACCTAATGGCTTTATTTTAAAGATTTACATGGGAATCTCTTGGGAACAACTCGGGTCTGTGGGACCACAGTCTCCCAGGGGGAGTCCTTGACTTGCAGTTGGTTTTTTGTTTTGTTTTGTTTTGTTTTGTTTTTAAATGCCACAAAGGCTTTGACTGAGCACTCCTGGACCTTAACTACTGCTAATCTGTACTATCTTCAATACTGGAAAAGGAGGAGCCATAATCCTGACTTCCGACTATGACTGTCAGCTGCCCAAATGGACAAGGATGAAGGCAAAAGCAGTTGGGGTTGGATAATGCATACTGTGAATTTAAAATTGAGGATGCCAATTTGTGAACAGAAAGGTCCTTCTATATTCATCAGTGAGAAAGTGATATATTTTCAGAAACAAAGGAAGAACTAGAAAATTTCTCATAACTTAAGAAAGATGGGAAAAACAAACCCCACAGAGTATTTTAAAACAAATACTGTTCCTCAGGGTATAAGGCTAAAGTTTGTATTGTAATTATTTTGTTTTGTATTTTAAATGCAGAACATTATTTGACTGCTTGGGATATAAGTATGAAAATGTACTATTTTAAGGGAAAAGCTTAATCTTTCTTAGAAATCAATGGGCATAATTACACTATTAACTAACACCTTTGGGTCTGGTTCTGGGTTGATGTGGGATAGCAAAGTCCTGTATTTTAACCACAAGGAATACAGGCATTTTACCCACATTATAATGCACATTATAATGTACATTTCGTCACACAGTCCAACTTGATTTCTTCATCTATTCATTCACAAGTATTTATTGAGAATTGAGATACTTTTGCACAGCATGATCACAGTTCTTATCCTAAAATAGCATATAATGTAGTTGGAGCAACAAGACTAATTGCATGCAGGAAAAAAGCAAACTGTAAGGCAGCGTAAGATTTAGGACCCAATAGGGCAGATGCTGGCAGAATGGTGGATGAAACAACCAGAATATGTTAGAGTTCCACTGGAAATATGTGTTCTGACAATATCATAGTATCCTTTCAGTTTATTTATGGTAACATTTTGAAATGTGACCCAATAAACCAAATCACCATCCAAATAGTTCTTTGAACATTTCTTTGTATGATTAGCACCCTTTATTCCTAAGCAATCTACACAGGCAGAAAATTAAGGATTGGACCTTTTACTACTAAAATATTTCTACATACTTAAGTTAAATTTTGAGATGAAGGCCAACTGTGAAGTTAAACTAAATGGAAAAACCATTTTCTTCCTTTTAGATGAATTCATTACAAAAGATATGTGGAGAAGAGGAGATTGTGTCAGGTCAGAAAGACTAGCTGGAGCAATGATTCTTGAGTCACATAGTAAAGGCCAGAGGGTGGGAAGCAGGAGAGAATCATGGACAAAACAGCACATAAAAATGCAGTTAGGTGAGAATAAGTGAATGAGCGACACACAGCAATAGCGCATACATTAATTTGATTATGGGAAGCAAATGCAGGCAATTTAAGCTTCTGAAATGATGAAGCTTAGGAATTAGGGAGAATTAGAAGCGAAGTGAAAGCTCGAATGTGAAATTTGGATTTGACCCAATTGGCAATGACAAGTCCTGCATGCTCTTCAAAGAAGCCACGTGGGAGAACCCCACACCTCTTTTTACAAGTCCAACTCTATCACAGTGTCTCTCAATCCAGAGGCACAGCATTTATAAAATACATATGCTTACACAATTGCCCTTATTCCGAGGTCACTTTACCCCTTAAAAGAGTGATATTACCTGTAACTGATATTTTACTGTTTTAACAGACCCACACGCAATGCCCTGAGGAAGAGATTTAATGTGGTAAAATCAAGGATATGCTGTTAACAGAAGAACGTGGAAATGCAGCAATGATGTGGCCGGGGGATTGGCCACGGAGTCAAAAGAAAAGGCCTATGTGTAGGTTCAGAAACTATGGTATCTTAGTCTTTAACCTGAACATCTTATTACAGGAAATATTATGAGTTATCTGCTTTTTTGGTACCTGTATATTCTTTGCACCTGTGACATTATTGCACGCCATGACTACAAAATCTTACCATATTGGATTTAAAGGTGTCTAGGACTCAGATTTCCACAACTAGTTTTGGATAGCCTTTAAGCATAAGACTACTCTTTCAAAGACAGAGAGAGTAAACAAGAAAAGGATACCCTGCAAAAGGGCACACTATAATAAGGATTTTCTGACATATCTTTTCCATGTGTTTTCTAAAAATACATTTTCCAAAACATTTTTATGATGCATTACTTCATGCTTAGGTAGGTAGAACAGGTATCATTATTCTCATTTTACAAATGGGGAAGGGATGACCCTAATAGGTAAGAGACCTGCAAAAACTTTCAAAGGCTGGTGGTGGCCAAGACAGGATTTAAATCCAGGCTTCCTAACTAGAATATCCAGTGCTCTTTCCAGCCCACTCCACTGATGTACCCTATGAGCCTCTATAAGCCAAAAAAATTTTAACTGCTACACGACACTCCCAACTGTTAGATCTTAACACAGACATAAGTGTGGCCAAGCGTTATAAGAAATGCTTTAATATAAAGTGTGGGGGGGGGCAAGGAAGGGGATTCATAATTCTTTCCTCAGGCTTTCTTATTAATCTAAAATACTTTGTATAGGTGAATAGAAGGATGCTACGAAATGATTCAAGAGATAGGAAATGAACATGGACAGTAACATAAAGAATTAGAAAAATAAATACATCTTGCAGCTGCAATTGTTCCAGGAGGAGCACTACAGAGAAAAGCTCTCAAGAGTAAATCTCACGGCAGCGGCTCCTTTCGGCGGACCATGAAACAGGAGTGGGAACAGACTAAAAAATAATAAAAACTTTGAAAAAACTTAAAAGATGCATGTAACTTAAAACTAACATCTTTTTCTACACCGTAAGGTTGAATTGTGAGGTTGACATTTGCATTTTTTATGTTGTCAACGCTTTCTGTGTATCGGCATGTGTACAAACAATCTCTAAAGATGTCATCTGCATATTTATACCAAAGGAGCTTATGAACAGGACCTGTCAGTATATTTTAACACCCTTCCAAAACGTCAGCTTTCATGAGATATAAACACAACATGTTTAATTTATTACTTTGGTCTTAATATAAAAAGTTGACAATCATATGTCACTATAACTATTGATAAGGTAAATATGGACTACAGGAAAATGTCAAAAAGTTATTGAAATGTTTGCTGAAATACTACATCAAGTTGTATTTATCAGCTCTTCTCTGCCAATGAATACGTCATATTTTCCTACCTATGGCCATTCCTGAGAAGATGTACCCAACGGAGCATTTCAGAAACTTCATTCTTAAAGCATCTGAATTCCCAGGTATGAGAAATTTGAAAGGAGTCAGAACACAGAAAACATGTACAATAACACATGGCATTATTATTTTGCTCCACTAAAGTTAAACAAATTGTGCTCAAAGAACAATTCATACTGGATGTAACTGGTTAGAATACTTATGTTTTGTATTCCGATCACTTACCATAGATGTTTAAAATTGTAAATTCTTTTTTTTTTAAAGATTTTATATATTTATTCGACAGAGATAGAGACAGCCAGCGAGAGAGGGAACACAAGCAGGGGGAGTGGGAGAGGAAGAAGCAGGCTCATAGCGGAGGAGCCTGATGTGGGGCTCGATCCCATAACGCCGGGATCACGCCCTGAGCCGAAGGCAGACGCCTAACTGCTGTGCCACCCAGGCGCCCCTAAAATTGTAAATTCTTAAATTGAATTCACTAGGCACTTACTGAACACCTACTATGTACTACACTTTTTTGACTACTTCAGAAAACATGACAAGTGGAAGACCCAGGCTCCTCTCCTGAAGATCTTACGATTTGGTTGGAGTGATAAAACATAAGTAAGTGAAAATCAATAAATCATTTCAGCACTGACATGGAGGCAGTGTGTAAGTCGGTCCAGGTTATAAAAAAACGTACCAAGGCGAAAGGGAAGTAAAGAAAATCTATCATGACAGGAAAGATGATTACAAAAGACTTCTCGAAGAAAGTGGATAAAGGGCTAGGGGTTGCAGAAATGGAGGATATGTCAATAGAAGATTCATAGATTATATTGAACCAAAAGTTCCAATGCATACCTGTTATCCTAAACTGCATGTAGAATAGTTTTTTTTTTTTTAAAGATTTTATTATTTATTCGACAGAGATAGAGACAGCCAGCGAGAGAGGGAACACAAGCAGGGGGAGTGGGAGAGGAAGAAGCAGGCCCATAGCAGAGGAGCCTGACGTGGGGCTCGATCCCATAACGCCGGGATCACGCCCTGAGCCGAAGGCAGACGCTTAACCGCTGCGCCACCCAGGCGCCCCATGTAGAATAGTTTTAAAGCAATTTGAAAACTTTCAAGTCTCGAAATGCCAAGTATTCCAATTTTCAATGTTGTTCACTGTACGACATGTCATGAGCCATAGGGAGCACAGAGGTTGCCCCGTGTATATTTAAGTTAAAGAAGCAGAGACACAATGACTTGCCCAGTGGCACTCAGCTAGTTAGTATCAGAGCTGACACCAAAAGCCAGAACTCTAGACCCTTAATCCAGGGTACTTTCCACTGCATCACACCACCTCTCTTGGTTAACAGCTTGTCTGAAATAAATGTATATTGGTTAGGGAACCAAATGTTCTTTAAGCTCTGCACGTTGGAACTTGCAGAGACTGTAGTGACTCTTTAAATGCCACAAAGCAGTATGATTAGTAGCTTTAGAGTCAGATAGATTTGACTTTAAGTCCTGGATCCAAATTATGAGACCTTGGGAAAGTGTCTTAGCTTTTCATAACCTCGTATATCTGAATTATAAACTGGCTGGGTAGAATAAATGATATACAACATGATGTCTAACTTGTTACAAGTCCTCAATTGTTACTTCTCTCTCCCTCTCCCTCTCCAATCCTCATCAGTGATCCTTCTAGACTGAGGACTTTTCAATCAGCAGTAATTTTGTCTCAAAGGGGCTATTTGGAATACCTAGAGACATTTTTTTGATCGCATGACTGGAGTGGGATGGCGGTGGGCTACTGGCGTTTGGTAGGTAAAGGCCGGAGATGTTGCTAAACATACTACGAGGGGCGCCTGGGTGGCTCAGTCGTTAAGCGTCTGCCTTCGGCTCAGGGCGTGATCTCGGCGTTCTGGGATCGAGCCCCACATCAGGCTCCTCTGCTGGGAGCCTGCTCCTTCCTCTCCCACTCCCCTGCTGTGTTCCCTCTCTTGCTGGCTATCTCTCTCTCTGTGAAATAAATAAATAAAATCTTAAAAAAAAAAATGCTACGAGGCACAGGACAGCTTCCCCTCATCCCCAACAAAAAATTATCCAGTCCCANCTTCGGCTCAGGGCGTGATCTCGGCGTTCTGGGATCGAGCCCCACATCAGGCTCCTCTGCTGGGAGCCTGCTCCTTCCTCTCCCACTCCCCTGCTGTGTTCCCTCTCTTGCTGGCTATCTCTCTCTCTGTGAAATAAATAAATAAAATCTTAAAAAAAAAAATGCTACGAGGCACAGGACAGCTTCCCCTCATCCCCAACAAAAAATTATCCAGTCCCAAACTTCAATAGTACCGAGGTTAAGGATTTCTGCTCGAGACCAAAGAGAAAGACTACCCATTACCACTAGTGTTCCGACAGAAAAGAGATCATACCTTTTCTGCCCCCAAAGAAAAGCATCCTAACTTCATCAAAGTATCAAAATCAAGATAGAAATTATCAGATCCCCAAGCTGGGGTACATAGAGTACAAAAATACAATTGCATTAATTAATTCCTTTCTATATGGATTCTTCTATTTGCATGTGATAGGGTTGCAGGCAGATCGATATTTCCAGAGACACGGAAAGATCTTTTCCTTAGAATCTCCTCAAAGGGGTAATAATTAGTTAAAAAGACAAAAATTTCTGAATCTTCATGAACCTTTTTTTTTTTTAACTGGAGGACTGGAAAATTCTTTAGGCAAATCTGAACTCAGTGACATCAGTTTGTAGTTTAAGATCTTAGTACTACCTAGATTCCAAAAAGATATTCTGAGTATCAGGATCTAGCAGGAAGAGGCAGATCATTGCACGCGTTCCAACAAACGGGCACCCCAGGCAGTTGCTGGCAGCGTCCTCACCCTTCTGGTGTATACCTGGGACTTTTCCCACCCTTTCTCTTACACTTTTATTTTCCCCGACTCCTATCTTCTCTTCTTTTTCTTTTCCCTGCTCTCTTTGCCTCTTGTCACTTGCCAGTGACAGTTGTTTAGCCCCCATCATGACAGAATTCAAAAGACAAAATGCTTGATTCAGTGGCAAGGTTTCAGTAACACTTTCTGCAAGACAGAAAGGAGAGAGATAGGAAGAGAGTGTATTTTAATTTGTGCTCTCTAGGCGCTATATCTATGGGGGGGGGTAAGATTTTGCAAAGGTAGCAGTAGAAGAGACCCCGTTTCGAAAAACATTATCAAGGGCTCAAGAAATATAGCTGCTCATAATCTATTTATTAATATTTAGAAACACAGTATTTCTAATTTTGCTGGGTTTAAAATCATTCCTCTTTGGAGTGAAAAGTGAACTCTTAATACAAAGGGGCTATTGTAAATGAATTTGGTCTTGGAGATTTCTTTCAGAAAATGCCACAATACGGTATATTTTAAGTATCAGAGTGAGCCACAGTGCCATCTATGGCCATCTGAATTAGCAGAATTTCGCTACTTTGACAATCTCCGAAGACTAGGAAAGATAGAAAGCCCTCTCTGCTACAGAATACCCTGACAGAAATCTTGCCCCAAATCTATATTTTGAAGACACGGGGAAAGATTATTTCCTTAGAATCTATGGGGGGGGGTAATAATCAGCTAAAAAGACAAAACTTAGTGAATCTCCAAAATTACATACTTTCGTGAGGATAATCTGACTGGAGAGCCTATAGCAAAATGATATACCCATAAACCAAGACTCATCAATCAATTCCCTATGTTAAAAAAAATAAAAAACAACAACAAACCTGAGAAAATGAAAATTATTTTACTTTAAGAAATAGAATAGATTTTAAGATAATAATTTAAGACACAAAAGAGTATTTTTTTAATCTGAGTCTTTTTTGACTGAGGTTCAAAAATAGTTTAAAAATTATTTCATAATCAAAAGCTCTAAACACCATTTGACATGATGATCATAAGATTTAAGTTGATATCATAAGCTACGGGTTACCTAAAATTAGAAATTTTTCAACCTGGCCACAAAAGGAACTTCAATTTTCTCCCTAAACAAGAAAAATCCTCTAGTAATTCTACTATCAAGTTGTAAGTTATTTTCCCCACACCAATGCACAGCTATCATCATTTGGAACCAAGTAGATTTTCTCTTTCTTTCTGTTCCAAATTCACTCGGCTTACTGCCAAGAGAAAATACAGACACGGGGAAGGCAAAGAGCAATTCTGTTAAGATCAATGAAGATGTTGGTCATAACAGAATCCTATTTATCCATCACATCCGTACTTCTTTTTCTGATTAGAGATTACTAGCAATTTCTTGACAATTCTTGTACAAAATTAAGTTACAATCAGTCTTGCAAGACTTCACAAGGAAAAGAAAAAATTACATATATATATATATATATATATATATATATATATATATATAGTTTTTCCTACTAAATCTAAAAACCACACACACACACACATCCTTTATAACTATTTCATTCTTAAAAGGGGTTTTAATATGCCTATTTCCAAAGCAGTTAAAAGTGAATATTTATAGACAAAAAATTCACATAAAGATGTTCTATTGGCACTGGCTTAAGAGGTTAAAGGCACAGTCTATATAGTAGCATGAAATTAAAGGCTGAGGGTTTTGTTTTGCTCTAAGCTCAAGTGAAAATTTAAAATGCTCATTTGCCACCTAGGGAGAAAAATTATGCTATGCTATGCTCTGGTTATGACTTCATGATATGGCTTCTGTTTTCCCCAAATAAAGGTTATCATAGCATGTAACTTTAAACCAAAAGGAAACTAATTTTTAAGCAATTTCTTAATTGATACAAAAGAAATGTGGGCAACTGTTACTGTAAGATACGGGATTTGCCAACTTAAAACACGTATGTAAAGTAATAGCATTGCAGATTTGAAAGAAAAAAATGAAAATAAGTTAAAATGGCACTGCAATTCTCAGGAAACTCTCAGGAAGGAAGAGTTTCATCCCTTCAGATGCTTCATTTAATATAAAGTAACCACATTACCCAGCACATGTAGTCTTTCAATGGCTCTGAACCACAACTGAGATAAAGGCTGAGCTCAACTTAACCAACAAGACTTTGCTGAGCTCTCAAGCTCGTCAAGCTCTGATGCCCAAGTCACTCTGTAC
>NC_048223.1:112058538-112060294 GCF_002007445.2 Ailuropoda melanoleuca | reverse complement strand
TTTCCTTAGAATCTCCTCAAAGGGGTAATAATTAGTTAAAAAGACAAAAATTTCTGAATCTTCATGAACCTTTTTTTTTTTTAACTGGAGGACTGGAAAATTCTTTAGGCAAATCTGAACTCAGTGACATCAGTTTGTAGTTTAAGATCTTAGTACTACCTAGATTCCAAAAAGATATTCTGAGTATCAGGATCTAGCAGGAAGAGGCAGATCATTGCACGCGTTCCAACAAACGGGCACCCCAGGCAGTTGCTGGCAGCGTCCTCACCCTTCTGGTGTATACCTGGGACTTTTCCCACCCTTTCTCTTACACTTTTATTTTCCCCGACTCCTATCTTCTCTTCTTTTTCTTTTCCCTGCTCTCTTTGCCTCTTGTCACTTGCCAGTGACAGTTGTTTAGCCCCCATCATGACAGAATTCAAAAGACAAAATGCTTGATTCAGTGGCAAGGTTTCAGTAACACTTTCTGCAAGACAGAAAGGAGAGAGATAGGAAGAGAGTGTATTTTAATTTGTGCTCTCTAGGCGCTATATCTATGGGGGGGGGTAAGATTTTGCAAAGGTAGCAGTAGAAGAGACCCCGTTTCGAAAAACATTATCAAGGGCTCAAGAAATATAGCTGCTCATAATCTATTTATTAATATTTAGAAACACAGTATTTCTAATTTTGCTGGGTTTAAAATCATTCCTCTTTGGAGTGAAAAGTGAACTCTTAATACAAAGGGGCTATTGTAAATGAATTTGGTCTTGGAGATTTCTTTCAGAAAATGCCACAATACGGTATATTTTAAGTATCAGAGTGAGCCACAGTGCCATCTATGGCCATCTGAATTAGCAGAATTTCGCTACTTTGACAATCTCCGAAGACTAGGAAAGATAGAAAGCCCTCTCTGCTACAGAATACCCTGACAGAAATCTTGCCCCAAATCTATATTTTGAAGACACGGGGAAAGATTATTTCCTTAGAATCTATGGGGGGGGGTAATAATCAGCTAAAAAGACAAAACTTAGTGAATCTCCAAAATTACATACTTTCGTGAGGATAATCTGACTGGAGAGCCTATAGCAAAATGATATACCCATAAACCAAGACTCATCAATCAATTCCCTATGTTAAAAAAAATAAAAAACAACAACAAACCTGAGAAAATGAAAATTATTTTACTTTAAGAAATAGAATAGATTTTAAGATAATAATTTAAGACACAAAAGAGTATTTTTTTAATCTGAGTCTTTTTTGACTGAGGTTCAAAAATAGTTTAAAAATTATTTCATAATCAAAAGCTCTAAACACCATTTGACATGATGATCATAAGATTTAAGTTGATATCATAAGCTACGGGTTACCTAAAATTAGAAATTTTTCAACCTGGCCACAAAAGGAACTTCAATTTTCTCCCTAAACAAGAAAAATCCTCTAGTAATTCTACTATCAAGTTGTAAGTTATTTTCCCCACACCAATGCACAGCTATCATCATTTGGAACCAAGTAGATTTTCTCTTTCTTTCTGTTCCAAATTCACTCGGCTTACTGCCAAGAGAAAATACAGACACGGGGAAGGCAAAGAGCAATTCTGTTAAGATCAATGAAGATGTTGGTCATAACAGAATCCTATTTATCCATCACATCCGTACTTCTTTTTCTGATTAGAGATTACTAGCAATTTCTTGACAATTCTTGTACAAAATTAAGTTACAATCAGTCTTGCAAGACTTCACAAGGAAAAGAAAAAATTACATATATATATATATATATA
>NC_048223.1:111983549-112057634 GCF_002007445.2 Ailuropoda melanoleuca | reverse complement strand
TTTTGTTTTGCTCTAAGCTCAAGTGAAAATTTAAAATGCTCATTTGCCACCTAGGGAGAAAAATTATGCTATGCTATGCTCTGGTTATGACTTCATGATATGGCTTCTGTTTTCCCCAAATAAAGGTTATCATAGCATGTAACTTTAAACCAAAAGGAAACTAATTTTTAAGCAATTTCTTAATTGATACAAAAGAAATGTGGGCAACTGTTACTGTAAGATACGGGATTTGCCAACTTAAAACACGTATGTAAAGTAATAGCATTGCAGATTTGAAAGAAAAAAATGAAAATAAGTTAAAATGGCACTGCAATTCTCAGGAAACTCTCAGGAAGGAAGAGTTTCATCCCTTCAGATGCTTCATTTAATATAAAGTAACCACATTACCCAGCACATGTAGTCTTTCAATGGCTCTGAACCACAACTGAGATAAAGGCTGAGCTCAACTTAACCAACAAGACTTTGCTGAGCTCTCAAGCTCGTCAAGCTCTGATGCCCAAGTCACTCTGTACTGGTTAAATCATAAAGTCGGGGAATGGGCACTGGGTCTCAGGATTTTCTACAGTCCCCCAGGTGATTCAGTGTGTGGCAAAGTTTGGAACAAAGGCTCTAGCCCCATATTTTACACCAGATGCAATATCTGACACTCTAGGCCTCTCCTCCCTCCTTTCCATCATACCTCCCTCCCCTTTGATTACCTGGTACTTCCAACCTGAATCAACTTTGCTTCTCATACGTTCCTTCTCATCCTTCAAGTCTCACTTTGGGTGGCACCTTCACTTCCACACAAACGCGCAGGTTGGATGCCCCTCCCTGAAAGCACACCCTTTCACGCACTACCCTACCAAAGCCTCTCCAACTTCACTTACCACATTGTTATAAAGACTGTGAGCTTCTTGAAAAATATGTCTTACTCATCTTTTGACTACTTACTCAATGCTTGACACGTAATAGATATTAAGTATACATAGTTGTTTATAACAACAAATTGTTCAAAGCCACCAAAATTCAAACCNTGTGAGCTTCTTGAAAAATATGTCTTACTCATCTTTTGACTACTTACTCAATGCTTGACACGTAATAGATATCAAGTATACATAGTTGTTTATAACAACAAATTGTTCAAAGCCACCAAAATTCAAACAACTTCAATGAAGTGGCTAGAAAGAACATGAGTGTGAAAGTTCTCTTCCTCAGCTTCCTCATGTGTTCTTTATTTTTTTTCCAACGTTATTTATGTAAGTCATCTCTACACCCAGTGTGGGGCTTGAACTCACAATCCTGAGATCAAGAGTCTCGTGCTCTTCTGACTGAGCCAGCCAGGCGCCCCGTCATTTGTTCTGTAGTTTGAAATTAATTCTAATATTATTTGTTTTACTAGTGAGAATTTGATTTAAATCATTTTAGCTTCCACCATATTCTTTCTAGTTGTGTACTATCTTGCCTTATATATTTGGTTGNATTAATTCTAATATTATTTGTTTTACTAGTGAGAATTTGATTTAAATCATTTTAGCTTCCACCATATTCTTTTTAGTTGTGTACTATCTTGCCTTATATATTTGGTTGTATTCTTTTTTTTTTTTTAAGATTTTATTTATTTGACAGAGATAGAGACAGCCAGCGAGAGAGGGAACACAAGCAGGGGGAGTGGGAGAGGAAGAAGCAGGCTCACAGCGGAGGAGCCCGATGTGGCTCGATCCCACAACGCCGGGATCACGCCCTGAGCCGAAGGCAGACGCCCAACCGCTGTGCCACCCAGGCGCCCCTATTTGGGTGTATTCTAAACCAAATTCTCAGTATAGGACAATGTTTGGAACTTTTAAGTTATAAAGCTATTCAGTCGTCCTTAGGTATATTAAAGTCAATTCTTTGTTGCTATTGATGACTATATTTAACAGGTACTATAGAATCTTGCCCCTTCTCCTTCACAATGCTGGTATGTATGTTAGGCCAGTGACATAACAATGCAAAGACAGTGACTTCTAATAGTTTCTGGGAAATGTCAGTTATCAGAAATTAGAGAAAGAATGGGAAGGAAATCCAAAGTAAATAATTTAACATGTATTTTTAACTCTAGATGAAAAACTCAGCACAACTGTAACTCTAATTAGTAATACGATACATATAATAAAGTGATATAAAATGACATACAGTACCATGATTCTTCTACCTTTAATTCTGAATCTCCTACCACAAGGTCAAAGAGAAACTGCTTGTATAGATTAATTTCTAAGATTTTTTTTACAAAACAAAATGCACTAGAATATAAAAGCAATGCAACTTAGAAGGTCATATCTGAGAATAAGACAGAAGATTTCAAGTCTCAATCCTTTGTTTAGATGGCAGTTAGTCTACTGAAGCACTGAGAAAGAGGGTTTACATTTTTAGATTATGGAAGGAATCTTCTGGCTTTACTATACCTTCCCCTCTATACCCTTTAATTCTAGGATCATCACTTGTACACAGCAAAGTCACTGACTAAAAATCAGTGCCGTTCTCAAAGTCCTTGCACGGTTCTTATTTTATTTGACATTCCTATTTACCCATTAGGTAGGCAGAAGCAACAGGATGATCTAAATTTGCAGATACAGAAACTGCAGCAAGGATGAACACAGCATGTCTGAGGTCTCAAGCCTACAGCTCCTGGGCTGGTCTCACAATTTCACACTTCCTCTTCCATGACCAAATTTAGCTTGCACACAATATTAGAAAATATGGGATGGACTATTTCTAACAAATGTCTAACAGTATATACATGATTGTTCTGGAGTGTAAATAAAGCTGTCAAATAGGGACCCTGGATCAGACAGCATTTGAAATGAATAGCACTGAATCATGTTCTTTAATAAAAAAAAATGGAGAAAAGAAAAATTTAAGCTTCACTGAAACTAAATAGAATATAATCTGTAAGATTCTAACTATGGAGATAGTTTTCTCCTTTCTAAGCTTCACTTTATAAAGCACATATGTCCAGGGCACCTGGGTGGCTCAGTCGTTAAGCGTCTGCCTTCAGCTCAAGGAGTGATCCCAGGATGCTGGGATTGAGCCCCGCATCAGGCTCCCTGCTCTGCTGGGAGTCTGCTTCTTCCTCTACCACTCCCTCTGCTTGTGTTCCCTCTCTCGCTGGCTGTCTCTCTCTGTCAAATAAATAAATAAAATCTTAAAAAAAAAAAAAAAAGCACATACGTCCATAAATAAGACAACCCTAGTCTTGGCTTCAGTTGAAATTTATTTGTAGAGTAAGTTTATACAAAAAGATCAAAATAAGAATACAATGAAACAAAAAATGTCATTCAATATGCAGAGATGCAATGTTTCATTAGGAAAGTCAAAGATTATCAGGTAAAAAAATTCAGAAGAGATTAGCAAAGGGGTCTCTTGTTTTAAAGTACAGAATACAGTTTTCAGAAACTCAGTTCATTTCTATAATCAGACATTTCCAACCAAGGCCACTGCCATTCAATGTAACTTACCAAACCATAAAATCTGACACTCAGTCCATTTTAAGAACGCAATTACAGATCAAATTCTTCATAACCAATAATAGAAATCTCCATTTTCTTTTTTCTTCTTTTGTTTTTTAAAAATGTTATTTATTTATTTTAGTGGAGGAGGGCAAGAGCAGAGAGAGAGGGAGGGAGAGTCTCAAGCAGATTCCACGCTGAGCTCGGAGCCTGATGCGGGCCTCGATCCCTGGGATCATGACCTGAGCCAAAACCAAGTATTGGACGTTCAGCCGACTGCACCACCCAGGTGTCCCTCAAATCTCCATTTTCCTAGTAGATTTCTAAGTCCCAGACAGAGATAACTGGTTTTAAACCGTACTCAACAGAACCAAATGGAGAATGAGAAAATGCGGACAGCTCCTTAGAATCTTCTGTGATGGAGATTGACCTATAGCAGCTTTTGTGAATTTGCAAAGATAGGAGGAGCCTCATGAACGAATAAAACTCACTAAGGATGGAGTCCCATTTCTTGATGTTCCTAAATTTGACCACAATTAAGCATTTCAGAGGGATTTCTAGAAAAGCTTTTAATCTATGACCTTATGAACTTCTTAAAACAAAAGCCTAAAGAGCAATTTGACTCCACATTTATTATTTGTTTTTACTCTTAAATATGATTCTTCCATTTGGGGGAAACTAAAACACACAAAGTTAAACAAAACAACCTAAGCAAAAAATGAGACCATCTCTATGCATGGTCCATTTCCTGGTAGACTTTTAAGGACGTGGAATCAAGAGAAAAAAGTCTCTGGTTGAAATGTCTTCTAGCCCCATTTTAACTTCTTGTACAGGGAAGCTGAAAATAGTTGACATGGCAAAGCTCTTCAATTACTATTACACAGTTTAAAACCCTTCACCCTGGAGATCACTTTTGGCTCGTCTTCATCACCAGCAGCTCAATGCTCCTAAAAGCGATATGCTAAGTCAGAAGTGCCTAATCTATTTTAAGTTTTGTTCTGAACCTCACAAATGTAGACCTAGATAAAAGACAATAAGAATGGCATAAAGAGCAACTGAGGATTCAGGAAAAAAGAAGTAAAAGTCACAACCACCATGTGTCATTCCCAGTTGCTAATTTACATCAATGTAGCAAAGCACAAAATTGACACACTTTATTAGAATATTTTTGTAACCCTAAGGCTTAAGTAGGAAACCTCTAATTCAGTCAGTGGTGTTACATAATGCAGTTGTGAATTTCGGGATCCTAGAACACAAGCTTTAAGAGGGTGATGAACATGTGAGTAAGGGTCCTGTGTGGAGCCACGACCTTGAGGCTTTAGGTAGCTCCAGCATCATCACTACCAGAGCACCACCATCCTCCTTTCCTGTTTGGCATTTACCAGGAGAATGACCGGCAAGTACTTTGATAAAAAAGCATTTCATATAGAAATCAATTAGCTACTTTTCTTTCCAAGGAAAGTATACCATACATGAAAAATGAGAATGACTCAAAGGCAAAACCAAGTAAAAAGGCTTGTCTTTTAAACTACTTAGGGCTTTTCCCAGAGAATTAAACAGGGGTTCCACAACTCTTGATAACACAGCCTCTGACCATTTATTTACAGAATATCAGACTATTTTTGACCATGGGACAGTTTATAAGCAACCAGTAAAAAGTTTACTATTTATGAGCAAACAATTTATCATTAAAACAGAGCTGGCTTTTTGACGATGGCAATTAGCTTCTTCATGTTCCAAACACCAAATAACACTTTCCCATTAATTTTTAAACCAATGTGGCTTTAACTTAAAATAAACTGTACATCAAAAGAATGGAAAATAAACAGCCAGGAACACAATTTGACGAATTGGATTTATTTAGTTTATTTATCTAAACAGGGACCATTGGATCTCTTTAATAGGCTGACAGTTGCACTGGGCTGGTTAATAAAACATTCAACAGTGTCTTCAGCCAATATAGAAATGCAAATCCCATCAGAAATATTTTATTCATGAGGCAGTAATTTCAGTTACTACCAGTTCCTTAAAAAAAAAAAAAAAAAAAGCACTCTGCAAATAAACAGTGCCATCTAGTGACTAACAATGAAGCCAAATTTGCCACAGGCTTATGATTAATCTTTCAAAAATCTTACCTGTTTTTACCTTTCCTCTTTATTTCTTAGGTGAAATGAAAGAGGCTAGGTAAACCAAGCAAACAACAGAAAAGTCGGCAACAATTTGTTAAGTCATTTAAGAAGCATTATAAGCAGAGACAACTACATTAAAACCAATAAGCTTTATACTTTTTGTTTTAAAGCAATTTAGCACTGTGAAATACACACTTTATCTGCTTAGAAAACTCAAACTGCCAGAAATGCCACAATGTCATGACAAAAATTTGCTCCTTCTGCCACCAAATGGCACTATAACTTTAATTCCAATGTTTAAAAAAATGCGTAAGTTTAGGTAAGAAAATATATTCTAATAAAATCGCAAGGTCCAATCAGAGATCTGACACCAATTAAGTAACTTACACGCACAGAACATGTGAGTGCGTGCACACAGACGTATTTGTCTCAGTATACACTTCAACGTGGCGAATGACTACAGTGGACATGCAAGCTCTTTTTGCAGCTCATACAGCTCTACAGGAGCTAAAGGCAATGGTCTCAAGCCCAAAACGGTCTTTGGAAAAAAAAAAAAGGCACATTGGAAGAAAGTGTCAGAGCTTCCCAAGTGAAGAAAATCTACTAAAGCCAACTTCAAATTCAGTCCATAAGACCAATGATAAAATATTTAATACATACTACAGTTCCATTCAAGTATACATGGTGGGAGAAGGGTCAAGAACATGAACCTTTTACAGCATCTTGCATTAGGAGACCAGAGTGACACACACACACAGATCAGCCCCCTTCTGGCATCACTACAGCCGAAAATAGACTTTTGGTTTCTTCCCTACCCACTGCGTCCATTTCCTGTGTCAACCTCTGGAATTATTGGAGGCTCTGTGAATAGAAGATTTACCAGGGTCAATGCCTAGAATGAGAATCCTACAAAAAAAGAAGGCCACTTGCCTGATGATTTTTTTTTTTTTTTAACAGTTTCATACAGCAGGGCCTTAGGAAAAACTGTCTTAAGGAAATAACTACAGGGGCGCCTGGGTGGCTCAGTTGTTGGTAAGCGTCTGCCTTTGAATCAGGGCGTGATCCCAGGGTCCTGGGATTGAGCCCCGCATCGAGCCCCACATGGAGCCTTGCATCGGGCTCCCTGCTCTGCTGGGGGCCTGCTTCTTCCTCTCCCACTCCCCCTGCTTGTGTTCCCTCTCTCGCTGGCTGTCTCTCTCTCTGTCAAATAAATAAAATAAAATCTTAAAAAAAAAAAAAGGAAATAACTACAAACAAGGAAAATCACATACGTGCACATAAATGTGGTGTTACTGTCTCCCTTAAGGGCCAAGTCATATCAAGATAACGAATATAGTCTTCAGTTTGTGATTAAGAAATATTGAAAATGAGGGGCGCCTGGGTGGCACAGCGGTTAAGCGTCTGCCTTCGGCTCAGGGCGTGATCCCGGCGTTGTGGGATCGAGCCCCACATCAGGCTCCTCCGCTATGAGCCTGCTTCTTCCTCTCCCACTCCCCCTGCTTGTGTTCCCTCTCTCGCTGGCTGTCTCTATCTCTGTCAAATAAATAAAAAATCTTAAAAAAAAAAAAAAAAGAAATATTGAAAATGTAACATGAGTTCAGTTTCAGACCAGATATGGAAAGCCATGAATATCTGCTTGCCTTACCAATATTAATATATCTTCCATGGAAGAGTAGCTTAGAAAAAGGAATCTCAGTTGTGTCTAATTTCAGAGTCTACATAATGACAGGTAACAGTATCTTTCTCATATAATTGTGGATTAAATGAATAACGTATTTAAAGTCTTCAGCCCTGGGTGGCCTATGATTTTATTTCTCATCACACTCTAACACAGAGCAGATACAGGGAAAGAACAACAAAAATGATCCAATGAGGCACAATAAAAATGTAATTCAAAGGGATATTTTAATAAGTCATAATATTGTTGAAACCCTTTGACTTGGTAATCTGCCCTCTGAGAAATGACCCTGATGAAATAATCCTGTTCTAATATGTTCATCGTAGCACAATAAATTACAGTGGGAATAAATGGAAATATATTACAATTCAACAAAAGATGAACTAGTATCACTGATTGAAATATTATGCACCCACTAAAATGATTCTGAATTTATATAACTGAAAAGTACCAACGCTAGAATCTTTTGTTTAAAGAAAGGTGGAAAAACGTGAGTTGAGAAACATCATTATTATGTAAAATAAAACAATAAATTATGCACGGGAGAGGGGAAGGGAAGACTGGAAGAAAACAAATCAAAACGTAAAATGTGGATCTTCTGGGGTAATAGGGATAAGGTGGTTTTTTCTTCTTTCTACTCTTCTTTATTTTCAGAATATTCTATAATGAGCAAGTATTTTTTTACAGAGAATCAAAAAACAAATGTAATTTTTTAAAAAAATGGTAAGCATATTTATTAAGTGCATATAGTGGAAGAAAATTTCTTCTCTGGAATGGTGCTGTCCATTCTGGCTGTCTTATTTCCTTCTAAAATGCACTTATGTTCCTACAAGAAGGATAAGCTGATGCTATAATTACAAATATTACCGCTGACACTATCTAAATCTCTAAAACATGATTTCATGGTTTTCTACAGCTTCCACAGAATAGAAGTAAAATATCCCAGGGAGAATAAGAACAGAAAAGATAAAATGTAAACAGAAGCATCAAGTTCTTGACCTTTCAACCAAAATCAAAATTTAAAAGAGTTCAGCTTTCTCATTTGCACTTCTTTAGTCTATCTTAGACTTTAAAAAAAAAAACAGGATAGGGCTACTGCCTTCACTCATAAACTCGGATACTCAAGTTGTCCATTCACCTGTTAAAAGAGAGAGTGCAGGTAGTAGCAGTAAAAGCTTCAAGCTGTTCCACAACATCCTTTGAACCCTGACCTAAGGGACCAACTCCGATAGTCTGCAGGTAGTTGGGTTTCTAGGACCATTCAGCCTCACTGCTGAGACTGTCAATAGAAGTGCCATTCTCTGATGTAGACAGCTTTGCACTAGCTGCTGGCTAACAATCACATCACATAGTCTGCCAAACAGGAAAAGGACAGCATTCGGGCACCAATGACCTGGGATAGAAGTGAACTTGAGACGGGGGCTAAAAAGCTCTACTTCTAACATTCATTACAATCAATTCCTCCACCCCAAATACTGTATGTGTGTGTCCGTCTTAAAGGAAGTTCAGCTTTGTTACAAGAAAAAAGAATATGCAACTACATAAATAAACCACAAGATGGCGCCAGCACCACAGTACAATATCAGAGATGTAAAAGGCATTCAACACACCGTGTCCTTACGTGACTTTTGGAATTTTATCCTGGTACATCATGTACTTGTTCCTTCTTTTTCTACTTATGAGACTTGGTCAAACATTTTATACAATGTTAGGATTTCTTGTTTGTACAAGTTCAGGGGTTTTTTGTTTGATTTTATTTCCTTAAGAAATAAACAATAAGCTTAAACTTGAAAAATCTTCTACTATATATTCCCCCCTTTCGGTTCGTACTTTTTCCTGGAATATCCTGTCATGACACTGCTCTAGCTAACCTTACACCAATACTGAAGAAAGAAATTACCAGAACAATAGAAATATATGAATTCTAACTTAAAAAATGTTTTCAAATACATAAAGAGGATATTAAATTGATTTTTATGGAAATGTGAAGTTGGAGATCGAGTTTATGACTGAAATTTGGAGATCCTTCCCCAAAGGATCATGGAGAAAACACAAGAAAGTATGTTTAGATGATTTGATTCTGGCCCGGGCTCTAAACAACAGTGTGACTCTAAGGTAAGTCATTTGGTCTTCCCGGTCTTCCACTTCCTCATCTAAAAATAAGATCATTGGCTTCTGGCTTCTCTGGACCTAATATTCCTAACTTACACTGAGACTGTAAAAAGCCAAAAATGAGCAACAGGAGGCTATCAGAGGCCAAATGTCCAGGATAATAGAGTCAGGCCAATGAAAAGAATCATCAGGAATAGCAACAGGATAAAAAGGAACACAGTGATGACCACTGCCTTCCCTTAACTTCCCACAATTATGAATACAAATTCTAACCCAAATTTTAAAATCTTTTTTGTAGCTATTTATTCAGTTACAAATTAAAATCTATGATATGAGTCATAGTGAACAGTAGACTTTTTTTTTTTTTTAAATTTTCAGATGCAAGGCCTTGCAGAGAACAGGTATTGGGGGGCTATGGATGGAATGGATTCTGGAGGTCACCCAAAGCAGGCAGACAGAATTCGGACCAAACACAAGGCAGAGCAGTCATTGAATGCTCCAGTCATTCAAGTGGAAGCCAAGAAAAGCCACAGCTCAAAAGTAGGTCTACTCTAGACATGTCCTTAAAAACTTTAACAATAAGCCTTGAGAGGATCAATCTGATCTGTTAGTAAGTTACCTACTTGCCCAAATAAAGCTCAACATTCTCTAAGGGGTACCTTGGCTGGCTCAGTCAGTAGAACATGTGACCATTGATCTCAGGGTTGTGAGTTCAAGCCCCATGCTGGGCATAGAGCTTACTTAAAAAAAGAAAAAGAAAAAAAAATCTCTAAAACATGCACTGACAGCACAGGTGATATCATACCACTGAGGCAAAAACTGGCTCTTGGGAGGATGAAGAATTTTAGATATTACAAAGACATGGAGCCCTCCAAAGGGTCACAGTATGTACAGATATACAATATACCTGTAGCATTAAAATTTCATGGGAGTGGGAGGAAGAAGGGGCAACTGGAAAGAAAAAAGTCTGAAAAGATTCTTAGGGGGGTGATAATGAAGAAAAGGTTGAGATACACCACTCTAAAGGAAAACAACAAAATCTAGGCTTTTAACAATGTATGATCCACAATACCAAGCATGTGATAATAAAATTCCTGGACCTGTGAAGCCGCAATGGCACAGAACAGAAAGCCTACAAGCTGGCCGGCTTTCATTCAGCAGGCAATGAGCACTCCATAGGATTTTGTGGAACAATCTGACATATTCGATCAGTGTGTTCGAAAGATAATTTGAGACTGGTGCAGAGGGTGGTTTAGAGCAGAAGGATAGAAGGAGGAAAGGCTACCACAAACATCGAGATGGAAAAACATGAGAGCTTCCAGTAGTGGAGAGGAAAGTGGGAGATATTTGAGGGCCGGGTTGCTAATTCTCAGTGATCAACTGGATGTGCAAAGGGTCGGCAAGGAAGAAACTAAAGATAACTCAGAAGTGACTAGAACTTGTCAAATTTGTGTTTGAACTTGTCAAGTGTTTGTGTTTAGGGGACTCTGGAATAAAGTAAGTAATAAGAACTATGAATCTAGAGCTATGGAGGTCTGGGTCAGAAATGCAAGTTGGTACAGACGCAGTCATCGAAGCCGCGGGAGTAGCTGATGCCACACAAAGTAAGACAGTAGGAGTAAGTGGAGAAGGCTGAATGCCCTCTGCCCTTCCTCATTGGTACAAACGATCCCCCAAAGTCTCGATGTTACAAGCGGAATAGCACATCTGCTTCATTTGCAATAAACGCTGCAAATGAGACATGAAGGACCATCTGTGCTATTTTTCCTGGGGTTCAACGTTTCTAGGTGTATCACTGTAAGAAACCTATCAAATATCTTTAAGAAGATAGCCTTCATTCCTTTAAACACAAAAGAATTAAATATAAAAAGAAAATATGAATCAAAAGGGAATTATGTGCCTATTTTCTATACCCTGTCCGAACATCTCACGTGGAAAAATGGGGGAAGCTGTAGACGAGGCGTCAAAGGACCACTTGCTTCGCAAAGGCCCCCAGTGGCTTCTCACCAATCCAGAGTAAAAGCCAAGGTCTTTACTATGCCTACGATGCCCTCGTAGATCTTTCCTCTGTCTCCCTCTATAAACACGTGCGCCTCTTCCTCTTTCACTCACGCCACGGAGAACACCCAGCAAAGACAGCCACAACCACTGCGCTAGCCACTGTCCCCCATTTACTAACTTTATTTTCATTTATACCACTCGTCACTCCCTGAAATTATGATATAGATGTATTTGTTTATTTGGTTCTTGTCTTCCCCACTAGAATTTAAATTCCATGAGAACAAGAACTTTCTCTTAATCACAGCTTTTTCTAAGCACCTAGGGCAGTGTCTTATCCACAGCCAGGCTTGAGAACAGTGTGCTGAATGGCATCCAGAATCGATCTGAACCTCTTGGTTCTATCATGTGTAAAACGGGGTAGTCACCCACATCTACTCTGTCTGCTCTTGAGACCATGAAAGGAAGCAGTGTATGCTAAGGCACTTTATAAACTCTAAGTCACTATACCATGGAAGCTGGGGGCTGGTAGTGGTAAAGGATGCTTCCTGACACAATTATCCACATAAACACATGAATTTTTAATGATAGCCTGGAGAACAGATGCTCAGATCACAGTTACTGGTTCCATTTTTCTTTAGAACAGAAAATATGCCTAATAAATACCTACCCAAGCATACAATATTGGTTCCAAATACCTAAAGGATTCTACCCAGATTATATTCTTCAGGGGATTAAAAACCCTGAAGATTGAGCTAGCTGACTTATAAGCAACAGAAGCAATGTAATTTCTGAAAAAATTTTAAGAAGAAAAGATTAAAACTAAATTCAGTGTTATGAGCTGAAGGGTGTCTACCTCAATTCATATGTTGAGGTCCCAACCCTTAGTACCTCAGAAAGTGACTGCATCTGGAGAAGAGTTAACGGAGTTAACAATGAGGTCATTAGGGTGGGCTCTAATCCAATGTGACTGGTCTCCTTATAAGAAGAAGAAATCAGAACACAGACACAAACAAAGGTAAGACCATGTGAAGACCCTGGGAGAAGACAGCCATCTCTAAGCCAAGGAGAGGCCTCAGAAGAAACCAACCTTGCTGATACCTTGATCTTAGACTCTCAGCCTCCAGAACTGTGAGAAAATAAATTTCTGTTGTTTAAACCGTCCAGTCCATGGTAATTTATTACAACAGCCCTCACAGACTAATGTTATTTTAGAAACCAAGAGAGAAACATCTGAAAAGGAGTTTCATATAGATGAGGTTAGCAAACTAAAACAATCCTCACAAATATTTTACTTTACTTGCATCATTTATATTGAAACATTAATTTTAATTAGAATTGTCTAAGTAATTGAGTTGTCGAATTCTTAAATCAATTTAAATTTTCTCACTATATCTCATATTCTCGCTAACAGAACCCACCTTTCACAAAGCAGTTAGAGAAGGTTTTATCTAGCACAGAGCACAGGAGCTAGCTAGTTACACTTTTCCGAATTTAGGCCCACGGTGGATTCCAATTTTTTTTTTAATTAATAGAAACACAGTTTAAAAGGCAATTGCATCAGAGTCACTGCCATAGCCTATCTCAACTTCTCAAGAAAATATCCATCAAAATATAAAATAAACATGCCTAACTGCAAATCACCCTATCTCCAGAGTCCAGGGGGATTTCTACCAGGTCCGGCACTACTGTCTAGAAGGCACAGCCTGCACAAGTAAAATACTTAAGGCTGGTACAGAGGCAGAAAGACCCTTACAAATTCTTGACTTTCTTTATGAATTTGGACCCCAGGGTCAGAAATGAAGTTGAATCACATACAAACACATGACTCCATTGTCATTTACAGGTAAAGCTCAGATCTTTCTTCATCTCCATCTTTTTTTTCAAGTAGTAAAATACCCATAACATAAAATTTGCCATCTGAACCATTTTTAAGTGTACAGTTTAACAGTGTTAAATATATGCACAAGTTGAGTAACCAAGCTCTAGAACCTTTCATCTTGCAAAACTGAAACTCTACACCCATTAAACAATAACTGCCCGTTTCCCCCTCTCTCCAGTCCCTGGCAATCACCATTCTACTTTCTGTCTCTCATATTTGACTACTCTAGGTACATAATATAAACAGAATCATATACTGTTTGCCTTTCATGACTGGCTTATTTCATAGCATAATGTTCTCAAGCATGTCGTGTCATGTCATGTCATATGTTAGAAATTCCACCATTTTTAAGGCCGAGTAATATCTCATTGTATGCATGTACCGTATTTTGTTTATCCATTCATCTGCTGCTGGACACGTGGGCTGCTTCCATATTTTGGTATCGTGAATAATTCTGCTATGAACATGGGGGTGCAAATATTTCTTTGAAATCCTGTTTTCAATTCTTTTGGATATATACCCAACAGTGGAATTGCTCAGCTCTATCTTTTATACTCCTATTACTTTCTAATGACTAACAATTTCAACATTAAGTGTTTAAATTTGCGTTCTTAAATTTGATAGAAAGTGAGTAGAGTTGAAAGTCGGACATATAGGAAGAGAAAGCTAAATACCCTCATGGGGCAACTGGTATAAAGGATCACTTGTATAAATTATTAATTGAATTCCTTTTGTCCTTTTGGGGGGAGGAGTGTCACATATCCTTTTAAGACTCTAATAAAGTCCATGGCACCTATCCGAGGAAAAAAGTGCACATAGAAATGGACATCCAAAAATACCTATATAATTTCAGGACATTCGTGTGCCCCTGAAGTCCGTCTATGAACACTGCATCTGAAAGGCTGCAGACTAAGAAAAGCCAAAACTGGGTTTCAAAATTCTCATAAATGCTAAGTATCAATAAATACTATCTAAACTCAGAGGATGACATGCTTTGGATCTCTATGTGAGTCAGGAATCCAATGTACCTCATAGTCCATCACTAGCTAGCTCTTTAAATATTTTTAGACCCCAAGTCATAGACAATAAAAGCTGTGCTGTCTCTGATACCCACCCCAGGAGACTACGCACATCAGGCTAAATGAGGCATGTGGAGGAAACGACAGAAAGCACGGGTGAATATGCAGTTTAAAGATTGGTAAATAGGACAGAGGGGGGAATCTGACTCACAAAATCTGTTTCAAGTTTGCCCATTTCTTGCTTGTAGCTTCTCATCCTGTTGCTGTACATTCCTCGACTTTGGGGCGGTATCTCTCGGACTTCCAGATCCATCTGTTCAAGCTGGCAGGGTGAGAGGAAAACGTGACTTAAACCATATGCTTATACTTTATTTGGCCAGATGTTTAGAGCTGAAAGGATTTAATCCCAATTTCTCGTTTTATACCTGAGGAGCCAGTCCGAGGGAGCTGTCTGTCCATGATCAAGTAACATCGGGACTGCTTTTGGGCTTAAGTTTTGTTTACGGCAACAAATAAATAGTTCCTGAGTGCTTGCTAGTGACATGCAGAGTGCCAAAGTGATGGGTAGTAAGGAGGGCACGTATTGCATGGTGCACTGGGTGTTATACGCAAGTAATGAATCATGGAACTTTACATCAAAAACTAGGGATGTACTGTATGGTGACTAACATAATAAAAAATATTATTATAAAAAAAAGAATGTTTTTAAAAATATATGCGTTAATCCAAACATCCTCAATAATAACAATTTTAATACCTTTGGTGTGTCCTATCATTCAATCCAGCCTCAGCTGGTTTGGTCTTCTGACCCCAAACCAACCAGGACTATGGGAATGTAAAACAAACCATTATTTCTACCCTAAATCTATAAAATGTCAGCCCAGCCTTAGTCATTTGGTGAAAATTCTTCTGGAAACTCTTTTCTGATTAGGAAAATCACCAATATGTGATCTGAACCTCCAGCCTCACTCCTTCTGCTTTATAACCATGTTGATGTGGCATTAAGGGGATACAGTAATCTACTAAATTACACAAAGCTCAACGAAATCACAGCCGCATACTTTTCAAGAATCTGGCATTAGTAACACTTTGGATGCAACACATGCTCATTTAATGAGAGGCAATACAGAAATACTGTGACGGTTAAGAACACAGGCTTTCGAGTCAGACGCCTGCGTGCACATCATAGGCTCCACTATTTACTAGTTGTGCAGCCTCGGATGGGTTTATTAACTCCTCTGGGCCTTACTTTTTTCATTTCTAAAAATAGTATGTCTTTTGTAGGACAGCTGTAAAGATTATATGGTGTAATTCCTGTAATGTGCTTACAACAGTGTCTCTATATCGGTAATCGCTAGATTAATGTTAATAATAGTCGAGATGATTACTGACGATGCATTAGAAATACAGCAAGTACAGACAGGAGGTATGAGAGGTAGCTTACTTATACTTGGCATTAAAAAATGAAAACCATCAACAACAGCAAATTGGTTCAGGCCATGTCAAATAAACTCACATCCAAAAACGCTGCTCTATATCTTACCTTTTCAAACACCCTAATGAGTTATTTCCATGACTACTATAAGCTTATCACTAATAAAACTCTTACTTGTCCAGAGTGAGAGACTGAATAACCAGTCTTTTCAGATAAACCAGAAAACCACGTTTCAATTCACAGGCCTTAATTTTTATTAAGAGAGAGAGAAAGATACTTTTAGTTAGCCTTGATTTAAGCAGTGACCATTTAAATTATTGCCGTGTCTCAAAATAAATGTGAAACACCAATAAATTAAACAGTTACTCAGCAAGGCAATTTTTAAAATACCTCTCTGGGGGCACCTGGGTGGCTCAGTTGGTTGGGTGCCTGCCTTTGGCTCAGGATATGATCCCAGGGTCCTGGGATCGAGCCCTGAGTCGGGCTCCCTACTCAGCAGGGAGTCTGCTTCTCCCTCTCCCTTTGCCCCTCCCCCTGCTTATGCTCACGCTAATGAATAAATAAATAAAAATCTTTTTAAAAAATTTTAAAAACCCACTTCTCTGAAATCATCAAGTACCTAGCTCTAACCGGGTGAGCAGGATCATTCAAGTAACTGCCTAAGTACACATCGGTGAAAATCCAAGAGTTAACTATACATCTGTTTAAGGCATTTTATAAAGACCCTGGAAACGAAATTAAAAGTAGGTAAGTAAGAAAAAAAAAAAGTAGGTAAGTAAGAAAAAAAGGAAACACACAACAAGCAGTTCCAATGAAACCATAAATAAGTCTAACACGAACTTGTTTTGTGTTGTCCCAACATTCAGACGGCCAACATAACGTGGGGGACACGGTAATCACAAGATGAGCAGCATCTAAGAGCTTAATACAAACCAGTTGTTCAGCAGAAACACAAGTAATCCTAATAAGTGAAATAAAAAAGAAGTTTTTCTGCAGGGTCCTCATCCAAAGGAGAGGATGTAATACAATGAACAGTGTCCTTAACAAGGATGTCATCGGAATTAAGTAAATCAGCTGTCTGATCATTTCAAACAAATAGAAATACGTATCTTAGATAGAACTCCTGGGGTTGGTCACCACTGAGGATGGCTACAAGGTCCATAGGGGATGACTATATTTTATACTTCCTGGTACAGTAAAATCTTGGTTATTAGGAAACCAGCTTTCTAACATCACTGAGTACCTTGATGGCTCAACAAACCAAAACACAGATTTTGATGCAAAAGAACTGCTCCTGGGAACTCAACAACCATACAAGCAGTCAGCTCAAGACCCAACGACCGAGCGGCTGCCCTGTGCTACCGACGGAAAACTTGCTGGCCAGAAGGAACGGGTGTCCTGGCTGGCAGCTACGGTATGCAGAAGTCAGTCTTTTTATGTGAAGGCTGGAGAGCAGGAGAGAAATAGCTGACTATAAAAAGGGAAGGAAGTAAGGAGAAAAGCATTTGCAAAAAGGAAGAACCTGTCAGAGAGAGGCGAACACTCGAAGCTGGGGAGTTGGAGGCAAAGCTGCCGCGGCGACAGCACAGCAGGGATGAGAAATGGATCTTCCGGGGCACGGAGAGCACCCGACATTCTGATGGCTAGAAAAGAGCCAGACAAGACAGAGCAGTGCGATGAGCTCACTACCGCAGCCCTCCAAGTCACAGAGCAAAGGTCTGCGGTGTTGCAGGGAATGACAGCCACCCATTTCTGCAGAGCCCTGAAAACGGCCGCCCCTTGTGTATGGCCCTCTCGACAAAAGTCAGTCAGTCAGTCGAATAAGCTTGGAAACGCTCCATGCTTTAGCTGCCTCCTACAGTCCCTTCTTAGAGATTCACAACGCCTCTTAGTCTCCTTAAGGGTCCAAGAAGATTCTTAGAAAAACAACTGAAAAAGATGCCAACCTCCAATTCTCTTTAAGCTAGCTAGTTTCCCAAACGTACTTTAACTGCTAACAGAAGTCACCAGAAACACACTCGGGAAACTGTTCTAAGTATATCACTAAGTACATACGTACTGAAGGAACCCCAAGTAGCACCCCTCAGTATTTAGGAAAGCAACACACTCATTTGGGTCCACAATGCAGTAACAAGTAGAGTCGTACTTGCGATACTTGGCTTTAAAACCAAAAACTGGGACACGATACCTTTGAATACTTTCTGTTCCTTGATTTGCAAGTTTATTTGAAAAAGTAGTAGATGAGCTAAAACTCTGCGTTTAGCATATTTAATTATAAGCCCATATTCCACCACTTGCTGGGTATGGCACCTTAAAATTACTTAATTTTTCTAGGCCTCAGTTTCCCCATCCACAAAATGGGGGCAAGAACGGCATTGAGAATCACTCCTCCGTGGGTCTCTCACGCTCCCAACATGTCTTCCTGGGCATGCCAAGAATGCGAGGCCCTGACCGCTCCTTTCTCAAGCCATTTCTCAGGGTTGTATTTACAGGGAGCAGCCCTGGGGGAGGAAATACTCTGTCCCTCTGGGACAAACAGCAGACTCGTTCACAGGCTGCTACATAGCAGGGCATTTCCCAGCCTCCAGGTTCTCTCCCTGTAAAGTATTCTGCTGTGTGTAGGCTTTCTTCCAGGCAAACCTGCATCACCCTGTGGGAGCTGGGGCTCAGGGACCTGAGGCAGCGTGCTGAAACTCTGACAGCACCCTTCACTGTAATAAAATACTTTTGTCACTGACCTAGGAATCTCCTGTCTTCCGCCAGCAACCATGAAACTGTGGCAAGCTCACCTGTTACAAAGCAAGTCAGGGAACATCTCAGGTCCTTAACACTTCTTGATGAATAGCATTTATCTAACAGGACTTGTGTGAAAATTAAATATTATAAAGCAGGTGGTATGCTTAACCCAGGGTCTGGTACTCAGTATGCCTTAAACAAGCATGAGCTATTTCTAGCTATTATGAAAAGTATTATGAAGGAATAAAAATTAAAGGTGGACCTTTAATGAATTACCTTTATTAAGAAAAATAAAACCCAAGAAACTATTAAATTCTCTTCAATTTAAAACTGATCAAGTCCAAATTATAAAATGCTAATCAGAAATGTTTCATGTTTCTACATAGTATAAAACAGGCTAGAGGAAGGTATCAGCAGAAAAGCTCTGGTTGTATGTTAAAACACATGACCACGTCTGTACCTACCAGTTCTTTTGCTTCTTCGAGCTGTTTCTCCACATTTGCAACCATCTGCTTCTTCTCATCTGAAACAAACAATAAATACCAAGGAATTGCTAAGAATACAAGCAAATGTAATATATGAAAACTTCTATTCTTATATACCTTTTCTCTTCTGGTGAGAGTAGAGAATTACCACATCAGGCAAATGACCGGATCATTCTTTAGCGAGTTAGGAACCACTTTAGGCCACTGAGCCCAGACTGTGTGGAAATATATAATCCCATGCAGTATCCAATTCTGAAAAGATGCTATAACATTTCTAAAAGAAAACAAAAATGAACTTGTTCTTTAGAAGAAACTGTGTCAACAAGAGCAGATTTCGAGGAGTCTTCAGAGTGGTGACTTTAATAAACTGGGAATAACTGACTTATGAATACAATATAAAAATCACATGGGGTAAATGGATGATGGGTTAAGGAGCACTTGTAGAGATGAGCACTGGGTGCTGTAGGTAAGTGATGAATCACTAAATTCTACACATGAAACTAACTGGAATTTAAATAAAAATTTGGGGGGAAAAAGTCGCATATCAAAACAATTCCTGAAACTGGGCATGATCTTACAATCCTTTAAAAGATTGCAATTTCATTAAGAATTGGGTGTAATGAAAGAAATATTTGAAGTCAGGACTACTGATTCTAAACCCAAAGTCACCACCTACTTTGCTGGTTTTGAGATCCTGGATAAGAAAGAGTTTTTTTCTGAGACTCAGTTGCTACTCTCTAAAATAGAATTTTAAAATAGTTAATTCTTTTTAGCTCACAAAGCTGATGGAAGTAAAATTACTTTTATAATTATGAAGTGCTAAGTCTCTGTATGCAGCTTATTCAAACTCTACCAGCATTAAGTTATCACCCAACTGTAGCTCCCTTTCCCGGGAGAGACATGTCCTAGCAGGTATTTTCAGAAAACTTCTCACCCCCATTCCAAAACAATTAGTCCATATATTCAGAGACTACACCCAAGTTTTGTGCTAAGCAAATTTATTGAACATTTACAGTTTTGTGTCTAGCATCCTTCTTTTCTCAGGCAATAACCTCACTCTTTTGAGGCTCTACTCTTCACCAAACAGGTTGATAGGAAATGTTCTCTCCTTCTATGACCCTGCCCCTTTGGTCACAGTGACCTAGCAAAGCATGGACTTCTGCCCCTAGCTGGACCAATCCCAGTAGCTCAATCCCTCTTGCCACATTGGTCTGGCTGGTGGAAGCAAGTCGGCATGTAACTGAAGCAGACCAATCAAAGTCCTCGAGCAACAGCAAAGTCTTTTCCCCTCTCTTGGTAGAGTATGATGACGTGAGTCTAGCAGCTGTTGGCATCCATTGTTCTAGCTACAAGGACAGCCACTTTGCAGTGGTTAAGAATGAAGTCTTTGTTGAAAAAGAAACAAAGCTGAGGGATAGGTATGTAATAGGTAGGTAGGTAGGTAGATAGGTAAGCAAGGAGGTAGGTAGATTTAGTTAGTTTCTGGTTCCAGATAACTCTGAAACAGGTTTTGCTTGACTTTATCATGATTTGTTTTCTTGAACTGACAGATTTCTTTATTTAAAGTTAGGTTTCGGGGCACCTGGATGGCACAGTCAGTTAAGCATCTGACTCTTAATTTCTGCTCAGGTCATGATCTCAGGGTCTTGAAATCGAGCCCTGCATCGCATTCTGTGCTCAGCGTGGAGTCTGCTTAAGACTCTCTCTCCCTCTTCCTCTGCCCCTCCCCACTGCAGACGTTCTCTCTCTATCTCTCTCTCTCCCTCTCTCAAATAAACAAATAAATAAATCTTTAAAGTTAGGCTTCTGTGAACCTAACAATGACAACTAATACAACAAACTAGAGAAGTCATGAAGCTTGAAACGGGTACAACATTTAGTAGCTGACTAACTCTTCAGAAGGACAGTCAACACTAAGTGGGGAATCTTTAGAAGTTATTGTTTTGCTAGAACCATAATTAAGTTTTGCCAACCCCACCCCTTCCCTTTGATCCCTCCAAACTAAGGGGGTAGCTGTCACATAAGATGTTTTAATATATACTCCAAATAAGAAAAATGCACATTTGAAATTAAAATTTGATTTATTTGATTGGTGTTCCCTCTTTGAAGAAGTTAAGCCTACATATGGCCAGATTAAAAATTTAGTATATGACCCCGAATTTATTTGCTCCTGGCACAGGTCAATCTGTCCAACACCTCCGCAAGTTACCGGAGAAGCACACGATTTTTATGCCAGAGCAGGATATGAAATAAAACAGCCCATCTTGGACCAGGGGTGAGATTATGAATCTCAGAAGGAACATCTTGTTTTCTTTAAGGTGGTCAATTGTTAAGAAAGTCTGCACCGGACCTCCAGGACTAAGAAGCACCAGCTTTTCTCATCAATAAAACAAAACAAAGGAAGAAGCCGTCCTTGTCCTGTATTCCCCTTTGCTACTAATTTCTCTCTCCTGTATCCACAGTCATGTTTCCCTTTCCCATCTCCCCATTTCCTTCCCGTAATCTCGCTCTCACCCCCACCAATCCAGTGAAATAACTCTTAAGTCTGATGACCTTTCCTTTGCCCAAACAAATGGACATCCTCTGGTCCTACTTTTACTAATCTTGTGGCATCCGATATTCTGCCCCTCCCATCTTATCACTTTTTCGTCTCCTGGTTTTCACGACCCTCTGATTTTCTGATCCTCCTACACACTCACTTCTGTCTCAGTGTCCTCTGCCAGCATCCTTTTCCTCCATTTATCCTTTAACTTGTCGGCATTCCTGGGAGTTCGGTCCTTGCTTCTCTTCTGACTATGATCTATGCTCCTGGACAATTTCATCCACTCTCATTTTTAAACTGTCATATTATGCATTTATGATCCCAAATCTTTATCTCTAATCCTGATATATTTCCAGGACCCAAGACCTTTAATCTCAATGCCTATGCCCACCTCCACTGTGACTGCCTTACAAACTGCTATTCAAAATTCGCTTCAGAGGGGCGCCTGGGTGGCTCAGTCGTTAAGCGTCTGCCTTTAGCCTAGGGCGTGATCCCGGCGTTCTGGGATCGAGCCCCACATCAGGCTCCTCTGCTGGGAGCCTGTTTCTTCCTCTCCCACTCCCCTTGCTTGTCTTCCCTCTCTCGCTGGCTGTCTCTCTCTCTGCCAAATAAATAAATAAAATCTTAAAAAAAAAAAAACCAAATCCGCTTCAGAAATTATCACCTCTTTGAAGCTTTTCCTACAAAAGGCTTTTCCTACAAAAGAGTTAGCTGTTCTCTCTTACAGAAAACATCTACAACCCTTACCTAATTCCAATAATTTCTCTCTCACTTACAGGTCTGATTTATCTTCTAGGCTAGGGGCTTTAATTATGTCTTAATGATCTTTATAGCACTGAGCCTGTCATATGATCAGTTCTTGAAAAATGATGGTTAATTGAATAAATAATGTAGGACAGTGCAAACATTTACAAAAGAAACTATGCTACCAACCACCTGCTTTCCCTGTCTTCATACGTGCTCCTCTCAACCACTTAATCTTCCTAAAATGTGGCTTTGACTGCATCACTTAAGCCTAGCACAAGGTCCTTCACATTCCAGATTCAAACAACCTTTCCAACTTTATTTCCAACTACTAGCTCTCCCGTATATATGCTACATGCTAACCAGACAGATGATTATTACATAAACATCTCTCTCTCTCTCTTCTTTTTTCCTGCTCTAACCTTTTGTTTAAGCTACCACTTCGGGTTCTTTGGCTGAATACAACAGAATTGATTCTGGCTAACCTCAGCCAAAAAAAAGGGACTTTATTAGAAAGATAGCTGTTAGAGAAGGAATCTTATTAGAATAAAATGGAGTGGTTCATAGAGTCAATGGTAAAAATGGGCCCCCAATCTCAGGAAGGACAGCTCCCAGGGTGGCTTGGGTACCAAGGGAGCAGGAACTCACTGACAGTCTCTGCAAAGGGAGAGTCTTGAGCAGCAATACCATGCTCTCTTTTTGGTTCATTCTGCCCAAAATTTGAATTCAAGCAAACATTCTCTGAATGCGCTCACTTGGGTAATGTGTTTACCTGTTGACCTGGATGGGGCATGGCGGCCTGTCAGTTCCACCGAGCCTGGGTTTAGGTAGTTCCTCAGTGGAAAACTGAGGTGCTGCTATCAGAAAATAGAATAGAGGATTCTGGGCAGTCCAAAACAACAGATACGCACCGCACCCAGCTATTGCAACCTCTCCTAATATACCCTTTCCCATATTTGTCTGCTAAATCCCACCTCTCCTCGAGGTGATTGCCTGGGACAGATCTTATCTCCTCTGAATTCCCAGACTTCTGTGCTCTGCTCCAGTGGCTCTGATGGTCATGAGAAAGTGCTTTCTGTAGTCTTCCCCTCACCTTCACTTCCAGATCCTTGGAGGCAGGGACCACTCTTGTCCAGTCTCTGAATTTAGCCCTCTCCAGCGTTCCTCACATTTTTAAGAGAATGAATAGGTGATGATTTAGGAGCAAAGCATGAATGAGGAAGAAAGGAAGGAAAGAAAGACTGAATGAGATGACCTTGAAAAAATCTACTAACATAGTTTTTGGCAGCCTTCTAGCATTATTCCTATGTAATTCCGAAGACAATTCCATCCTTTCCACACCACGTGGCATCCACTTTACAAATGGTACGTTCCTAGAACTCAGAACTTCATAACTAACAGCTACCATTATTTTCACAGGGCTACATGCTTAACATTGTCAGAGTCGATTCTCGAAACAGCCCTTTGGAGACACTAGTATTATCCCATTCTCAAGCAAGTACATAAACTCAGAGTGATTAAATAATTTCTCCAAAGTTAAACAGCTAATAAATTGCAGAATTGGAATTCCAACAAGGTCTTCTGTCCAGAACTGAGCTCTTAACCTCTGATGTACTACATAAAATATACTATATAAACAAATCTCATCACCTTTTTTTTCTTTTGCATATAGGCTTGATGAATGCTGGCATACACATAAGTCTTTGCATAGAATGATCTCTTCTTGCGCACGCAATATTAACAGAAGTGCTTAGTGCTGATATACACACAAATCTACATAGCATTGTTAGTATTAAAAGAAGAACTTGCACACCCTCTCCCCCACAAAATAGTGTAAGTGTCAGAGCTAACTCGAATTCAGTGACTGGTACCTGTTTTTGTGCCATGTAGCTATTTTTAGATAAAATAGCAGTAGAAACTATGTACTGGGAAATGTGGAGTAAAACCACTAATAGAGGAACTTTTTATATTAGAGAACTTAAAAACGGATAAATTACTAATGCTACACTATGTAGCATGGTAGGGAATGGTCAATACTGAAACAAAGCCATTCTAGAATGATCCATGTAATAATGGATTAGAGTTGGAGATAGCAATACGAATTCATGCTTAGCTTACTATAGATGGCTACACATACAAATATTTATATCTACATGATTTATTGTACACACACGTACTTCCTTGTCTGTCAGCTCAGAAGGACTAGAAGCAATAATACCCCAGTAGTAATGAGTGTATTTAGTATCCAGATCTTGTTTCTTTCTTCTTCTTCTTCTTTTTTTTTTTTAAAGAGAGAGAGTATGGGAGGTTGTCAAAGGGAGAGGGAAAGAATCCCAAGCAGTCTCCACGCTCAGCATGGAGCCTTACATGGGGCTTGATCTCATGACCTTGAGATCATGACCTGAGACGCAATCAAGAGTTGGACGTTTATCCCACTGGGCCACCCAGGTACCCCTAGGTCTTGGTTTCTAACACCACTTCTCAATAAATGGAAGTAGGACTCCTTGTAGAAATGGCTGATTCTGGGACTGGTATAGGAAAAACACAAGATGATAGTGGAGTATTTTATAATACTGGAAAGTAAGAAAGTGCTAAAAAGGAAAACAAAACAAAAAACAAACCTGCAATGATAGGGGTATATCAAAAGGACACAGAAGCCAGCTAAAAGGGCTTCCAAAGGTCAAAGGTGGAACAATTTGAGCAACAAAATAAAGCAGTACTGGAATACAATACAAAGAAAAAAATAAATACGATGAACCCATGGATTTAAATGACTGAATAAGTAAATGGAGATAGACAAAATCTCTCCTGTAGAGAATCCCAAATGATTTATACAGATGCTAAAGCCTTCAAGGAGGTGGAATGTGATTCCTCACTCCTCAAGTGTGGGCTCTGCATAGGATTGCCTTCCAAAGAGTACGGAAAAGAAGCAAAAGAGTAACTTTACAGTAGTGAAACCTGACAAACACTACCTCAGACAGGTGATCAAAGTTAGTTAGCATCAGTAGTGATAAGTTGTGTTACAGTATATTCTTGATATAATGTGATAAAAATAGTGCTTTATTTCTGTGATCTTCTTCCGCCAAACCTAGAACTCCAGTCTGATCATGACAAAAGTATCAGGCAAATCCCAACTGAGGGATATTCTATAAAATATCTGACCAGTACTCCTCTAAACTGAAGTCTAGAGAAAAGCCTGAGAAAACTGTCACAGCTAAGAGGAACATAAGGAGCCCTGACTGCTAGATGTTTTGTAGTATCCTGGACTGGATCATAGAATAGTGAAAGGACATTAAGTAAAAACAAACAGATAAAACAAAAGATAAGGAAGTCTGAATAAAGTATGGACTTCATTTAATTATAATGTATCAGTATGGGCTCACTGGCTGCAACAACAAATACATCATATTAAAATATGATGTTAACAACTGAGGAAACTGGGCATGGGAGATATAGGCTTTCTCTGTATTTGCCAATTTTCTATAAATTTAAACCTGAAATTAATAATTATTTTTAAAAAATCAATGAAGTCATTACTCAGCTTAACTACATTGTGGAAGGGAGAGTGGTCCCTCTGGGATTAGAGTGTAGGCACAGGATTAAAGTATGCCAATCCAATTTACTGTGCACGTAAATTCCTGAATTAGCACTGGGACCATCTCTTCAACTCTGACTTTCTGGAACAACAGAAATGCAATGCATGCAAGTCACACATGTAATTTTAAATTTTCTAGTCTCCATACTTTACAAAGTAAAAAGGAACAAGTAAAATTAGTTTTAAGATATAGCACATATTTAGTGCTATAGCACTAAACAGAGCACTCCTCTAGCACATATTTAGTTTTAATAATATTTCGCCCAATACATCCAAAATGTTCTCATTTCACTCTGTAGCCACATTCCACGCACTCAGTAGAAACATGTGGACACTACGGCTCGGGAGCCACACACATTTTCAGCAAACCACTGTATTCATAAATAAAAGCAGACTTTTCTGAATTCTTCCACCTACAACCACTACAACCACAAAGGCCAAGAGAGAATCACGGAACATTTACAGCTTCTTCTATTTACGATTACGCCTAGATGGTCTTCAAAAGCCTCCAAGGATGGACATAACTAACGACAGAGACTTGAGCATTTTCTTCTAGAAAGGACACTTGTCTTGCCCCACCCTTTCACTTCTCTCCCCGCCTCCCTCCTTGATATCCTGAGTTCCAAGCCCAATTTCATTTCATATCCAAAAAACCCTGATCACTCATATCCTTTCAAATGTAGGCATCAGCAAGAGAGATCCACCTAAGTCTAGTCTAGGCAGGAAATGAAGCAAGAATTGAGGTCCAAGTTTCCTTTAAGAGTTCAATTAATATCATAAAGTCTAAGAAGCTGGGTCCTAACTAACCCTATCAGCTGTTGTCTTCAGCAGTAGCAATAACACTGCTAACAGCTAATTTATCATGCACCTTTTCTGGGAAGAAAATTGTGCTAGTGTGTTCCAGGTTCTCTCTCATTTGATTTTTTACAACACTGTAAGGTTGAAGCAATTACCTCCTCTCCCCAACTTAAAGATGGAGGAAGCAGGCTTAGAGAGGCCAAGCAATTGGTCCAAGATTGCACATCTAGTTAGTAGCAGAGCAGAGATTCTTTTTTTTTTTTTTTTAAGATNGATTTTATTTATTTATTCGACAGAGATAGAGACAGCCAGCGAGAGAGGGAACACAAGCAGGGGGAGTGGGAGAGGAAGAAGCAGGCTCATAGCAGAGGAGCCTGATGTGGGGCTCGAACCCATAACGCCGGGATCACGCCCTGAGCCGAAGGCAGATGCTTAACCGCTATGCCACCCAGGTGCCCCAGAGCAGAGATTCTAAACAGATCCAATGCCGTCTGTGAATCTTACAAAGTGGTAGGATTCACAAAAGACCATGTATCTCTCTGTAAATGAAGTAAGCAAATAACTGCAGATGAACATTTTATTTAAGATTCTTGAGGATGCCTGCCTGATGTAATGGAACCTCTGCAAAGTATCCCCCCACTTAGGATTCTTCACCAAAGGAAAAAGAACTTCACAATTAGTATTAGTTATGGTCTTCACTCATCCATTTTCCCAACTTTACCACATAACTCTAATCATTAAAATTAAATTTCAAATACAGGGTCATAAAAATACTACCTAAGAAGGGATTGATCTGTTTCATTAGTCCAAGTACTAAAATTAAATTCAAACACTTCAGTCTAAGAGCAAAGTCTTTTTATTGTTAAAACATGTCACAGAGTAATCAAATTTCTTCCCTTAAAATGAAGTTTTAAAATACTCCATCTTTTCTATTCTCTCTGGAGGTAACGCTTTAATACCTTGTACATGCACAGCAGAAACTGAAGATCGCTGCAATCAATCCCACTCATTCTACTTCAATTTAAATAAGTTAATAAGTTGGGGGAATGAACTGCTCTGGCTGCAAAGTTTGCTCCAATTTTAAACTTCTCAAACCAAGTAAATCATAGTTCATCTCCTCTAGGTCAACCACTAATGAGATGGCCAGAGAGATTATAATTACTTTTAATCATACTGTTTTTCATGGTAATACATATTAATTTGTTAGTTCACAGACATACATCTGAAATTCCTAACTACATGAATTTATTTTTCATCCTTTTCTATTTATCAATTAGAAACACAGTATAAAGGGAACAAGCCTAAGTAACTATTAGGAGGGAAACCACTACATTTTTAAGAATTACTATCATTCAATTAGTCAGCTCAGTAAGCACTTTTCCAGTGCCAGCTGCACAGTCTTCTTTCAATACCGGTGAAGCTGCTATGTTTGGGCCTTACATTATACTATATGCAAGGCCAGTGAAGGCCTTATTTTTAAGGCACTTAAATCTAAGGTTTCCTTCTATATGGTAAGAATGGTTACATTGAAACATAAAGACAAGAAAAAAATGAACTGTAACAAAATCTGTTTTTGTTTTTTTGCTTTGTAAAAATCAGCTTTTACAAATTTGCACCCATGGACGACTTCGTTACTTTATATAAAACACCTCCCCAATACAAAATCTATTAGCCCAAACAGAAAATGCTTCTCTGTTAAAACTGTTACAATTAAAAATAAATAAAAATCCAACTGAAATCACAAGTCCTGATACTCTGAGACTCTGGGATTGAAGTCAAAGGAAGTAGTCTCCAGCAACAAGGATAACAAAAATCAAGATGGTCTTGGGCAGTGGAGAAAAGCTGAACTGAAGAGAAGAGACGAGGTGATGTATCATGAAGTGATGAGGCCAGCAGCTACTTTCTCCACAAAAATCTCTGAGGCAGCAGAGCTCGGTGGTATATGCTACCTTGGTTCTGTCCTCTTGTTCCCTCACTTGGGCTCATAAACCTCTTTAAGACATCATCCACATCACCAGAACTAACTGGGACTTCACAGATGAGTGGGGTGTAAGTTCAGAGATCCTGGTTTCAAGCAAATGTCCCTATTAATAGAAAACAGGTGGGGGAGGGGGAAAGAAAAACAAAGAAATAGAGGAAGAAAATTATTTATAAACACACTAGTTTGGGGAAGTAGGGAAAGGGAAAGAGGAATGACAACTTAGGTCCTACAGAAATTATTGCTGGCATCAAGGACAAACAAGGTGGGAAATGGGAAGTTGCCCACCAGTTCACAGATCAGTGAGCATCCTCTTTTGGACGCACTACACTCCAGAGCCAGGTAGGGCCAAGTCCAGACGATTGTTCAATTGCCCTAACAAATCTAAGCCAAAGTAATAATCTTATCTGCAACTAGCCACTCAAATTCAATCTGTACTTAGAGAAAGATAAATCCTAAAACAATGTCTCACACACACACAAAATGACCAAATATCATATTCATATATCTGTTCATTTACTTTAACATTTTTCTGAGCCCTAAGTAAATGCCAAATAAATCAAACATAGCGCCCACCTTCATAGTTGACAGTTGAGCATGGAAAGCAAGATACGCTAAAATACAAAAACAAGGGGCACCAGGTTGGCTCAGGTTAAGTGTCTGCCTTTGGCTCGGGTCATGATCCCAGGGTCCTGGGACGGAGCCCCCACAGAACAGCTAGGAGTCTGCTTCTCCCTCTCCCTCTGCCCCTCGACCCCCACCCTCTGTGCTCCCTCTCTCTCTCTCACTCTCTCTCTCAAATAAATTCTTTTAAAAAACTAAAAAAAAAAAAGAAAAGAAAAGAAAAAAAGAAAAAAGAAGAAAAAACACAAAAAACCAAGAACACTTCCAGATGGGATACGTGGAATTTTAAAAGTGAGAAAAATTATCCTGCATCAAATGTTACATAAAATTAGGTTACAATCTCCTAAGAAGAATGAGAAATAAAAAATGGGGTTGGGGGTATGGAAATACTAATTATAGCAACTAACTCCAAAAAAGGGCATTCCGTATGTTAAATTATGTAATCTCCACAATTCCACGAGAGACGTACAGTTCTCCCCATTTCACCAAGAAGGAAAGTTGACAGCAGTTTAAGAAACTTTCGTAAGTGCCATAACTTTTAAGTGGCAGAGCTGGGATCTGAATCCTGGAACCATGGCTCTTAACCCTATTTTGTCGCATATAATATTACCACTAACAAAACAACTGGTTACTGTATATTATAGACCCATGATCTAGGTACGTTCATTCACTCTCTTTGACTACTCATATCTCTATTTTACAAATGAAACAAAACAAAATAAAACAAAAAACTAAGAGTCAGAGAAACGTTCCCAAGGTTGTACCAAGTAACAAGGCGGTGAACTCCGGTGAGCCCAGAAAACTCAGCGTAGTCTCTGTTCATGGCAATCCACAGCCCAGCCTGGACTGCGCGTTTACCCTCAACCAAGTCCAGCTCCATCACTCCGGGAGGGCCCCTACACCACCTCGCGCCTCAGAGACGTTCCACCGCCCGCAAGCCTCGGAGCCCTCGGGGGCACCCCCGCCCGGCGGGGTCAGTGCTCTCACCAGGAGGGAGTCGGGGGACCCTCGCAATCTTGCTGGTGATCTCTGCCGTAAGCACTGCGAAGTCCTGTTCGTAGCCTTCGAAGTCGGATGACATGGCGGATCCGGAGTGATGGGCCCGGGCCGGAGCCCAGGTCGTGGCAAAGGCCACGCGGGACAGAGGAACACGGCGTAAGGACCCCGGGAGGGGGCCTCGAGTGCTGAGCGGAGAACTGGGGACAGCTCCCAGCCGGGCCGCTTCCTGGTTGTTCGTTGCAATCTCTGTCCTCCGGAATTTGGCCTGTGTGCGTTTTTTATTGTCCGCCCAGGCTTCAAGATTTAAAAATTCGCGAAAGAAAAGCACTTCTATTAGCGCTCCCCAAAGCTTTCTAAAACCTGCGGGTTCTCGGGGATCACTAAAAGCATTTTTTTTTTTTTTGCCCCTCCACGTTCTGGAAAGCGGCTCCGGCTCCCCAAGCGAAAGATCCCAGGAACTTGCTTCCCGAGGGAAGTCTGATGAAGCGAACCTCCCGGAAGTGGCTGTCGCAGAGACCGCGCGCAAGGGGCGGGAGCTGGAGAGCAGCGGCGAGAGCGCTAGCGGGGAGAAAGACTGGTCGCGGGAGGTTCTGCCCTCCATCCTCTTACAACCAGGATTTGCTTTCTGCTTGCGCTAGACTGAGGTCCCCATGACGGAGTTATCCGAAGAGGAGAAAACCTGTTCCGGGTGAGCCCAGGCCACCCCGGAAATGCGATGGCCGAGGAGCGGGCACCAAGGACCAGACTGAGGTGGGAGTCAAGGCAAGGGATGTAACTATGATTTTGGCGGTCTTTGCCCCACCCGAGTGAGCCCAGAATCGCCAGAATGTTGAAACCAACCACGCTTGCGGGGATGTTTCTCCCCTGAGTGAGGATTTCTAAGCGTTCTGCTCCATGACACGGGCGGGAAACTGAGGCACAAGGCAGTAGCATCTGTTGCGTGAAAGTCCGTATTACCCTGTATCTGAGATCTTCCCTTGACTCACTGCAGTCCAATCAGAAATTCTTCCACAGATCTTCCGACGCTCGCCGTCCTGCCTTCCCCGTCCCTCGCTGCGGACGCGCTTCCTCCTCTTTTTTTTTTCCCCCAATATTTTCATTCATGTTCATTCTCCCGTGTTCCTCGAATCATGATTTCACACACACTTCTGTCTCCCGTCCCCTCCTTTCACTCTCTCTTTGCTTTCACTCGCTCGCCTCTTTACCTTTGGCCCAAATAGATCCTTAAGTTAGTGTTTTGGGGCAACCGCAGGCAAATGTAGACCGTGTCGGGCTCGTACTTGACAAATCGAGACTCGGTAAGAGGCGTTTTAGAACTCTGTAAAAGGAGTTCGGCGACTTGATTTCTAGTCTAGGTTCAGCCGTTACTTGTGAGCTTGGCGCAATCACTTAGCCTCTCCAAGCCAATTTCTTTTCTATGAGGACGGAAGCTGGATTCAGGCAACCCTAAACCCTGCTCCAGCTCTGAAATTCTCGGACTCCTCAAACCATTCACTAAATGTTGGGCAATCACAGTTCCCTGACAAGTTGAAAACGAAGGAATAAAAAGTAACTATTTTAGAATCATGTGTCCAGTTTATATGCCATTCAGACTTGAGCCCTATTTTGGATCAGATAAAAATAGTTCTCTTTGGCATTTGATAAGGTGCTCATCTCATAGTAGTTCACCTGTGGGATGCTTTTGTTTAGGTAGTTATTGGAGTTAAACATAGTATATAATAAATTTTTTTACTGAACTTTCTCATTTTGTTTTCTTTAGATTGGGTTTCAAGCCAGGATACTGGATTCTCCTAGTTAAGATAAAGAGCTCTGAGTGTGTAACAGTGAAAATGGCATAATCTGCATTAACGTCCCACAACTTGAAGGCATGACAATTAAGGAACACACATGGACTTGTGGCACATGTAAATGTGTGCACAGAAAAAGGAAATCTATAATTTTCTAAAAGTAGGAAGGCATTCTTCCTCACCAAAATGGGTACATTCTGCTCAGTTATCAAGTTTGAAAATCTCCAAGAATTAAAGAGACTGTGTCACTGGGGTCCCATCATAGCCCTTGGTGTTATAGCAATATGTTCTACGATGGCCATGATTGACTCTGTGTTGTGGTATTGGCCTTTACATACAACTGGAGGAAGCGTGAATTTCATCATGTTGATAAATTGGACTGTCATGATTCTTTATAATTACTTCAATGCCATGTTTATTGGTCCTGGCTTTGTTCCTTTGGGGTGGAAACCGGTAAGAAAAAAAGATCCCTTAAGATAAGGAACTCTAATGATAATCATATATTTAGTTTATGGCTTATCTGCTAACCAGTAATATCAGACACAGCCTACTTTTTGCCTTGGTAGAGGCTAAGCCTATTCTAATTACTGATCATTTAGAGCTCAAAGAATTTATTTTGTATCTGTTTGAAAATATTCATCTAAATTAGTATTTCCCAGAGACATCTTATTGAATACTTGTCCTGCATTAAAAGAAAAAAAAAGTATGAAGGGGGATGGGGAGTCTATAGTCCTAAGTTTAAGAAATACTGCATGTCATACACCTCTTATAGTTCCACAATGCAGTTTGGCTCTAGGATCTTTACCACGTAATACATTAACAGCCCTCAGAACTGAGAAAAACTCTTTAGAAATTGCTGCTTAAATCATAAAGTTTTAAAATCAGTGTTAAAATCATCACGTTAGGAAGTACAGTATGAATCATTTTGTGGCTTTTTAAAAATTGTAGAAAGCTTATGCTCATGAATTTCCATATTGCTTGCTGAGGGACACCACCTGATAGCTTGTTAGAAATGCAGAATCTTGGGCTCCACTCCAGGAATCAGAATCAGCATTTAATAAAATCCCCAGGTGATTCCTAGTTATGTTAATGTTGGAGAAACACTAATGTAGTGTACTATTTAAAGTGAGTACAGAGATGAGTGAAACAAATTCAGATTCTGAAAAACCTTATAATTGAGAGAAACCAAGGCACTTGTGTAAGTAACTAAGCTATAGAGAAGAATGGGATGAGTGCTATTGCAGCTAGAAGGACCTGATCTTTTTCAGCTGTGGACCTGAGGGAGGAGTGGAAATTTCCATGGATGGGGAAGAAGACATTTCAGGTTGATTCATGGTGGGAGCATATAGTCAGAAATACCCGGTTAGGTAATGCCAATAAGGCTGAAACAAAGGCAGATTGTGGAAGGCCTTAACTGTGTGAGGGATTATTAGGCCCTAGGGAGATAGTAGAGGTTTTCAAGCCAAGCTCCGACCTAGTCATCAGAGTTGTGTTATAGGAATACCATCCTGACAACAGACAGTTTGGATTAGAGAGAGACTACAGTAAAGGAAAGTAGTTAGAAGTGATTAAAACGGTGCAAGAGAAATTTCCTAAAGAGATCAGCTCCGATGTTTGAATCCCCACTCCAAAATACCTGCTGCATGGTCAGCTACCTTTTTCTTGAACTCCTCCCATTCTAATAAGAGTTTGGGGAAGTTGAACCAGCCACACTCAGTGGCAGCGGGTTCGGGTGGAGCATGGGGAAGAGAAATTAAAAATGAGTTCTGGGTAATTAGAAGAGCAATGTGGCTGTTACCAGAAACTCATTATTTAAAAATATTTCAGCTCAAGTAAAAGGTCTGGAAATGCAAGTTAGGATTCCATCCTTATCCCCACACCCCATAAAAAAAAATCAAATCATACCAAAGCGTTTATTCATAAGACTTGACATGTTATTACTTAGGATCAGATAACTGATATATTTTTGTTTATATTTTGCTACCAAGGAAAATTCTCAGGATAGCATGTATCTCCAGTATTGTAAAGTCTGCCAAGCATACAAGGCTCCACGGTCACATCACTGCAGAAAGTGTAACAGGTACTGTCTGTCTTTGCTCCTCATTGGGGACTGATCAGCTTGATTACTGGCCTTATGTTCTTTCTATCACATCAGTCTTAGTTTTAGTCTCTATAAGGGGGCTTCTTTATAAAAAATGATTGTCAAAATACTTATGTCCATATCTCCATTTTGTTCTTAAGTTATCAATTTTGATAATAAATAAGCCTCTTTTTTGTTATAAGTGAAAAGATTTGGTTGATTGATTGATTGGAAAAATACACGTTTACTTTTCTTCTTGCCCTGCCAAGAGTAAAAAGTTACGCCTTCAAGTTGTTTCCATAGATCAGGATTAATTGTGCTTGTCTGTTGTCATCTTGACTAGCTTTAGAATTGTTCTGCGTCTAAATTATAAGGGACACCTGCCCTTTCCATGATTTGGGTTGACTAATACTTAACTTTATGCAAATCTAAGAAATGTGTTCAGACACATATTATCACTACTGTTTAATACAAAAAAACTTAATGGGAAGAAAACTGAATCACTATAAGAAATACGAAATAAACTAGAACCTTTTTAAATACACAGCTCTGCCACTGATTAATAACAAATTTGTGATAAGAATGTTGAAGTTTAGGAAAACCATTTGTGGCAAAGATAGTTTGGTACGAGGCCAGGAAATGTTCTTCTAGCAACAAGGGAAGGAAGCTTGGTAAGACTTTGCTTGTTATACCGCATCTTATATTCCATAGTTAGCTTGCTTAGCTCAGAGAATCCACATCTAAAGGATGAGGACAGGAAGGAAGGAAGTTACAAGATCTGCTGGGTCCCGTGAACCCCGGTAGAGATTTAGAAGTGATATTGTTGAATCTCTGTTGTCCTCCACTTCAGTCACTGCATTTCAGAGCTAGAGGAAGACCAGGAACCCATGCTTATTTCTTTATAATGAACCTCTCAGTGGCGTCCTGACTTCTTAAAACAAACTCACTTGTAGCAGACATCTTTTCCTCAGAAGCTGTTACAAAGCCTGACTTTTCTTGTGCTGTTTAGAATTTAAAAGAAGTCACTGTTCAGAGTTGTTTAAAAACTCATAAAGACTTTGCTTTCTGTTGCATGGAGTAGAATTCCTCTGTGACTCATGGACATGCTGGATTCCTGTTTGCCTGATCTTTTGAAGACTACAGTTATTTAAAGTAGACAGGATTTTCTGCCTCATGTTTTGTGTAAATTTTTCTTGTTAGATGTGTGATGAAGATGGACCATCACTGTCCTTGGATCAACAATTGTTGTGGTTACCAGAATCATGCTTCGTTCACACTGTTTCTTCTTTTAGCACCACTGGGTTGTATTCATGCTGCTTTCATTTTTGTTATGACTATGTACACACAGCTTTATAATCGGGTAAGTGACAGTGTTTGTTACAAAATCACTGATGCCAAATTAAGTGGTAGCTATGATTATTTAAGAAGTCTCTTTCAGAAATATGATTTGTATGATTTAGGTTGGGAAACAGAACTTTGCTTTACCTATATGTGAATTTCTTTAAAAAAAAGTATTAAAATTAATTTTTTTCTTAAGATTTTATTTATTTGAGAGAGAGAGCATGAGCGGAAGGGGGAGGGAGAAGGAGACTCCCCGTTGAGTAGAGAGCCTAACACGGGACTCGATTCCAGGATCCTGTGATCATGGCCTGATCTGAAGGCAGCCGCTTAACTGACTGAGCCACCCAGGCGCCCCAACACTTAATTTTTAAGATGAGGAAAAATTATTTTGTTTTGGAAACTTACCTTACTAGCTGTAGTTGAAGTTGATAATATTTTATTGCTGTATATATAATTTATTTGATTTCACACTTTGTAGCTGTGACAAGAATAATTAGAGGGAAAAAAGGAACAAGAAGAAAAAGCCTGATATTTTCTATTTCCATCTAATTCATGTGACAAGTTGCAGTTCTTTTGTTCATTTCTAATTCCAGTGCCCTGGAAGGTAGCTCATGGAGCAGGCACGTGTCTTAAAATATCCTCCAGAAGATTAGGTTGACTAATGGGCAGGTAGTCAGGAGATAAAGTTCGGGGATCACAAATTCAATCCCTAAGGAAGCCTGGTGGGTAAATGATTTTCACAGGCCTGAAAGGACTGTAGCACCCGGAGAACATATGCCCTTCACAGGTGACAGCCCATATTCACCTTGGCCAGTTTCTGGTGTTTGGAAACCTAGTCCAGTAATACTAGATCTTCTAGTTTTTCAGGAAAAATCAGAAAATCTGGACTTTTTTGTTTAGCATTTCCTGGTTTTTAAATGTTGGCACCTGGCTGAATATTTTCAAACGTCTTACAGGCCAGGCAGTAGGCATCTGCAGGGCAGGTTTGGCTGCATTTTTGCCAGTTTTTAACTTCTGGTTGTGGCACATGTGGGAAGAAACTAAATTCTAGGCTTTCTTTTCTTTTCTTTTCTTTTTTTTTTTTTTGCTGTGGAAGATTTCCATATTGAAAAGCAAGGAGAAGGCGGTTGACACAATTACAATTTAGATGGACGTCTAGTGCTGTTCATGCGTATTAATGTTAGTGGGGTATGCCTTACGCTCTCTGAGGAAATAATTAAAAACAAAAAAAGTAACATTTGAAAAAAACAAAGAATGACATCCTGCATATCAGTATGAGTTCAAGCCCCAGTATTAATTAGAAACAAATTAGAAATTCATTTGCTTTTAGCCACAGCTTCAGATTATCATTTGTTGATCTTTTTTGATCAAGTTGTTTTAAATGTTCCAGTACAGTCTGACCATTTATGACAGCTGAGTATTTCAAGTGTGTGCTGTTGTTTGTAGCTCTCCTTTGGATGGAACACGGTGAAGATTGATATGAGTGCAGCCCGGAGAGATCCTCTTCCAATTATCCCGTTTGGATTAGCAGCATTTGCGGCCACCTTGTTTGCCTTGGGATTGGCTTTAGGAACAACCATAGCTGTTGGGATGTTGTTTTTTATCCAGGTAAGTTTCTTGGTTACCTCTAGCTAAAAGTTGTCAACTTATTGGGGCTGCTTATAATGAGAAAGAGATAAAGGCTACATTTAAATGTGCAGTATGAAATGGAAGTTATTGTTACCTATTCCATCTTGGTAACTGATCTCTGTACTAGTCAGATAATTTTGAAGTAACTTTGCCAGAATTTCCGGGTAATTGATTTAATTTTTAAAATGTTGTCTTAGAGTTATATATCACTTTATAGTTGAGAAAGCTCTTCTCACATTATAGTCTGTCTTGATCTTCACACCAACCCCCAGAAAGAGTTGAAGAGGAGTATTTTTCCCTTGCTTACAGATGAGTAATTGAATCACAGAAAGGTGAAGTGACTTAACCCAAGATCACCCACTCATGTATTCAATAAATGTAATTATTAATGCTGTTTTATAATAGCATGTATTTAATCATCATCATCATAATACAGCCAACGTTTATTGAGCGCTTACTATGTGCAAGACGCTGTTTTAGGGACATAACATGTAGTAGTTCATGTAATTTCAATAACAACCCTATGGTACGCATGCTGTTTAATGCTACCCTGGTGACTTACTCTAATTTCAGAGGCTACAATAATGAAACTGAAAAGCGTCCTGCACCTAGGGAAGTCGTAATTAGTAGTAAACGTTTAATACTGGCTCATGTGTGTATCACAGATTTATGAACAAAGTGCTATGAGAACCCATAGGAGGATGTGGCCCTAAAGAGATCACAAAATAGTTAAGACTCATTCCATTCACTTAATTAGCTTGTTCATTAATTGAAGGTCTTCTGTGGACCAGGTGGTGTTGGGCTCAGCCCTAGGAATATGACGAGGACTCCTTGCCCTGAGTGTTTTTACTGTGCCACACTGTTTCTGTGGACACAGCCATGCTAAAAGGAAACATAGACCTCTCAGAGAATCAGAAATGCTGGCTTCAGGGCTCTGGTACACCACCCAACCCTTTTAAACTCGTAGTTTTACAATATGCTGGTTTTGGTTATACTTCGTCTTCTATTAACCTGGGATCAAATTCTTTGATAAATTCCCCCTCTAATTAAGAATCATATTAGAAATAAATTAAAACCCTGTGGTGTAAAAGCCCACATAAGTGGAATTAGTCATAGCTAGGAAAATCGATTAATAGAATCAAAACTGAATATATTTGATTTTCAAGGCAAGCAGAATATCTGGGTTGACTGAGTCACTTTCTTGTAGCAAATAAATTAATCATAAACTTAAGGTTAAAGATAGTGATAAGAAATTTTAATAGCAAAATCCACAAGTACTGATTAAATGGATTATATCAATGTTTTATTAATACTCTGGAAACCTTGTTCAGAAGATAGTACTTAAAACATGAAGCTTTATTAAAATAGTATCTTCAGATTTGGTTATGGATTGCCACAATCATTTTGTGGAGTGGCACTGTTGCACAGTGCTTAAGAATAGACAGTCAGATGGACCACACCCTGAGTGTGTTACTTAACCTCTGTTATCCTGGTCTCTTCGTCAATGGAATGGAGCAATAAAAACTATCTCATAGGGTTACTACGAAGATGATAATCTTAAATGAACCAAAGTTTCATCATAAAATTTTACTGTTTATCATTTAATTTTCAGATGAAAATAATTCTCAGAAACAAAACTTCTATTGAATCATGGATTGAAGAAAAGGTAAATTTTAATAATTGTTTCCTCAATCTCAATAAAGATTAGTTCAGGAAAAAAAATAAAAGATTAGTTCATAGACCAAATTAACTAATAAATGCCTAGAAGTGAAAACTTCACTACCAGGTGGCTTTCTTAAGTCATTTCATGCCACATAAAAGATAAATATAGGAGAGAAACATTTTGATTCATTCTTGGTTTAATATAACTCCCACTGCTCGTTCACCCTGAGTTGCTGAAGAGGCCTAAGCCATACATTAAACCATTTGCCCATTCTTTCTCAGATTAGGAGTTAAGGCAGACCATTTGGAAAGGAACTTCTGTCCTACCAAGGTGCCATCAAGTTTTTTTCAGTGCCTTAGGACTAAAAAAACCTTGATAAGCCCTATCAGATGGGGCTTATAGCATAGCTTGCTACAGACCTCCCAACCTTTAATACAGTTGTGATTCTGTTGTGATTCTGTTGTAAAAAGTCAATCGGACTGCTCCCTGCCTAAAGCTTCTCAGAGCCTCACCATCACTATAGCAGCAGGGGTTATAAATCCAAATGCCTGCAGGGGCCAGGCAGATAACCTAGGTGACAGGAGCCAGCCTGTGTACTAGAGCTGCCTAACCGGTGAAGCCGATTGTTATCCTGGAAGGTGCTCACTAACTATACTGGGTTCATCTCATTGTTTTTCTAGAAAAGTAAGAGATCTGGATTTCTGTGACACCTTTTTGTTTTTATTAGCAAGCAATTCAAATTAAAAGCAAAAAACCTTGTGGGCCAAATGAAACATACCAGTAGGACATATTTAGCCTCCTGGCAGCCAGTCTGTGAACTTGAAGTTACAGCAATAGGTTCTTAAACTTCCTGGTTTCAGGACCGTTTTACATTCTCAAAATTGTTAAGGACACTAAAGAGCCTTTGTTACTGTGTGTAATGTATATCAGTGGTTGCCGTATTTCCTGAGAAAAATTTTGAAGATTTATGATTTCATTTAAAAATAATAATAAACCCATTTTATATTTATAAAAATAGTATATTTTTTAAAATTATTATGTTTTTCAAAGTAAAAAATAGGGAGAAGAGTGGCATTGTTTTATATTTTTACAAATCTCTTTAATATCTGACTTAACAGAAGACAGTCGGATTCTCACATCTGCATCCAATCTGTTGCGATATGTTGCTTTGATTGAAGTATATGAAGAAAATCCAACCTCACACAGATAAGTAGGTAGAAAAGGAGAGAGTATTTTAATAGGCTTTCTAGTTAATAGTGGATATTCTTTGATACTACATGAAAACTTGACAGGTGATAGCCTTGAAAGGTTAGTTGTATGTGAGATGTGAAGCTCTATCAGTAACCACACATTTCAATCCATCAGTACCTCTTGCTCTTTGAATGGACCTTTTACCCATACACGGTTGTATAACGTCAGGTATTGGTCATTTGGAAAATACAGCTTTATAGGGTAATGCAGATTTTCCAAATGCTGGCACATTCATTCATATCACTACCAAGTTTATGGGGGAAAGTCCTTTATTTTGGAAAGCTGTCAAGCTTACAGTGGTGGATACAAATTTTCCAAAATTCTGATTTTCACCTGAAAGCCTTAATTTTTTCATTGACAACAAATAGTTGTTTACATTGAAGTAACAGCTTGACTTTATTCATTTTTGAGAAAATTTCTGCCAAATACTGAAGTTTCAGTAGCCTTAGTTTGTTTCATTACTCATTCTTTTCATTACTCATTCAGTAAAAATAGTGTTATATGAAAAAAGCTGGCTACACGGCTTTTGTTAATTCACAGCTCAAACAGATGTTTTCCTTGAGAAAACGTGCTGTATGTTACTCCCCCTCTTGTCACACAGAATATTGAGAGGACATCTACTTGAGAGTTGAGATTAAGTAAAAATCATAGTTTTTATTGCATCATCAAGGACTTATGTAAAACTTTTGTTTGGGTTTGTATTTTTTTTAATTATGAGTATGTAATGGTGAAGAATATAATAGCTACTTACACAGGTTGGTGCCACTGTCCTGATTCCTGCTTAAGGTACCAGCAATTTTACCCACTATTGCAAATGTCAACACAATGAAAAAGGCAAATAACATGTTAGTATTAAAATGAAAGTTGTTTGACTTTGTTGAACCCTAAGAAAATGTGTTGGGGACTGGAACAGGTGTGCAGAGCGTGCTTGGAGAACCACTGATAACACGTGTTTAAGTCCAGGCTCCTTAGCTTATACATACTCAGACCTTTCGTGTGTTCCCCTGATCTGTGTCTTCTGCATTTTCTACCTCTCCCCACCCCATCTCACTCTTGATACCAACTAAAATAAAAAACTCCTATTTTATATATCATAAGCTTCTGTATCTTTCCACATGTCATTCTCTACTTAGAACACTCTTCCTTCCTCTTTTTTGCTGATTTCTTATGCCTCAAGACCTAATTTAGATGTCATTTCTTCAAAGAACCTTCCTTGAGTCTCCCTAGATTAGCTAAATAGTTTTTTTGCCTTTCCTGTAGCACCTATTGCATATCTCTGCTGCCTTTTTCTTTTTTTAAGAGAGAAGGAGTGAGCACGAGTGGCAGGGAGGGGCAGAGAGAGAGGGAGAGAGAGAGAATCCTAAGCAGGCTCCACACTAAGCGCAGAGCCTGATGTGGGACTCGATCTCAGGACCCTGAGATCATGACCTGAGCCAAAATCAAGAGTTGGATGCTTAACTGACTGTGCCACCAGGCACCCCACCTCTGTTGCCTTTTAACACAGTATTGTTGGAATCCCCCCAACTTCCCTGAGTGCTTCTCTTAGGCTGAGACCAGGCCTCAGTCTTTTTTGTAAGCTACTCTCATTCTTACCACTATTTCTTTGTTAATAGGCTAAATCTGTTCTTTGAGACTCTTATCCATTTTGAAGACTCTGAGACTTTTGTTTATAAAAAGGGAAAATAAATTATCCTTTACTCTTTTGGTGGGAATTTACACAGTTTAGTAGATTCATACGTACATATAGCTTGATGTCAATTGTTTTAATTGAATTAACATCAATATTACTTTATAAGTAATTGCAAGAAGGCTTTCCCTAAAATATTGTCCCCTGATAATAAAATATTTCAAGATATCATTTCTAGTTAATGTAATATATCATCATTAGATTAATAATTTTTTTTTCTGATGACCAAGGCTCTTCATAAAGTACAATGCTAAATCTAGAAGTTATTTTAAAACTGGCACCCTGTTGCTGACTAAAAAATACAAATAAATGATTAACTTTATAGAAAATTTATCGAAATTACCAGGCACTAAAATTGATACAAATTTCAACTGGGTTTGTACACTTATTGTAAGAATAAATAATGTATCTTTATACCACTAGGTGTCAGTGGTACTTAAGAAATTCTAAGCCGGTTTATCTCCTTAAGTTAAAGTTAACAATTTAAGTGCCTAGAATATAATTTATGCAACCTGAATATTTATGTATATGCATAAAATGTACATATAAATGCATATGTAAGTGAATATATATATACATGTGTAATGGTATAAAAAAACTTAAAGAAGATCTGCACATTTCTGCTGGTTTTTTAAAAAAAAATTTTTCAGTAAATGATGACTCCCCTGGAACCCATTTTCCTGGCCATTCCCACAAGCGTTGTTGCCACCCAGGATACAACTGTTGCATTCCGGAGCGCCCCTGAAGAGTTCCTTTCAGCCTGAATAAACTCTTGCTTCCTCTTAAATCTTTTTATCAACATCCCTTCTTTACGCCTGGATTCTTTGTTTTGCCGAACAACAAAGAACATTGAGGATTTGTTATATGTGGAATAAAGCTATTAACTTATTTATTTATTTATTTATTTAGATTTTATTTGTTAGAGAGAGAAAGAGAGCACGAGCTGGGGGAGAGGCAGAGGGAGAGGGAGAAGCAGAAGCAGACTCCCAGCTGAGCAGGGAGCCTGATGTGGGGCTCAATCCCAGGACCCTGAGACTATGACCTGAGCCCCAAGGCAGACGCTTAACCGACTGAGCCACCCAGACGCCCCACTATTAACTCTTTTAATAAGCATTTTTGAATGCTTGTTCCTGAATAAGCCCAGTCAGACATTTCCTGAATGATCTCATATGAGGTTGGTGTTATATAGCAAGTTCCTCTTATATTATGATGTTTGTCTATCTCTTCTGTGTATACTAACGTGTTACAACAAAGAGGAAGCATTTTTAGGAGTGATACAAATTTGAGGAATAAATGTATATTACTATCAGTACTATCAATAGTATATTATTTAGAGCCTTTTAGGGCAGAGGCATCTGCCATCTTACCTCTTTGTTACCCACAGGCTAAGGATCGAATTCAGTATTACCAACTGGATGAAGTCTTTGTTTTTCCCTATGATATGGGAAGTAGATGGAAGAATTTCAAACAGGTATTTACATGGTCAGGGGTCCCTAAAGGAGATGGACTAGCGTGGCCAATAAGAGAAGGCTGTCACCAGTACAGCTTAACAGTAAGTATTTCTGTTCAAATAGTCTTTCCTTTCTGTTTCACCCTCTTCTCCTTAAGTGCCCCTTAACTCAGATGACCTTTTATAGTAAAATAAATCATAAAAGGTTTTTTGTTTGGCAAAAATAAATATAAGTTAACAATCCCAAAGCACTCCTTGTGTCATGCCTCTCTTTTAATTTAAATCTCTCTTTGATCCTCCATACATGTGCCATAAAGTCCTGATCCCTTCACTTGGTTATAAAATCTGGCCTAAAACTGCTCCAGCTACTTCCTAACGGCCTTTCCAATCAGCCTGCTTTCCTCAGTGAACTCCTTGTGTGTTCCTGCCACCTAACTCTGTCCACATCCTCTTCTCTGTCGGAAATTATCAAAACCAGTTTCAGTCCCATCTCCTCTGGATTTGGTGCTTAACCATATGCTACTGTATGGTGCCCATGAGGTCTCATTTTTATTTAATTCTTTTATATCTTTAATCTGACAAGATTCAGTACAGAGATCATGAGTTATCTTGATTTCCCCTAGTATATCTAGTATAGTACCATTTAATAAATTGTTGATGAATATGTGAAGAAAAGTAAGTCATAATGATGACTTTTAGTGGAAACTTGCGGGTGAATTTTGCAGTCTGTCTACCTTCTCTCTAAAGAACCCATGAATCCCAGTGTCATCTTTACCTTCAGGACTAGCCTGGAAGTCCCATGAGGGCAGTGAGCATATGTCCCTGACCCCTGGGCCATAGCGAATGCTCAGTGAGTGTATGCAGATGAAGACAGGAGAGGGAATGTGGAGAAGAAAGCCTCGTGTCAGCTCCTGCTCTCAGTCATAGGGCCCACTTTCCACTTCTCTAAAAAAACAAAAACATGTAGCCGATCTCGTTTGTCATGTCACTCTGGTACCATAGATGGCAGAAGGCTATTTTCAACACTGAGGTAACATTTTTTCTTTTTATGTCTCCAAACAGATTGAACAGTTGAAACAAAAAGCAGATAAAAGAATCAGAAGTGTAAGTAGTATTTTTGCAATGATACTAGTTTGTTTTTCTTTTTGTCAGGCTCTACACTTCTGCATAGTTTTCAAAATTGCCTTTGAATAGAAGCCAAACATTAAATAATGTTTCTTAATACAGTTGTTGAAATCTGATGCAGTTCACTTTTGTTTTCTCTAAGTAGTTCAGACTGGAGGTTTGGAGGGAATGTAAGCAATTTATATTGCCAACAGAAAAATAATTACCCTCAATATAGCTCATTAGTATGAAACCCATTCTTACACTTCTGCTGTACAATTTGATGGCCACTAGCCACATGTGGCTATTTACATTTAAAGTTACTAAAATTAAATAAAATAAAAAATTTGGCTCCTTGGTTGTACTAGCCACATTAGAAGTGCTTAGTAGCTACCTGTGTCTAGGGGCTACCACATTGGTTACCACAAATACAGAACATTTCCGTCATCGCAGTAAGTTCTGCTAGGCAGCAGTGCTCTAGAATTTAATTCTTAGCTATGTGCTTGAAATGCAGGGTAAGGAAAGCCTGGAGAACTAGAAACATCAGTTGCCTCCTGTAAAGGAATTGGGAGGGAAAGACTTGTCACCTGATACTTCAGATCTACCTTTCACAGTTTAAATTCAAACTTACAGAAATTCGGGGGTAAACGTTAAATTGTTTTTCTGATTACGGATGCCAGGTACGGTATAGAGTAATAGAAGATTACAGCGGTGCCTGCTGTCCTTTGAATAAAGGAATCAAAACCTTCTTCACCAGCCCCTGCACTGAAGAGCCTCGAATAAGGCTGCAGAAAGGGGAATTCATCTTAGCCACAAGAGGGTTACGGTAAGTGATAGAAAGTACTGAATTTTTTTAATGATGAAATTAGCATCTAGCCTAAAAAAATTAATTTTAATTTTTTAAATATTTCAGATATTGGTTGTATGGAGATAAAATTCTTGATGATGCCTTCGTAGAAGGTATGGAAATGGGAGGAAATGTTTAATAGACAAGGCTGCTAGTAATAATTCCAAATTTTGTGGGAATAACTCTTAAAAACAGTGTCACATGAATTAGGGCACATAATAGAAAGACACATCATCAAGCAACAGAAAAAGGCTTTTTACATTATTTCTCCATAGCACTTCTATTTATCAGGTCTTTTTAGTGGCAGCTAGTATTGGAGCTCCTCACGATCTGAGTGACAGGCACTTGTAGAAGTGCTTCACTTGTGGTGCTGAGGTCGCCAACAGCCCTCATGTATGTTGCATTGATGAGGAAACTGAAATGCACAGAGACTGAGCACCGTACCCAAGACCACACAAAAACAGGTAGAGCCAGACCTCCGAGCCAGGCAGTCTGGCTCTGGAGCCTGTACACTAAATCCCCGTGCCCTACGCTCCCCCTGTGAATGAGTATTCCTATGAAGTTATTATGGAAACTAACGATTTGAANAAATTTTTTTTTTTTTTTTTTTTTTTTTTTTTTTTTTTTTTAGAACTGTTCCTTTTTAAAGTAAAGATTAATCCTGGATGCTTTTTCTAAAACACTGGGTTAATTGTAGGTTAACCCCATAAGACTGCTTAGGCAACCCTGATATAGAAATGTACATATTGGAAAAAACCAAAGAAGGAAATGCAGAGAGGCTACAGGGAGGTAGTTCCTTGAAACAGGAGAAGTATGACAGTGTGCCCAAAACACCACAATCACACTTATGTAAGTGAATACCCATGTTGAGAAATCCTGCCCACCGCCCCCCCCATGCTCCACTTAGGGGTTGTCCTGAACCACATTAGCACCTTTCCCAGCTAATAGCATTTGGGAAATACTGGTTTTCTAGCTTGATAGACAGCATTTAAACATATTTTTTTTCTCAGATTATGCTTATAAAAGATGGTAGAGGAGGAAAAAAGTAAAGCAGAACTAAAAGCTTATTGATTTGAAGTGATGGGACTTAGGTGGCTCAGAAATATCACTAAATCTATTCATGTCAATTTCATTTTCTCCCTCAGGTGTTTCACGAATCAGAGGCTGGTTCCCTAGAAACTGTGTGGAGAAATGTCCCTGTGACGCTGAAACAGATCAAGCCCCAGAGGGCGAGAAGAAAAATAGATAGCCACTGTTAAAGTAAAATTACTCTTTAAGTCCTCTCCATTACTTGAAAATTGTACTTATTACTAAAGAATTATGCAATGAGCCTACTCTGGTTAAGGTGTTCTTTTCCTCAAAGGTGCCCTAGTGCCATAATCTATTTTATTACCATTTTGAAATGGAGAAGCCATTCTGCATATGCCTTTGAATTCCTGCCCCTCTTTTCCACCTCTTCCTCTCCCCAAAAGGAAAAACACTTCACCCAAGTAAATCAATTGCATTTTCTCTAGGATTTTTTTTATGCGCTGCACACGATGGACCTCACCTGCAGATATAGTTCTCCCTTTGGCAGGAGCATCTGCATGTGATGCTTTTATCCTGTTTCCCCCTCAGTTATTTCTTATGTAATATTCTAGATACTGTAGAACATAATATGTCAGATTCAATATAAGCTTAAATTTTATTACCTGTCTTTTAATAATGCAGATTTTGTCAAATCAAATAAAGGTCAATGGATGTTCTGTAAAAATCTAGTTTTTACTAGACTCTTTTTTTTTGGCTGACTGATAAGGTTTGTCTTAGTTCTTTGTGGAAAAACTGCTCTACTACCTTGTGAGAAATTGGCATCTTTAATCATGAGTCTTAAGATATTAATGAGTATTAAGATATAAATGAATTAATGGCATGAGATCACAGCATTCTGGGAAACTTTTAACTTAGTGACCTCCAACTGGTCTAGCTCCTATTACCTCCTTGACCTGCTCTCTTACTCCCTCCCTCATTCCAACTAAACCACACTGGCTGCCTCCCTATTCCTATGGGAGTAGGTCAGGTGTACACTTGAATCTCTCAAGACCTGAAGCGTATGTGAATGGTAGGATCTACTGGTGGATTGGATGCTTAATGTCGGGCTTGTCTAAGCACAAGTAGAATTAGAGGAGTCACCTACTCCCATACTAGTTCTTTTCAAGGCAGGGAACTTGAGCTTTTGGGGGTTCTAACAGTTAACATTAAAGGAAGGGCACTTAGAGATTTAGCCGTGAATGAAACATGACCCTGTCCCATTCTAGTGATCGATGGGGAGGTAGACAGACAAGCAAAATTTGCATCAGATGGAGTCATGGATTGGGAAGAAAGCAGCTAAGATGGTCTGATGGAAGTGACCTTTGACAGTTGAAGGGACAAGTCGTGTGCCTCTGGGAGTAGCTGCATCTTAGGCAGAGGGAATAGCCAAACAACAGGGTGGAATGTGCCTGGCATGTTTGAGGAATAGGGAGGCAGCCAGTGTGGTTTAGTTGGAATGAGGTAGGGAGTAGGAGAGCAGGTCAAGGAGGTAATAGGAGCTAGACCACGGAGAGACCCTGTATATTAATTGTTGTCTTCCCTTTGTTTCAGATACTCAAGAATAGACATTTCTTCAGCTTTTCTGGGCTCAGGGTCTAGGGAGACCATCCAGGAACATTCTTACCTCCAGTTAGAAGACAGAAAGGAACACTGTTCAAGACTTCTTAGAGCACAACAAAGATGATAAAGAAGGAAACAGTGAATCATGTGTTTGGTTGGAGTTTGGGTTCAGCTGGTATTATTCACAGCTGTGGGAGAAGAGGGCCTGGTCCTCTCAGCATTGCCTTTAGTAGTCACCAATCTTGGTTGCATACTAGAATCACCTAGGGATCTTTTAAAAATCCCGATGCCTGGGCCGTACCCCAGACCATTTCAGTCAGAATCCCTAGGGTGGCACCCACCATTATTAGGGTTTCTTTAAACCCCTCAGGTAATTCTAGTGTGCAGCCCAGTTTGAGAGGCACCAGCTTGCTTGATTGTTGAGTGGTCCTTGTCTAGGCTGATTCTGATTCTCCTCATGGTCTGTGAGGAAGCACACACCGCAGTGAACGTGTTTGCAGTAGTTTATTTTAAAGACTTTACAATTGGAAGCAATGTGTTGTCTGGGGGTAAGGTATATCAGGAACTGGAGTCCAGTAGAGAAAAGATCAGTCAGTTCCCTCCCAGAAAATAAGCCTGTTGTGTAGCCTCTGTGCTTGCCCGTAGGTCTTTGTTCCCAGTTCAGGAGGCCTTTGCTCAGTGCTAGCTTCATTTACTGGAAAAGTGCACTTGACATGAGTTTAAACTCCTTCCCCCGTAGCTTTCAGTTCAGCAGCAAACTGTAAGGAAAAGATTGAGTCAGCAGATACTACTGTAGATAACACTTTCTGAACACTCTTTCTGGAGATGTTGTAGCCCCATGTTTTTAATTCTCCTGAGTCAGAGAAACTAGGGAGTTTAGGAAATGTTCAGTATGATCAAACTTCCCTTCTGTAGACAGACATTAGTGTACATAGGAGTACATAGAAGAAATTAGTCTCACAGGTATGACTGATATTAGTGATAGGTTAAAAGATTAAAAATGTCAGTGGTTTTGAAGAATAGTTAGAAAACATGAATTATAAACAGCTTTTTAAAACTTAAAGGTCTCTTAATTTGAATGCTGGAAGGCCTCAGTGCTGGGACTGTCAACAGGTAGGTTTACTGTCAAACAACGAGGAAGAAGTCACTTTGGCTCTTAAACTAGTGGTCACTTAAAAAGCTTAGAGGTTGTGAGGAAGGGACAAAGAATAACAAATGGACCTTGAAGAAAGGCATGTTGATAAAAGTAGACCAAAAACCAAAATAATCAGCAACATTTAAGATGGGAAGGACAACATTTATTTAGTTCAGAGCTAAGTTTTTGCATTATAATTCTCCCAATATTTTTTAAAAAGCCTCACACTATGTTTTTTATTAATTTAGTAGATAAAATAACAGGAAGAAAGACAGAAAATGAACATAAGATTAGTTTTTTTTTTTAAAAGACTTTATTTATTTATTTGACAGAGATAGAGACAGCCAGCGAGAGAGGGAACACAAGCAGGGGGAGTGGGAGAGGAAGAAGCAGACTCGTAGTGGAGGAGCCTGATGTGGGGCTTGATCGCATAACACCGGGATCATGCCCTGAGCCAAAGGCAGACGCTTAACCGCTGTGCCACCCAGGCGCCCCAAGATTAGTTTTTAATCCATATTCCTAAAAGGCAGGAAGCCCCCTCCAGCTCTAAGTACCTTAACCTACTCCTGGATGTTCTCATACAGACTGTCGATTTGGGTTCGAAAGTACTTGGAAAGCTCTCCCCGCTTTGCTTTCAGTGTTGGTGTTAAGAGCCCATTTTCAATGGAAAAAGGCTCTAGATGAAGAAAGATGCTTTTGACCTAGAAGAGAAGATGCACACGAACCCCATGTTTATTGGTGATTCAGACTTTAAAGCAGAGCCCTCTGCATGCTTTGTAAAGAACTTGAGAAAAGTGGGGTTGATGAAGGGGGAGGGTGAAGAGAATAGTAACACATGCCCATTCCCCACAAACTGATAATTTGGGAAAGAAGCGAGAAGGGAGAATGGATAATAAACAGTAAAAAAAAGGATCGTACAAGTAACTACAAAAGGTTGTTGCCATTTGTACTTAGTGGATTAATGGTGTAAAACCTCAGATCAATTCTTTGAAAGTTACATTGAAACCCTATTACAAATCCAAACATGAGAACTTTCTAGTATGACTTGACAGACCAGGATTGCATCAGTAGTACATACCTGTTCAAAGGATTTAAGGCCACCATCTCTCCCAGTTTTCTGCAAGTCTTCTAAAATGGCTTTCTTTACAGCCTGAGAATATAAAACACAGCTTAAAGCATGGCTGGTTTGAAAAAGAGTCCAAATGAAAGGCTAAGCATGAACCAACTCAAAATGCCTACAAAAGCTCATCAGGGTAAAAGCAGGACATAGGTGTGTGTATATATAGGCACATTTTATGCTTAATATTGTTCCAAAAGCTAATAAGAAGGAAAGCCCGATTTAAATGTTAACGGATTTTCTCTGGATGGCATTTTTTTGTTTCTCTATTCTCCAATTTTTTTTCCCCATAATGAACTTACTATAAAAAGAATAGAGGGTTTTTGTTTGTTTTTAACTTCCCATCCCATCCTATCCTCCAATCTAATAAAACCCGTCAGTCTATTTCAACTATCCCAAGTGCAGGAAGAGTCTGTTCTTCCAAAGAGAAAGGCATCATCAGTGTCCAAGTTGGTGGGGCTTCTGCTCTCCCGTCATGGGCCCCAAGGGTGTGCATAGAACTTTCTTAAGGGAGACTTACTTGGTTTTGACACAGTTCCTCAAGGGAGCCTTTAATCCCAAGTTTGGCTACAAATGAGGGCAGCGCTTCTGGATCAGGAACCACCACTCCCACTAAGGACGACTATAGAAGGGAAACAAGGGCATGTGAGAGCTAGGATAATGGTGTCCCACACTGGATGAAGACAGCAGGATTCTAGCATTGTAATAGGCACATCCCAAGACCTCAGTTTGATATGCCATACACTCTTCTCTCACCATGTATTTCAAACCCTCATGGAATTCTGATCCCATTTTCCTACTCAATATCTTTTTACAAAAATATTCTATTCAAATTTGATTAATCAAAAAGAAATGGTATTCAGCATTAAGCCTAAAGCATCCCTGGCCTATCTTTGGCCAACCCCCACCCACATCCCAAAAGTTAAATTTAAGCACAGTATGTATAAAATAGTTCCACTGTGCCAGAGGAACTCCCACTGTAGTGGGAACTGAGTGTGACGTGGGGCCCTTTGTTACTGAATGGCTACCCTTTAGAAAAATGGTTAGAACAATTCTACTGACTTGTTCACAGACTCCATCATAGTTAAAAGATTTTTTTTTTTTATACATATGTATTGCCTTGAGGTTTGGAGTGTGACTTCCCTTCTTCAGCTTTATAAGCTCAAATCTTCTCATCCTAAACCGCCCTATCCAGATTTCCTATAGCTATCAGAGCCAGTACGGCCTGTACCTGAAAATGGCTATTGTTAAAACAATATATTACCCGTAAGCTATCCCCATGCACGAAAATTTGCAACACGGGTCTACTCCTGACGTAGATATTTTCTATCTTCTCTGGAGCAATGTATTCTCCTTGGGCCAGCTTGAAAATGTTCTTCTTACGGTCAACGATCTTCAGAGTTCCATTCTATGTGAAAGAGAGAACAGCATCAGTGTTTTTGAGCTCTCTGGGTGATGTCAGTGGATAGAGTGGCAAAGTCATTTTCCTTCTGTAAACTTGATCTCTCTAGAGACTCTTGAGCAAAGTTTCATTTCTCTTTGTTGGCTTTGGGGAAAGGGTAGGGGAGCAACTTCCAGCAAGAGTCTGCCTATACTGTTTTCTCCTTGTGGAGAGTCAAGGTACAGCCTCAGAAAGAATCCCCAGGACCTGCTGAAGTTGTATAAATGGTTGCCTCATCCAGTGAAGAAACTTTGCAGCTCTGAATTTCCAATAACTTAATTTCTGAGTGTTTTCCAGAACTCTCAGGAATAGGAAAGGAGTTATCTTTACTAAGACTTCTGGATTAGTTAGATCTCCCCCTCCTCGACTCCCCTTTATGTATCACTCCTGTTGATCCTGGAGCAGGCTGAGATAGCCTCACTGTCCTAATGCTAATCAAGCAAGTCAGTAATTGTGCTTGGTAGGGCCGAAGCAGGGCGGGGGAAGGCTCTGACCAGCCGCCAGAGGTCATTTGCAGCTTCATTTCTCTGAGTTAATGAGTTCTGAGGAGCTCAGGTTCTTAGGGATTTGAACTGTAGAATTGGGACAAATGGCAAATACAATCCACATGATCACACCCTAAGTGGGACAACAGACTGAACCAACCATGGAACCATCAAGAAGGCTGACTCCACAAATTAGTCTTCAATTCAGCCTAGTGGACGTTATCTGGGAGTGACTAATAAGGCACGGCCCTCTGTCACTGTAGTGTGGGAACTTACTCAGAGTTACATTTTTGGTCCTTTTGAGAGCTGGGACTAGAACACAGAGCTCCCACCTAGGTTCTTCAGCTGTATTGTTCTCTTCTTTGTAGTATGAGGATGTTACAAGCCAGGTAGGATGCAGACCTAACCTTTCCGGCTGCCTTAGCTGATTAATCTACTCGCATCTCTGCCCATTTTGCATATTATAAGCAGATAGTTCTCTTCAGTCCAACAACAGAGGCTCCCAGAAATTTTGAAGAAGCACCCACCGGGAGCCAACGGCCAATGTCTCCTGTGTGAAGCCAGCCGTCCTCATCCAGAGCTTCCTTGGTTTTCTCAGGATCCTTCAGGTATCCTTTGAACACATTGCTGCCCTTGATGCAGATCTGCACAGAAGACAGCACAGGGTGCTAAAAGTGACAAAGATTGCAACTCCCAGCAGGGGCACTTGACAAAGCACCTGCTGCCACGTTAAACCATTCAATGGCTCCCACTACAGTGGAAGCACCACCAGATTTTAGTCCCTGTTGCAGGGGCTAGGAAAGTAAGGCTCACAGATGTTCAGTTCCTTGTTAAAGATCTCGAGTCAAACCCAAGTCTGCTCACAGCTGTGTGGTCTTTCTGACAAAACATCTCTAATGTGATTGTCTGGGTGTGATGACAGAGCACAACCTACCCACCTCTCCTTCATTGTTCACTGAAAAGTAGTTCATGTCAGGTACATCTTCCAGCTTCACATGATTGCAAAGCAGGGGGACTCCAACGTGCCCTAGAATACACCACATTAATTCAGCTGGGAAACCATGAAACAGTGATAATTCCAGGCACATTTCTGAGATATTTATGGATTGACTCTCAAAGAAAAAGACTGAGAAGTTACCTGGTGCCAATGCTGGATAGCTAAGATAGAAATGTCTGGACTGAAACTTGAGTGTGGCGTTTGCCACATTTGTCCAGAGCATTGAGGTTATCTCACCTAAGCCCTCGTTCAGGTAGAACCCTTCTCCCAACCACCGCATCTCCCACCCAGTAGGTGGAGAACCTACCTGATGTCCAGTCCCCAGGTGACGTGGATGTACAGCCAGCAGTGCATTCTGTTTGACCATAAGCTTCAAACACCTGGGGAAACCAAAGAAGGGTCTGAGACTTACTCAAGACAAAACCTGAGCGGTAACGCCCTATGGCAAGACATGAGGAAAGCAAGGTCTCTCAAGGTTGGAAGACACTTGGTGTCTTAATACCTCCGACCCATGTCTGAGCTGCAAAATCTTTACAACTTGGATGCATTCAAAAACCAAAAGCCTCCAGAAATAGACCAAAGTATAGAAATTTCTACTGTATTTCAGAAAAGAGCATTTCAAGTTGACAGGAAAACACGAGCTGTGAAGTGAAGTGACACCCGGAGGCAGCGGCCCTATAGCCCAGGCAGTGAAGCACTTCTGAAGGAACTGAAGAAAGGGAGCAGGGTTTTGTTTTGCAAGGTTTTTTTGGTGTGTTGTTGTGGTGGTTGCTTTTTAAGACAAATAGCTCCAGCTGTGATATAGAACAGCAGCTGGCAAGCTTTTTCTTTACAGGACCAGATGGTAAATATTTTCAGCATTGTGGGTGTCTGGGCTCTGCTGGAACTACTTTGCCAGCGGAGCACAAAAGCAGCTGTAGACAACATCAATGAACGGGTATGGCTACTTCCACTAAAATTCCACTTCTAAAAAGAGGCAATGGGCCAGATTTGGCCTGTGCTGCAGTTTGCCAACCCCTGGTGTAGAGGATAATCTTTTTTTTTTTTTATGTTTTTTTATTATATTATGTTACCATACAGTACATCCCTGGTTTCTGATGTAAAGTCCGATGATTCATTAGTTGCGTATAACACCCAGCGCACCATGCAACACGTGTAGAGGATAATCTTGAACGGAGAGAGGAGTGAGGCTGGCGGGGCAAACCGATGCCTCAGCAACTGCAGTGGGGGAAGGGCTGTGATAGGCAGACTGTGTAGAGACGGAGAAGGCGGCATTTCTGGGAAGGCTGTGGCAACAAGACCTACTACTGATCCATTGGTTTTAGGGGCTGAGGGAAATGAAAGTATTAAGAATGGCCAAGAGGGAGCTAATTTGAAAGATGCCAATTGGCCTTGGCATCAATTTAGAATCTCTTTTTGATTGTGGTTATACCCAAGAGGACGTGGTGAGGACAAGGATCTGTTTTACTCGTGCTGTGCATGTTGGTCTAGTGGATGAGCTAGTTAGCTGCTGGGGGGTTGCGGGGAGGAGAATTTCCACACCCAAGCACTTGTACTCAATTCCAGATGGAATAGAGACTGAATTAGAAAAAAGTAAAACCATAAGAGTATCAGAAAATATGAAGGACAGAGGTCTTACGGAATACTGGAGTCAGGGAGTCCTGTCTAAGCAATTCAAAAACAACAAATAAAAAAGATCAGTTTGATGACATAAACATTTGAAACTGTTATTGAGCAATCCACAAGGCAAAAAGATGAGACTAGGAAAAATATTTCTAACGAAACAAAGATTAATAAAATTACTGTATGAACTCTTAGAAGCAATGTGAAGAAGAACCCAATTATCATTCAGCCATTTTTTATAAGAAAGTAATAGAGTAATTCATGGAAGAAATACAAGTGCCAATAAGTGACAGAAAAGATGTTCGGTGTTAATAAAAGAAACAAAACTGCACTAAGATTTTTCATGCATCTGGTTGGCTAAGATTTAAATGACTGAGAAAGCCTGACACTGGCAAAAATGTAGGGAAATAAGATCTTATGCGTTATTTGCGGGCGTGTATAAAAAAGACAAGATCTTTCTGGAAGAAAGCGTGATAATCTACATTAACATACAAAGCAAACCCATGTGTTTTGACCATTTGATACATAAGTATCCGTATCACTTCATTGATTATAATAGTGAAAAAATAGTCATTGACTTAAGTGTCCATCAACAGGAGACGAGTTACTTAGGTGCATCTAATAAACTATCTCAAAACCACTAAAATGATGTAGATCTTTATTTGGCCAGGACCAGTGTTGATGGGACATGGTTTAATAAGTATTTTAGAACCGATGCCAGTTTATATAAAGGTTTCTAAACACAGATGCATAAAGAAAAGGATTATTTTCTGATGTTGAGATTTTTGGTGAATTTCTCCATGGTGTATTTCAGTTGCGTTTTCCTTTTTTAAAGAGTGAGCTTTACTTGTGCAAAAGTGAAATAAGCTATCCTCAAAGAAGGTGCTTGGCTTACCGGACATCCCAGTGCCGCCCGGAAGAATGTCAAGATCGGAGAGGAGATGGGGGCAGCTCCAGTGACCACGAAGCTAACCTTCCCACCCAGGCCAGCCTGTTAAGTAGAAAAAAAGAGCCACTGAAACCGATTCCCTTGGCTTCAGTTTCCTCCACTGCTAAATGGGTAAAGCAGCCTACCCAGTATAAGAATTAAATTAATTTACAAAGCACTTAGAATAGGCCCTGGCCTTGAGGAAAAGCACTTCAATTGTTAGCTGCTCTTATCACTATCATCCATAGCTGGGACCCGACCTGCAGTTTTTAAAAATTTCCTCAGATAATTTACATTCTCAGGCCCTTTGCATTACATATAATCTCAACACATCACCTAAGAGAATAAGAGTATGCGCTAGAGCCTAAGTAAAATCTTTTTTTTTTGCTTTTTGACCAATTTCCTTTAATGACAAAGTTGTCCAATATCTCAGAAGGTGAGTAAACACCGTTAAAGAGACACTCAGCCATCAGAGAAAAAGCCAGGCATGATAAGCTAGCAGGAAGCCCAGATATTTGCCAGGCTCTGTGCAGGACCGAACCAACCTACCTGGATCTTTGCAAAGACAAACTTGTCCCATAAACTGTCACGCCTGATGATCCCCTTTTTCACTTCACTGAATTTACAGGAAATAGCCAAGTTCAACAAGAACTTCTTCATGGGCGTCTTGGCTTCATGTTGTACCTGCAAGATGATAGCTCCTCTTAGTTCGAACCCTATTGGAGATACTCACCAAAGCCATTCATCAGTGAGCAAAAAATAGTGCCTTCTTGCTTTATAAGGAAGTGACTTTCATTCATGAACTGGATTGCTAAATAATGACAATTCCAGGAAATTATGGCCACACTAAGACATAATTATACTGAGAATATACGTACAGAGCTCTAGCTCCTCTAGATTTCTTGTCCTTGGCAAACAACTTTGACAACTGAGCTAAGCATGTCCTCAAAATTCGCAACATCTGCCTACCAAAATCACCTGGGAATACTAGATAAAAAACAGCTCAACGGGCAATATCTTTTGGGCTTTTGATTTAATATATCAAAGAAAGACCTAGGCACCTGATTTTTTTTTTAAAGATTTTACTTACTTACTTGTTTATTTATTTATTTGACAGACAGAGCACAGGCAGGGGCAGAGAGAGAGGGAGAAGCAGGCTCCCCACTGAGCAGGAACCACGAGGCGGGGCTCGATCCCAGGACCCTGGGACCATGACCTCAGCTGGAGGCAGATGCTTAACTGACTGAGCCACCCATGTGCCCCCCGATTTTTTTAAAGCACCACCTCCCCACCGCCTCCATACCTCTGATGCTTATATACATTAAATTTGGAGAAATATCACCTTTCTCTATAATTAAAGTTCCTCTAGCCACACCATACAAAACCCAACAGAATTTCTACTTATTTCTTCCCTTTGGGCTTAATTCTGACACCATTTTACAAGCTCACGTTATTTCTCCAGACTCCCTTATTCTTGCCTCACTGACTCTAATCCATCAAACATATACCTGCCAAAGGAGAGCTTCGAGTAGAACTTGAAATGCTCCTTACTTCCAAAATTAAATCCTGAACCCCATATTCTGGCCTTCAGGACTCCATCCTACTGGATGCCAGATTCAAGGAAATCAAGGTTCTTTTCCAGTTCAAAATTGGAAGAGAACTCTCCAGGCACCTTCCATATTTAAACTTCCATTTCTGAGCCCACAGCCAAATAGAGCTGTTCAACCTCATCTCCGAATGCCAACTGTGCTCTAGGCATCTACTCAGGCCTGTAGCATCCTTTTACCAGTGTCTCACCAGCTCTCTCCGAGATCTACACTCATTTGTTGCCAGAATCCTGTCATTCCTGATACCTCTTTCAACCTTAAGAGATTTATCTTCATTATTCACAAGACAATCTCCTTCTAATAAGTCACTAACAAAAGCTGGAATTTGGAGGCTTACGCTAATAAAGTCCTCCATTTTAAAAATAAGTGACAGAAGTAAACTCTGTGTTTAAGTATTACCATATCACAAAAAACTAGTGAAAGTAACGTCTGGGGTGCCTGGGTGGCTCAGTCGGTTACATGTTTGCCTTCAGCTCAGGTCATGATCTCAGGGTCCTGGGATTAAGCCCATCAGGCTCCCTGCTCAGTAGGGAGTCTGCTTCTCCCTCTGCCTCTGCTCCCCCCTGGCTTATGCTCTCTCTCTCTCTCAAATAAATAAATAAAATCTTAAAAAAGAAATACAGTGAGCTTTATAAAGAAAAAAAAAAGTAAAAATGTCTGGAGCACCTAGGTAATGCAGTCAGTTAAGCATCTGACTCTTGGTGTTGGCTCAGGTCGTGATCTCAGGGTCATGAGATCAAGCCCTGCATTGGGCTCCGCACTTGGCATGGAGTCTGCTTAAAATTCTCTCTCCCTCTCCCTCTGCTCTTTCTGCTCATGTACGCACATGCTCTCACTCTCTCTCTCAAATAACTAAATCTTAAAAAAAAAAATGTCTAACAACATGAACAAAAACCATAAACCACCAGATAATTCCATAGCATGCTAAGAGCTGTTAGGATTGTTAACAGTTCTGTTAAAAACAGCACTTTCGATGTCCCAGGGTCATCCGTGTTCTAGAATGCTGCCTGCCCCATCACTGAAGCCCCAGGATAGTATCCAAGGTTCACAAGTGTGAAGGGGAGAGCTAGAATCTCAGGGGTGGTGTCCAAAGCATGTGAAGAGTAGCCATGTGTTATTTCCCCAGGGCTCCCATGCCTATGAAATTATGAAGTGATCAAACACCTGGTTAAGAGCCCGGACTCTATTACTATTTTGCCTGGGTTCATATCCCAGTTCCAGGGACTCCTTGGGAGGATTAGACAATCCAAAACTTGGGTGAGAGACATTAAAGACAAGCTCTGGACATGTTATGTCACAAAGCAGGGAAGCTATCAGAAACTACCAGAGTTATGTCAAAAGGACTCATGAACAGCTTGATGGGGCCCCCAACTTCCACAGTGGGACAATTTGGACACCGCAATGACTGACTGACATGGATTAAGCATACAACTATGCAAATCACGAGTTCATAATATTACAAAGGAAAAATCTCGGTCATTTCTGAAGATCACTGAGGTACCAATTCATTATTCTGAAGACTGATAAATAAAGGGAAAGCATATTTGTCGTGTCTTTATAAAAGAATCTCAGCTAATGAATGCAAGAGAAATGACTGAATTGAATTAGAAAAATCACCATGTTGTAAACTCTAATGAAAAATAAAACAGTGATCAATGACAACTAACTACTTTGGGACAATATGATTCTGGCCCAACCCCTTTATTGGATATGACTCTGGTCAAGCTTTTTTTTTTTCTTTTTTTAACCTCTGAGGCTCCGTCTCCTCAGCTGTAAGTTGGAAATAATAACAAGTATAGATGTGATTTCCTGTGTTTTTGTGAGGATTAAATGATGAAATGCATATGAAATGTTGACCATGGGACCTGGTACCTCAGCAAGCTGGTACGTGTTAGGAAATCCGAGTAACAGCTCCTCAGTGAGTCAGTTTTATTTTGAGGGGCTCCCCAAGTCTCTGAATTGAGCTCTTTCTCCAGATCTGGTCCAAGTGATCTTACCCAGATGAAGGAGGTTTCATTTATTATGGTTTTTCACAGCTGCATTTGTGAATGTGGCCATAAGTGGGTGCTTGTAGGGAGGAGGGGGTGGAAGTGGAAAAGATTTCTTAGCAACATGGAGTTCCCAAGGGCCGTAGTCAGGCCTAAGCCAGAGACAGGTCCTTCAGCTCAGGGCCAGCCCCTCAGAAACAAGGTTGGTACCTTATCGTAGATTCTGTTAAGTAGTCGAGGCACGGCAGGAAACACCGTGGGCTTCAGAGTTTTCATGTCGTCAGGCAGCAACCGAATGTCTCCTTGGAAGAAACCAACTCTGGCTCCACAAGAGTACACAACAGTCTAAAAGCAAAACCAAAGAGCAGGGCTCAGAGCCAAAGGTCCCCTCCAGGTGGGGCCTGTCTTGGACAGAATGGAAGAACTAGGTTGACACCCAGGGGCCTCCCCACACATTTCGGATACCCAGAACTCTGAGAGCCTACCCCCAAGACAGGTTGGAAACGCACTGCTGCTGAGGTGGGAGGACAGGTAAGACAGACCGTGAGACTGAGGGCCCACCCTGCTCTGCCCATAGCGCTGAGTGACAGTCTGAGACGCTGGCCTTTGTCAGAGACCTCGTTCACTACGTAGCACTAAGGAAAACACGGCAGTTAGACTAGAACCTGCCTACAATTACAAGATCACCTCCGTTTCAGAGACATTAAAATGTGAAAAAAATATGCTGTTAAAAATTGATATTTTACTAATCAGATGTCAACACTTGAGCCCAAGGAACTGAGCTGTTCATTTTGGCATTTCATGCCTCCACAGCTAAGCTGGCTGAAGAGGTATTTAAGTGGGTAGCAGAGAGGGGATCTTCCATCCACACCGCCACCCGTGTTTTGGGAAGCCGGCACTGCTTTCAGCTCTCAGATCAGCCGCAGAACTGCCGGGAAGGCCCGCGGCCCACTCACAGGAGGGCAGCTCTTGGCACGCGCACAGCCCTGAACGGCTCTACCTCACACACTGAGCATCCCGCCCGGATCAGACGCTCCTTCTCTGCCCTTCCGGGGGGAGCTTCCTTTTCTCTAACCCTAGGTCTTTGAAAAAATTCTAACCAAAATAAAAGTTAAAAGAAGAAACGGTGTTTTCGGTCCCCGTTCAGAATCGAGAGCAGATAGTAAGCTCCGGCTAGGACTTCCCGGTCACAGACACCCCGTGGAAGGCGGGAGCAAGCCTCAGCCCTGCCCGACAGACCCAGACCCCACTAGAAAGGCTTCACGGCAAGTTCGCAGTAATGCTGGGGGTCAGGACTCAGCTGCACCACTCCCTGCCTGCTGCTTTCCCATTAGAGAAAGGACTGGAAATGTTGTGTAGCTGCCTGTGGAATTAACATGGAGGTAGCAGGTCAGGACTGCCTTTTCACATACCTGCTGGGAACGTAGGACACTCACCTGTACAACCCTCTCAAACATATGAGCCAAGGGGAGGTAGGATATGGTCACATCCTCAGGGGTGGGCTTGAAAGTATGCTATAGATCAGAACAAGGAAGAGACAACATTGGGTTCATGCCAACTTTCTCTTCAAAGGAGATTTAAAAGCAGCTCCTATTAACTACAGTTAATAGTTTATAGTACCATATTGCATATCTGAAAGTTATGAAGTGAGATCTTAAAAGTTCTCATCACAAGAAAAAAGACTAACCATATGTGGTGATGGATGTTAGATTTATTATGGGGACCATTTTGTAACACACACATATATATGTATATATATATGTGTGTGTATATATGTGTGTGTGTGCATATATATATATATGGAATCATTATGCTGTACATCTGAAATTAATACAATGTTACATCAATTATATCTCAATAAAATTTTTTCTTGCATTTTAAAGAACCACTCCTTCCCAGGACTGCCACACACAGTTGTACAGGTGGTACACTGTATAAGTCGGAGAGGTACCCTTCAACTTCACTGAGTATAGAGATGTGCAGTGATCCTAAAAAACCAAGACTTAAGAACGCACAATCCTCTGGACAAAGATGCACCACTATTTGTCCCCATTCAGGCCTTTAACATGATTTTTGTTTTTGTTTTGTGTATGTCTCTGCCTCCTCTAACATCAAGAGGAAAATCTTATGACAGATTTATATTTTGATGAGGACCTCATTTTCAATTGACCACTGACCTCCATACACTTGAGGAAAGAAGAAGCATTTGAAACAATATTTTGATGGGTCAGCATGGCTCCTTTAGGGTCACCTGTAGGAAACAGGACATGGAGAGAAAGATCTTTTAAATGATTAATAGGTAGCCTTTGGCTATGAAAGAAGAAGCTGCATTCAACTGGTCCTATTCTAGAGGGCCAAGAGCTTCTCCTGTCACTGTGTCCTCTTGTGAATGGTATAGGATGATGAATGACGCACCCAGAGACACTACTGCTGAGCACATTGTCAGCCCTCTGTTAGCACAGAGGGTACAGCCACAATTTCAGATTGCAACAGCCAAAAGCAAAAATCCAAGTAACCCCCATGTGCCGTTTTTATGTTAAGACTTCAGACCTAACTATATTACCTAATTATCACATTATAAACTGGCACAATGGACAGGACAATATGACTATAGGTCATCATGGGCCATATCAAAAGCTATTAGGAGTTCTAATAGTAAGTAACTGCAGGGGTGGGGGAAGGCACACACTGATCTGTGTAGAACTCTCCCTGGGTCACCTTGATTGAGGGAAACTATTCTGGCGATGTCAAGTTGAGAGAGTGGTGGGTTGGGGAAGAAAGTTGACTTTGTGATGCCATCCATAGCATGGAAACCCCTCCCAGGATGTTCATTTGCTTATACTTCTGTTTTTCTGTTGGGGCATCCATACTCAAAAGCTTTAGGTTGTAAGAGCCTAAGGATAGGGCTCATTATAGGGTATATTTACCAGCTCACCCCTGCTCAGTGACTCAAGCCATATTTTTGGCCAATCAGGGGCCTCTGGGGACAGCATCGAGCACACTGACCTGTGGTGCCACTAGTGAAGCAGATGATGCTCAGGTCTTCTGGTCTAGGAGGCTACAAGGGGAAGCACAGGGGTTAACCCACCAAGAGTTTTGGGAATTCAATAGGGCAAGGCTCAAATCTGGGCAGAAGAAAACTTACCACAGGTTTCCTGAAGTTCTCTTTGCCTAGAGTCTATATGAACAGAAAGCCAAAAAAGGAGGCCATTAGTTAAGATGGAAAGACTTATGACCAATACAGCCCTCTCCTCCTCTTTTCCATGCAACCACCTGCTTTTTCTGGGTGAATAGAACCAAAATTCTAACCCAGATCAGGCCTGGAAGCCAACATTCCGGCACAGTGGAAGGCCTAGGAAAGAGTATAAATTTGCTCTAGAACACCAACCTCAAGAGGGAAGGTTTCAGATGTCCAACCTTCCCATTCTACCGAGGTCCAGTCATCTAGGACCATTACTAAATCTTTTAATAACAGAAATCGTTGACATTTCCAGGCTTCCCACATCGCAGGCACCATTCTGAACATTTTCTATAGATTAACTCATTCAACTTTTTACAACTCCTCTGTGAGGTGGAGACAATGTCAGCCTCATTTTACAGAGGGGAGAAGGAAGATGTGGAGAACCTTGCCTAAGGTTACCTAACTCATAGATGTGGTGCTGGAACGTGAACCCTGCCCCCTGCCTCCAGGATCCATATATTTAGCCACTGCTGAACTGAGTACTGATAAATGCTCTGCTTAGAAGTCTTTGGCCATAGACTGTTCTCCTCTGACACGGTTTCTGAATTCTTTTAGGGAAAATTATTCTCAGAGCCTCACAGCAGGAGTCTCATGGACTCCTCTCCTGCCACTGCCGGCAGACAGCAGCCCGGGCGCTCATGTCGATGTCCTGCACGTTGTCCCTGGTGGCAGACCAGCCTTCGAGGTCTTAGTTGAATTTAAGGCACATACCTCAGCATCAAACAGGGACAAGATCTCAATTCCACTTGTCTCCGCTCTTTGCTTCAGGTCATCCTCAAAGGGATCCATGAGGATGATCATTTTCAGGCCCGGGGTGAGGCCCTTCTCCACATTCCCTATCAGCATCAATGCCTTTTGGGGCGTATCGCAGATCACTGTGACGATATCAGCTGAAAGCAGAAACAGAGCCGGAGGTCACCTTCTTGCCCTGCTCTGCACCTGATTGCCTTGCAATGAAGGAAAGATTTTTGAAAATTTCAAAGCTAGTGGGTACCCAAAGGAGATTACATCTGCAAATCAGATTTATAATGCATAAATCCTGAAGCATTCCATCGATAATAGATGAGCTTAACGGAAACAGAAGCACATAGTTTTCATGCATGCTGCCCAGACAGTTTACAGTTTCTAGAGTCATGAAATTCCTTCTGCTTAAGAATACAGACAACAAACATGGATCACTCAGGTGTGGTCCTGTCGATGTGTTTTATTTGGAGAAGGGGAATAGGGAATAGAAGGGAAAAGAAGGGACAAATGGGATTTTAGCAGATAAACATTTAATGATTCTACATGTTGGCATTTTCTTGGATACTTGTTTGTAAAAATAAAAAAAACCTTGTGATTGTGTCTATAGTCCAAATGGGTCTAGTCACTTAACCTACTAGTTCTGGGACAGAAAGTAAGATATTGGATATGTGAACGGGTTGTTGCTTGAACATTGGAATTGTGCTTGTTTCTCTAACAATGATAATTTTTTCTACAAATTCACCATGGACATTGGTACATGCTGACTAACTGTACTGACTTGGATTTACAACAATAGGAAATGAAATCAGTGGTTTCATAGTGATTTAGTCAATTAAATAACTTAGTCACTCACTCTATGACCTTTTATCCAGTGTGGCCAAAGTAAGTAGTCTTCTCTCTAAACTCTGTTGTCACACTCTGCCACCTTGAGCGTTTCATTGAACCTTCTATCTGTGCTTGGCCTTTTTGTAATTTCCTTGTAAATTATATCCTCAGTACTACAGAACAGGAAAGACTTCAGCAAATTCTGGGCATAGCATTCCAAGTCGGTTAACAAAAGCAGATATTGAGGAATTACTCAGCATCAAGACAGAATCAAGTTATAATTCAATAGCAAAGTCAATCAAGTTATAATTTAATAGCAAAGTCTTACCCTTGTTAACAATGTGTATGATGGCTTCAGCTCCCAAGGTATCATACAGGGGGACGGCTACCATGGAGTACGTGTAACAAGCCAACTCAGAGATGATCCACTGTATGGAGAAAAGCTCAAGTAAGGACTAAAGAATACTTTGAAATGAAGAGTATTACACTTCTGTCATTCAGCCAACAAATGCTTATTTGATGCCTTTGTGTTAAAATAAATCACCCGGGGGGGCCCTAGAGACTTCCATTGCTAATGCTATAGAGTACAGTTAAATAAGAGAGATAAGTTAGCACAGACAACTACATTACAAAGGACCAAAATATGAAAGTGGAGTGTGGTAAGTTCCACCCATAAAAGGTACAGAAACCTCTAGTTTTAAGGGATATTTTAGGGAGGTAGGACGGGCAGAGGGAGAAAGAATCCCAAGGAGACTCCCTGCTGAGCATGTAGCCCAACGTGGGGCTTGATCTCAAGACCCCGAGATCATGACCTGAGCTGAAATCAAGAGTTGGATGCTTAATTGACCAAGCCACCCAGGTGCCTCAGTTTTAAGGAGGGAGAAATCACTTTTGGGGTGGGGTAAAGGCCATCTGGGACTGCTTTGGGAAAAGTTATGGAAATTGGGCAAGGCTTTGAAGGACTGGTAAGATTTAGTTATGGAGATGGAAGCAGGGCAGGCATTCAGGGAAGAAGGAAGTGGATGAACAAAGATAAGATAGTGCAACATCACTGTGTATACATCAAGGGGCAAGAACAACAATACAAAATGAATGGGAGAGGTGGGTCAGAACCTGCTAATGGTGGGCCTTAAATTTCAGTCTAGGTGTTATGCACTGAATTGTGTCCCTGCCCACCTTAAATTCATGTTGGAACCCTAACCCCCAATGGGACTGCTTTTGGAGATAGGGGCTTTAAAGAGGTCATTAAGGTTAAATAAGGTCATAAGGGTGGGGCCCTGATCCAATATGACTGGTGTCCTTACATGAGGAAGAGGCACTAGGGATGACAGAGGAAAGGCCACATGAGGACACACTTTGAAGGCCGCCACCAGCAAGCCGAGAGAGGCCTCAGTAGAAACCAAACCTGCTGACACCTTAAGCCTCCAGACCCATGAGAAAAAAGTTTCTGTTGTTTAAGCCCCCGTCTGTGGTATTTCGTTATGGCAGCCCAAGCAGACAAATACACTAGGTTGGACATTAAGTTCCTAAATGAGAGTCGAGGATATCTCTTCTTATGCAGGCTGGGTGTCACAAAGATGAATTATGCAGATTCACCTAAAAGTACAGTCAGTGCCCTCCCAGAGTTTTGGTTAAGCAACTGGCTCTAGGGAGAATAGGACATCCAACCATTCTGCAGCAGGCAAAGGCTTTCTCTGAGGATATTGGTCTAATGACTTGACTAAAGCTTCATTCCAATCATCTTAACGTCTAACATCTGCTTTCACTGTGGAAAGATGGGTACAGCCAGTGTCAGTAGCAATGGGTACCTTGTTTGACAAGTTCAAGTACAACATGCAAGTTCCAATTCTAATACAAATACCTCCCCCTTTCTACAATGTCCACAAGCTCTTATTTGCCATCCCCACATAGCTTCCTTATTTTCCTCATACAACAAAGAGACTGATTTAAAGTGAATCATCACGCGCTAAGAAATAAGAGATATCCGGGTACTAACTTAGAGCACTAGGCATTCAACCAGGGATTAAGGAGGCCCTAAGCTGTAACTCCTTACAGGGGGACAACAGTTAAAGAGTAGAAGAGCTTTAAATAATTTTGGTAAGTCCTCAGCAAGCGTCAGAGTGCTGGCTTCGGGGCAGGGTTTAAGTCTTTAGACTCATTTCTGGAGTTGACTTGAGCGTGGTTACCTCTGGCCTATTCTGAGCAAAGATGCCAACAAATTGGTCTGGTGATGGCTTATATCCTTTATGCAAGAGACAGGAACCCAGGTACTCTGCACGATCAGACACCTATGAGAGAGAGACAGAGAAGGGGGGGGAGAAAAAAAAGCAGTCAAGACCCCAAAGAGACCAAATTAGCCAGAATACCACAGTAACAAAAGAATCTATCCAAAACCATGGGCATGACTTACCTGCTTGTAAGACAGCCATCTGTAGGGCTGGTTTGGTTTTCTATATCCCAAGCAAGGCCCATTGTCTAAAAATGTGACATTAAAAGAAAATCAGTGCCAGCTGCAGATCCTTTGGATCATAGAAGATAAAAGGGGATTTGGAAGAGACGAGACATAAAGGAGGAGTAATCCAGTAGGGTTGTAGGCTTCTCCTATGTGTCAAGGAAAGTCAATGGCAGTAAGTACTCATTTCTCAAAGGCAGAGAGAGTCTTACAAACTACATCTGAAACATTTAGGAAATGCATTGAAACATTCAGCATGGTTCAGTGTTGGAATATGTGACCTCCGTGGCAACAGGTGTCTGGAGAAAACCAGGAGTACGGACTACCCACATGATGTGAACAAGTAGAAGCCCATCAGAAAACACCAACAGCCTACCTCTATCAGATAATCCGGGATTGAGCTTCCTTATCATAAAAGAAATGTATACTCATAAAAAATATGGGAAAAAATCAAAATATGAGCTGTCAATGATTTCATCACCTAAACACTATGATTAACACTGATATTGATTTTCATAGTTCCTTTGTATAGGTTTAGGGGATTATGTTCATTCCAGATACATTTTGGATCCTACTTCTGTCCCCCATTTGATATAAAAATTCCCGTTATTATATCTTCTCTGTAGAGATTTCAGTGGCCTTTTATGGCCAACTGAGGAAGGGCTCTGTTGCAGTGACTTTGTCTCATTGTGGGTATTTGGGTCATTTCCTGAAATAATGCTCTGATACGTATTTCCAAATTGCTAATTTCAAATTCAGAACATTTCTTAGAATAGAGTCTCTGAAATGAAACACTGTGGTTGGGGCAGGCTCGGGGGTTGTGGTGGTCAGAACAGCTCACGTTTTTGATCCCCCAAACCACATTGCTTAGCAGAGCAGTTGTGAGAAAGGACTTTTCTCCCACCAGCGACACACTAAGTCGTAGACACTCCAAAGTACACATGCCTTCTGGTTCGCTAGGTTTAAAAAGTTACTTTAGCCTCAGTTTCTTTACCAGCTATTGAAGTGGGACCTTATTCTTTGTTTCATTAGCTCTCTCGAATCGTCTGTTAATGTACTTTGCCCGTTTGTATGAGAATGTCTCCTGACATACCGAGGCTCATAAGGAACTACAGGAACATATACACACTTGTGTGCACACACACACAGGTACGCACTTGTCCATACACACGTACACCTGCCTTCAATATCTTTGCAATTGTGTCATACATTTGACAAGAGAAGAACTAAATGTGGGGGAATGGGATAGGCTGGTGATGGGTAGTAAGGAGGGCACGTATTGCATGGTGCACTGGGTGTTATACGCAACTAGTGAATCATCGAACTTTACATCAGAAACCAGGGATGTACTGTATGGTGACTAACATAATAAAATAAAAAACATTTTAAAAAAAAGAGAGAAGAATTAAATGCCTGGAAAGCTAAATTTTGGGAACGCTGCTTACTAGAATAAATAGTGATGTGAGCCATGAGAGCCATGGCAATGATGCCGTTAGGCTAGGGAGCCGGCTAAGTAACCGAGAAGCCCCCACAGCTAAGCCAGAGTGCGATGGAGCTATAGAGAGAAAAGTAGGAGGGAAGGAAATTTTACCTAGAGGTTCTAGACAAATTGCTGACAGAGATTCAGGTCTTGCCAAAAGGAAGCATTCAGACACAGAGTTACTAAGAATTCAGAGGCAAATTGGTGACCTTCCAGACAGAAGAGAAGGGAAAGAAAGCTGGAAAGACAGAACCACTCTGATGAAAGAGATATTTAAAAAATGAACGAGGAGACTGCCCACAGGAAACGTGAGGACTTTTCTCTGCTGGAACAGCTGCATGAGAGCTCACTCTGCAGCTTTCCCAGAGGCAAGCCAAGTCCCGTTCCTGAGGTGTTCACAGCCACTGCTCCATCCCAGAGAACACACCTCCAGTGGTCTACCACTGCAGTCACTGGTCTTAATGTTCCTTACTAGTGCTAGCTACCACTGATGGAATGTTCTCTGTGCACATTAACCCATTATTGTTATCCCTAAGGTACTAAACATCATGGAGGACTGAGGCAGTCTCTTCAAGCTCACCCAGTAAGAAATGGCAGCAAATGTGGAAAAACCATACTGCACCACATCACTTCCCTAATGATGAAAGTTCTAGCAGAGGCCCATGGCCAAGGAATGAGTCAAATAATTGGCTCTCAGGGGCACCAAATGAAGTCTCATTAAAACTCTGTGCCCTAATCAGCGTCAGCCTACTTCACCTAAGTCCTGACCAGGCAATAGCCTAGCCTTTGATTAACATATTCAACTCAGATGTCCATCTGTTCTAAAGGTGGGGTCATCTACAAAAAGCCCACCAGTTAACTTCTTGGCAAAGTTGCTGCCCTAAGCCAAGCAGAGCTGAAACTCTGGCATGCAGAACCGCTGAGCAGCTTTGTTCAAGATCCTTTGGGTTCACTGTGTGGAAATCTGATCCCTGTCATGGGGNGGGGGGGGGGGGGGGGGGGGGTGCTAGAAGATCTATACTTCAGACATTATCCATAGCAGATTCTCAACATAGACCATCTATTGAGGGGGGGTTAAAAGCATATGTTAGGGCAGAGGTGCCTGGGTGGCTCAGCCTGTTAAGCGTTCGACTCTTGATTTCAGCTCAGGTCATGATCTCAGGGTCGAGAGATCAAGCCCTGCATCAGGCTCCATGCCCAGCATGGATTCTTAAGATTTGCTGTCTCCCTCTCCCTCTGCCCCTTCTGCCTCTTTCTCCTCTAAAAAAAAGAAAAGGAAAGTATATGTTAGGGCTGATGTATTCATCTCCACTTGGGACCAGATGTATCATTTTTCTATTTCTCACGCCTGCTTACAGGAGAGGCCATTTTCACTCTGTTGAGTTGTAATTCAGTATTGAAAAACATATTCTAAATGAAGGATCTTATATGCCACGTAACATGTGCCAAATGGCTTGTTTCTAGTTACAATAACAACACAATAAAGAAAACTCAATGCAGAAAAATTTGAAAAATAGAAAATTCCAAAGGAAAGTTTGTTCTATTAGCCATATAGTATCTTAAGTTGCCAAAAAATAAAGAAACTAATGGTTGGTTTGGGTTTTGTTTGTTATTTGCATGGAAGTCTAAATAAGTATTGACTGAGAGTCAGAAACAGCAAGTACAGTCCCCTTTGGAGGCTTTATATAGAAGTTTCTTTACGATAAAACTTGCTTTGTCTGGGAGCAACCACTTTTATAAAACCCTTAAGAGCTGACTGAAAATAGAACAATCTAGTCAAACAGACAGATTTCAATATCAGCTGCAACATTTTCTAGTTTTGTCGCCTTTGGAATGTTCCCAAACCTCTGAGTGTCTGTTTCCTCATTTTTAAAAGTAGAGGCAATAATAACCAATCCTTAAGGTCTAGGGGAGGTTAAGCAGCTAAGATGTGTCTACAGCCTGAGAATAGTTGGCACTTGACAGGAGTTGGCTAGTAGATACTGTCCTAGTCAAAGCGCAGAAGGGAAAAAGGGACAAGAAGTCACACAGGCAGGGGCACCTGGGTGGCTCAGTCGATTAAGCGTCTGCCTTTGGCTCAGGTCATGATCTCAGGGTCCTGGGATCGAGTCCCACGTTGGGCGCCCTGCTCAGCGGGGAGTCTGCTTCTCCCTCTGCCCCTCCCCTGGCTCGCGCTCTCCCCCCCCTCAAATAAATAAATATAGTCTTCAAAAAAAAAAAAAAAGTCACACAGGCAGACCTATGTCTGGACAGAATGTCACCCAAGAAAAAAGATGTAGGGAGAAGGATAAGCTGGTTGATTTTGAAAGGAAATGCACCTTGCATTGTGTTCAGTACTACAGATATAAGTAGCAAGCCTCCTACGTTCCAAGTGAACCTGCCAAAGTCCACATGGTGGCGTTTCTAAGGAAGAACAAAAGATCATTGCCCTCTGCGACACCAAACAGTACTGACATGGACCGGCATTGGGGTCAAGGACAAGATAAGAAGTCAGGAGCCCTGAGTGCTAATTCTGGCTCAGATTCTGCATCTGTAAACGCAAGGAATGTAAGTCCTGTTTCTGAACAAATATAATATGCCAGTGAATTAAAACACCTTCCTGCACATTATTGTCAGCTCTTTACCAACTTGACAGGGAAGTCTTCCTTGCGTTAAGTAAGGGACAGACCCCGAGGGGCAAAGTGATTTTTGTACCTGGTCACACAGCTGGAAATGGAAGAGCTGGGTTTCAAGCTCAAGTCTGTCCTGCACTGTTTCCAGCACCCGTTCTGATACTCTGCTACGTCCCCTGAACTTTGTACGTCTGCCTTCAGACTATCGCTGGGGTTTAAGAAGGGAGACGGGGAGAAGAGGTATGCGACAAGACCCCACCTCAGTCTTCTTACAGTCAAGGCCCGACTGCCAGGCTTACCAGACACAGCAACTCCTCTCTGGAAAACTTCATACATTGTCTTGACGTCTGAGTAGTAGTAACATAGTAGATCGTTGCTCTTCTGGAAAGCAGCCTTCCGCGCCCCGCCCTAAGACACAAGACCAAGTTGAGGCCAAGCCAGACTCTCTCCCACACTTTCCAAACCTTTCTGGATTGAAGAGACCATAAATACTGAACATTGAGGTCACAGGAATGACCTCTTTATTATTCGATCAGTTTTTAAATCCCCCAAATTGGAGTATTTCTACATTATAGAAACCCAGTGACTGTCACAGTTATGTTTTTGGCAATCTCCCCCAACCCCTATAGGCAGACACACATTCACATGCGGAGAGAGGAGAGATAATAGTACAGTTTTATGCTCTAAAAGATCATACCCAGTTTAAACATCTCCCAAACGCACGCTGTGTACAGCAGAACCACAGATGCTAAGTGAGTTAAGACAGAGTTCCTGTCCAGCAGCATCTCATGAATGAGAGTCTTCGGAGTGGAGGGGGGTGAAAAGGGCAAACATACAACTATAATATCGTGATGTACATGCCACAATAAAAATGTACATTCTGGGAGCTGAGTCATGTGCCTATTCTGTGTTAAGTAGAAAGGCTGCAAAGAAATAATACTTCATAGAAACTTAGAAGATAAGTAAGCATTTGCCAGAAAGTTATAGTTTGGTAGAGGGGAGGGAAAGAAAAACAATTCAGAGCGAAGGACTAGCCTGAATAAAGGCACAGAGGCAAAGAGACACGTTGCAGAGTCTGGTGGATGGACACTGTCTGTCCCGTAGAGAGCAGGGTATTAGAGGAAGGGGCAGTAGCTGCAAATGTGCTGAGACATATCAGCTGGAAGCACAGGATCAGGGCCTGACGAGGATCCTGGGGCAGCAAGATGAGACGCAAGCAAGGTCTAACCCTCACGCGAGGTAGTCTAGAGAGGACCGGGCATTGGTGAAATAACACATTCAAAAATGTAAGTTACTACGGAGATGAGGGCTAAAAAAGGACAGGGTAACATAACATAACAAGGGATCTAACTTAGTCTAGCGCATCGGGGGAGATTTCCGGGAGATGTCACATTAGGTCAGGGGTCAACAATAAAGTTTCCTGTCTAGTAAAGGAAGAGAGCGTCTGTTTGCTTACATAGATGGGCTGATGACTAAGGAAGAAGGAAAAATGATTCAGACTCAATTTTAGGTAACTGGATGAGATAGAGCAGAGGGGAAAATAAGAAAGGGTGTGCATGTGTGTGTGCGTGTGTGTGTGTGTGTGTGTGTGTGTGTGTGTGAGGGAGAAGATACACCATAAAGAGACTTGTCGAGCTTGAGTGCTGCTGAGATGGTCTGCGACTGGGGAGAAATCAGAACTAGAGAGTCAGATTTTGGAGTCATAACATTTTAGGTATAATTTCAAGTCATGAGAGAGGAGGGATTTTCTCAGCTGGGAGGATTTCACAGGGGTTGGCAGACTACAATCTAGGGCCAGATCTGCCTTGTCATCTGCTACACAGTGTGCTCATTCATTTACATATTGTCTGCTGCTTTCACATTATAACAGCAGAGCTGGGTAGTTGCAACAGAGTCCACATGGCCTGCAAAGCCCGAACAATGCACTGTCTGGCCTTTATAGCACATGTTTGCCAACCCCTGCTTTAGAACGATTGAGATGGTGAGACTGAAACTCAAGATGAGGGGAGGAAAGAAGCTAAGTGACCTGTCTTGGAATTAGTAAGAAATCTCATTGAAGGATGCTATGAAAGACAAAAAGGAGTTTTACAAGAAAGAATTCTCAAGTCAATTGAGAGGAAGGCTGAAGGAGAAATCATTGAATTTCAAAGGTAAGTGCTGAGTGACCCAGAGGAGTTTGGGGAGATGGTAGTAGCAATGGTCCTATCTCAGTGGGTTGAAGTTCAGGAAAGGAAATTAACAGACTACTTTTAAAGAACTCCAGTGGAAAAGGGGAAGATTGAAAGGAGGTAGTCTGAAGCAGCAGGATCAGCCGCAGAGGAAGACGCCAACGAAGAACAGGCAATGGTCCCCGAGGGAAAGTGTTGGTGGCGGGGAGTGGATGTAACTTGGAGTAAGATTCCCGGGTAGAGGAAAGAAGTTCCTGAAAAGATCAGAAGGATTTAGCCTTATAAAGGAACAGAAATGCTTTCTTCTCTGCAAAGGACTGAACATGAAAAATGAGGAGAACATTCTGGGAGCTTTCCCTTTGCTCGGAGATGTAGGAAGCTGTACGATTTGCTGAAAGTTGGGGAATTGAGGGGGAAATCCCACTTCAACTTCTGTCAGTTTTAAGAATGGATATTAACTCAAAGCCAGAATTGAACTCAAGAAAATAACTTCTTTACCATTCTCAGATATTGGGTATCTCAGTGAAAACATTCTCCTACCCCCAAAGCACTGGCTCTATCATCTGGATCATAGGTCAGCAAAATCTTTCTGTAAAGGGCTAGACAGTAAAACCTTTGGGCTCTGTGGAACACATATGAACTGCTTTTCTTTTTTTTTTTTTTTAACATATCTGTTTAAAAATGTAAAAACCATTCTTAGCTTGCTAGTTGCTCATAAAAAGGTGGATTTTGCCCATGAGCTATAGTTTACCAACCCTGATCTAGATTATTGGTTTCATAAACCCTAGCCGTGGTTTCATTTTTAGTACAAAGCAAAGTATGCCAGTAATCGAAGTTTAGTTTTGTAGATTTTCTGGTGACTGCTAACCTAAAAAGCTTACTTTCTCACCCTATAACCCATCCTCTTCTGGCATTATCCCAAGGTCCTGAATTACAGTTTGTGCTTGATCAAACTAAAAAGAGGATTGGTAAGTTACCTCCATTCCCACCGACTGGTTGTTCAAATCCACAAAAGGCAAGACTGGCTGAGGTCTATTGATCAGCCACAGGAAGATGGCAACTCCAAAGGTCAGGATGCAGACCAGTGCCGGGGTTGGAAGTGGGGAAAACAAGAAGTTAAAGATAAAAAGCATCTTTGTGAATAGCAGCAGGAAGTTCAGGCCTTAAAAAAAAAAAAAAAAAAGGAAAGAAAAAGTTAGAGGAAACGGCTGAAATTTTAACTCGATAGTTGTTTACAAAAGGACCCCCCCCACCACATACACACACATACACAGACTTCTAACCCTCCAAAAAACCAGGATTGGACCTAACAGCTGAATTTCTATTTCTGTTTACTTTAGCAATGTTGAAAATAATAGAATGCATTCCCCACTCCTGTGACTTGACTGTCCTCCCACAAGGCAGAAAGGATCAAAGGAAACAAGTTAATCATTTCCTCCACAATTTTACAAAATAACTGCCCTTTTCTTTTTTGCCCGTGGGGCCTAGAAAAAGCCATTCCGGATCCAGCCTAAGCTGGTAGTCAGAGGAGGGAACTCTAGAGAACCCAGCCCC